>NC_056629.2:196163931-196493619 GCF_002870075.4 Lactuca sativa
TCTTAAGCTGAAATTGGTACTACAAGAAGTATTCTAATCAAGCTATTCAGTTCCTTTGAGTTTAACATAACATTGTTAGTTTAGGTAATAATCTTAAGTCGAGCTTGTCTCAAATTGTTTGCTGCCCTAAATTTGTAAAATATGATCAAGATCTATAACTAAAAATGGTTGAGCAATATTTGATATTGGTTTAGATACAAATCAAACTCTAATTGTCAAAAATTAAGTCGGGTTTTTTTATTTAAAAAAAATAAACACTAATATTTTAGCTAGGATTCTTAAAAAATAAAGCATGCTCACAAGAACATAAAACTAAATTTTGAAAAGAACTTCAAAAAAAATCAAACAAAATATGCTCACTGATTTCAATTTTTAGCCAAATCTGAAAAGTCAAAACATTTCTATCCTATTTTACTTAACTACACATTAATTTGTTTTTGCTTTAGACACGAGGGTATATGTTTACATTTCTTCTTTTACTTTTTTGAATGTCATTATCAGTTTTTTTTACTTGTCTTTTGATTCATCAAATATCAAGAAATTATCATCTTTCACTACATTTTATTTATTATTTTTTTTAAATATATTTTATACATATATTATATTCGTTTTTGTAGGGAATTAAAAATCATAAACTTTGATATATTTTTTATAACTTTTTAATAAATATATTATGTCATCAACCAATGAGAGAGGATTTCCCTGGCCTCTACCCCGCACCCTTTAAACCACACCCTCATATGGTGTTTCGGGATACTATTCCCTTCCCCTCACATCTTTCTCGCTTTATACCCTTTGGCTTTGTCATACATCAGGTACATATATATTTGTTATTCGCATTTACTAAACAACTTTTATTTTCTAATATATAAACTTATCAACAATTTCAAAATTAATTTGTTATTTTTTTATCATTAATTTATCAAAACTTTTATCCTATATGGTTTGTTCACTGTTAGAAAAATATTTTGATTGTATGTCGGAAAATTTGTGACAAACATTTAGGACATATAATTACGACAAACATACATGTCGTATATTTACGAAATATATTAACGATCGACCTTTTGTATTTCCTAATTTGTAACATTTAAGAAAAAAATTCTTTGCAAACGATTTAAAATTAGAACAAATATTTTTATGACATGATTTTTGATAGATTTTTACAACATTTTTGATAGATTTTTACAACATACATTTGTATGTCATTATTTTATGTTTTTATAAAAATTCTTGACAAAAAATATATTATCCTCACCATATTTTTAAGGAATCTGAAATACAATAATATTCACGAAGGTAATTCCATCCTAGGTTGCATGGAGAGGTGATGGATTATATTGTTGGTTGCAAGTGACTAGGGAAGAAGGTAAGGACTATGGGTATTGTGAATGGGTCTTGATTTTTCCACTGAAAGTCATTCCACTGAAAAAATAATATTTTGACATTTATACCCTTTGTTTTTAATATGTAAATATGAACGAAAAAGAAAGACGGTTCCTTATGGCTATAGATTCGATTACTCGAGAATCATGCGGCTTCCATATAAACCAAATTACTACATAACACAAAGAACCCACTAATTCTAACTTTTGTCCATTACGAGAACGTGAAAAACAAAACCAACAATTCTACCATGGATGGAGGAGACTTCAACATTAGCTTGCACCAGAAACAAAATCAATACCACAATTATGACGATAAATAACAGTCGAAGAACAAGAACAAGTGATCAATAGCGTTTGTCACTTGATTAAACAAAACATACAAATCCTAGTGAAAAACTATCCCATTTTTTACTAATAATTTCAAGCAGCTCAGTATCATGTAGCCAGGGCCGGTCCATTGTTTTTTACTACCCGGGGCGAGTTAAGAATTTTATGCCCTTATATATAAAAAAATGAAAAATCAAAAGTGCAATAAGGTTTATAATCAAACAAAGAATACATACAAAAACCTACAAAAATTACCTAAAACAACATCATCAAATATGTCTTATATGCAACCAACATATCGAGGAACTGATTTATTTTTCTTGCATACTCCATTTATTGAATATATGTCAAAGGACTTTCACCTTTGTATGTTTTGTGGCAAATTTTGTAATTCAATAAATAAACCAATTCATTCAGAATCATATTCTTCACCATTTGTAAAATTGGACACAAGATTTAAACAATGTTTTTTAATTCATCATCAACTAAAATAACTAATTTGGAAGCATCCAACAAAAAACCAAATACATAAATCAGAAGTTCAATCAGCCTCCTGATTCATATCACAGAAACGAGAAACAAGAACAAAAAAGTTAAGAAATGAACTTCAGAAATTTATAGCAGAAGCAAACCACAGTAGTAAGAAATTTACCTGAAACAAACCACAAATATCATATACAAGATTTCGAGCTTAAACAGGGCAGAAATCAAAGCTCAAACAAAGGAGAAAGACACTTTTTTACGGTAATCAAACTCCAACATGCAAAAAAAAAATCCAACTCCTAAGACAAACCACAAAAATCATATTAAGAAAAGATAGATTCATGGAAGCAGATTTCAAGCTCAAACAAAAAGTAAAATCGAAATCAGTAGAAATTGTAACTAAAGCAAACCTCAGAAAGCCAAAGTCTTACCTGAAGCATATCTCACAAATCAGACATAAACCAAAAAATTTCGAACACAAACAAATGAGAAACCGAACCTTTAAACTTGATCAAAATCCCAGGTCTATTCTACTGCAATCAAACTCCAACATATACAAAACACACTCCTAAAAAAAACACAAAAGTCAGAAATCAGACCTCTGGCTGCAGACATAAGAAAAATTAAAATCATATTAATACAAATCAAACTGAACCAAATCAGTTGAAAAGAAATCAGAAATTGAGATATCTACTATAAATGAAATCAAACAGGTAAAAATCAAACTCCTAACACAACACAAACCAAGGTCCACAAAAATAGATTAAGAGGTGAAGATTGATGGCAACAGGCATAGAAACAAATTAGAAAAAGATTAAGAAAAATAAAACTCATCGAAATTAGTTCAAGAGAAATCAAGTCAAAAAATCCAATAATACCTTTCAGGATTTCTACTTCCGTTGCCAGTTTTGCTTCAGGTTAAGTGAAGGTTAACACTTAACTGGTTAAGAAAATCGAACAATCAAAGATCGAACTCCAACTTGCAAATCTTAAATTGCATTACTATGAGATTATTGAGAATTTTGGATGATCGATTAAGTGCAGCACAGGTTTAGAGAGATATAGAATGAAAATAATGAGTAGAAATCGGATGTAGAGGGCTTCTCGATCTCTCAATCTTTAACGTTTTTCTTGTGGCGATTCCCGATTTGGTGATTCCAATTCTCAAGGTTGTTCAATTTCACTTATTTGGTGTTCAAGAAGTCCCGCTCTTGCAAGACGTCGACTGACTTCTTGGCTTCTTGAACTAATTTTTGGGGCATAATAATATACATACAATAACTCAATGGACTTAATTTATGCCTCACTTAGTTTGATGCCCTGGGCCTAAGCCCAACTCGCCCATGTTTGGGTCGGGCCTGGATAACATATTCAATGGGCCGGCCTTGGTGCCTTAGACCCCTTAGTATAGTGAGGTAACTCACCTTGCAACTGCCGACTGGAAATAGAAAGCTCAACTCTCAAATCACCGCCACGAACCCCACCACCTATACCCAACACATCATAAGGTTTATAAATTCCTGAATGCCCCATAAGTCAACCGATCAACCTATGGTCAAAGTCAAAGTCAACTGTCAAGGTCAACGGTCCATGTTGACCTTAACTCGTCGAGTACCCTCAGCTAATCGCCGAGTTTCTTGCAATACTTGTCCGCTCGCCGAGTCACCAGAGTGACTCATCGAGTTCCTAAGGCTCGTGGTCGAAGCTCCACAGCCACTCGTCGGGTTTTCCTTCTTGCAACTCGACAAATCCACACACATCCATTAATTGGGAAACCTTAACTGACTCGTCGAGTTGTTCATCCAACTCGTCGGGTCCATGCCCATCTTCATATGATTCGCCAAGTCGACCATGCGGCTCGCCGATTCCCTTCAGTCCTTTAACCATATAGACACTTTTTAAGCCATGCCAAGGCTCCAAATTGCATATCCAACTTCCTTTGTAACACCCCAGATTCCCAAGTATTATTTTATTCTTTATTTTTGGGTGATTGTGAGGAGACTCGGCGAGTTGGAGTCCAAACTCGCCGAGTAGGATCGCGGTTTTGTACGCGGGTTCGCGTCTGGACTCGGCGAGTCCAAAAGTGGACTCGGCGAGTCCACGTTGTTTAATAAAACCCTAATTTCTAGGGTTTGAGACCTATTTAAAGGGGCTTATGGCCGTCATTTGCGGCCACTAACCCCAGAGAGAAACCCTAAAGAGATTTTGAGCGTTTTGGGAGAGAGAAGAGGCCATTGTTGACCTTTGAAGCTTTGTTTGGCAAGGCAAAGGAGATTCTAGCTAAGAGGACGCAAGGGAGGTGGACATCCTTCGATTTTGGAGCTTAGAGCATCATCTTTGAGGTATATTTTGGCTTCCTTTTCTGTTGTCATGATAAACATGGGGGTTAGGGTTTCTTGACCCCTTTGTTGGTTAGATTTAATGTCCATTTCGTCCCTATTTGTGATGAGGCTTGGGATGAGATCCATAGAGGTCCAGAGAAGCTTTATTCCTTAATCTTTATGAGGATTCATGGGAGTTTTGACCTAGAGTTATGAGATATGGGGCTAAAACATCATCTAGGAGCAAATAGTTGTTGTTTGAACACCAAGGTTTGGACTTTACGTGATTATCATGCCTGGGGAGGCCAGATCTATGATTGTATGGAACAGATTTGACCTCAGAAGTGAGTTTGAGTTATGCATGGCATGGACTCGCCGAGTCTGAAGAACAAACGCGGCGAGTAGCATGAAGTTTGCCCGTAACCACTCAGCAAGTGGTCTTGTCGAGTTGAGGGGTCGACTCAGTGAGTCAGGGAGAGTCAGGGGGGACTGAGTCAAGCCGGAACTCGCCGAGTTGTTCTTGAGACTCGGCGAGTTGAGTCGTGGTGGCCTCGCGATTTATGCCAGGTGAAACTCGTCGAGTCAGAGAAATACTCGATGTGTCAAGAGAGGATTCAAGAGAGTCAGTGGACGCGTATAGACTCGCCGAGTCGCCCTAGTGCACTCGCCGAGTCTGGTCAAAGTTGACCGTTGACTTTTTTTGACTTTTAGGGTTTGGTCAGCGATATGGCCTTTGGGCCAAGAGAGGGGTAAAATGGTCTTTTACCCTTAAGAGGGTGCCAAGAGAGGGTTGATTCTAGTCTCGAGAGTTATATTCATGAGAGTATTTGCCTTATGTGTTAGGCGGTGGCGAGTTTGAGATTCAAGTGTGGGGATATCTGCTTTCTGCTTGCCACGTGAGTCTTCTCACTATACTTTACCTTGAGTAGGTAACCAGAGTTATGTGACAGAGTATTTGTATGCTATGTATGTTATGTGTTGTACTGTATTATTTCTATGTGATTTATGCTGTGCATGTTTACAGAGTTAGAACCGGAAGGTTCCCAAAGTTAGAACCAGAGGGTTCATAGAGTAGGGTCCACGGACCCACAGAGTTATAGCCTCGAGTGGCTAATATGTGTTATGTGTGGTATTTTGGGGAACTCACTAAGCTTCGTGCTTATAGTGTTTTGTGTTATGTGTTTCAGGTTTCTCTCAGGATCACGGGACGGCACCGGCTCGATTGTACGCACCAGAGAAAGAGTCATGTTTTGAGGATCCTGGTTTATTAAGCAAGTGAAAATGGAGTTATGTTGTTGTAATTCGATTATGACTGGAATTTTAAGAAAAGTGTTTTTAAGAATTAACGATAATTTTTAAATGAAAAATTGTTTTGAAATTTACGGTGTTACAAGTTGGTATCAGAGCCTTGGTTTGAGGGATTCGGATGCACCTTCGGGTAAATCTGGACTCAAACTGAGGATTTAAGAAAATTTTCCAAAAAGAAATGTGTTTTTTTAAAGAGAATAAGAGTTTCAAAGAGAAAGCAAAAAGAGGAGTGTGTACAATCAGCCAGAGCCCGAACGGTGATTTCCCAAAACACCCTTATTTTGTGTTATGAGATATTTGTGATATATTTTATGAGATAGTGTGCATGCTAGAGGCAGGCTAGGCAATTCATATTTTAGGACTAGAGTGGCCTGATTTGTGATGCCTTAGCCTAGGGTTGCTGATATATGTGATGTGCTTTTGAATATGTGCTGAGCGAGAGTGTCCAGCATGAAATCTTTAGGGGATTTGAGCAGGGAAGTAATATGGAAGAGGTATCTATATGAGCATATGAGGAGCTTGCCGAGAGGGTAGCCAGATGCCCACGTGGGGCAAAATTGTTAGAGTTCAGTGATATCCATCACGAATGAGGAAGGTGAGTGGATAATAACCTAAGGAGGTTTTTCGTACTGAAGGGGACGCTTCAATGCCCAAATGCTGCTTGCTTCGTGCTTTGTGGAACTCTTGATGATGGGAGTCAGCTACTAAGTGAATATGACAATATTCAGGAGGTAGATGGTTGTCATCATTAGGAGCTCTTCAGCAGCTGATGGCAGAGAAGTGTGGGAATCTAGGAAGAGCCTAGGGAGTAACCTTAGCCAGATGAGTGCACTGGCAGAGTAGAGAATTTCACTAGGGAGCGAGCACGCGCGATGGGATTGGTGAAAGAGCAGGTCGAGTAGCTACTTAGGAGCTCCAGGATAGTCCGTGTGGAAAGTTTGGGTAGATGTGGCAGGTAGTATGGGCCCGTACTACTGAAAGCAGAGGACCCATACTTGATACAGGGAGTATTCTGGAGGTTCTAAGGAGCGGATTGAGGAGTGATGTTATGGTTCGAGTACCATACATCGGAGCGGATTGAGGAGTGATGTTATGGTTCGAGTACCATACATCGGAGCGGATTGAGGAAGTGATGTTATGGTTCGGCTACCATACATCGGAGCGGATTGCGGAGTGATGTTATGGTTTGAGTACCATACATCGGAGGGGATTGAGGAGTGATGTTATGGTTTGGGTACCATACATCGGAGTGGATTGAGGAGTGATGTTATGGTTCGAGTACCATACATCGGAGCGGATTGAGGAGTGATGTTATGGTTCGGGTACCATACACCGGAGCATATTGAGAAGAGATGTCATGGAATGAGTACCATGGTTCGTAGTGAATGATGCTTGTGGTTCCCCGGTTATCCGGTCATGATTGAGTTAGAAGAGGCGTCCCTTGAGAGGGAGATCGAGAGCCTCTCAGAGTCTTTTAGTAAGGAGTCAGAGAGAGGGGAGAATTTCGGTCTGATTTGAGCAATCAGTCGATAGAGGAGATGTCACCTTCTATGATCTGGGTGGTACTAATTATGTTCGTGTGCAAAACATGAGAAGCATGATGTTTAAGTTTTGGGTTTGGGGGTAAACCCTGCAGGTTGTCATTGATGATGATTTTCCACCAGAGTATCAGGTAGCATGTGTGCCGCAAGGCAGTGATTTATCATGAACAGATAGTCAGTTGGGACTGAGATAGTCGAGGACCACATTACACCTGTTTGAGTATAGTAGGGTGTATTGTAGTGGTATTAGTGGGGAGTTCAGTCGAGTTTAGCAGTGCAGTGGGTTTTCTATCTATGTTGGGTATTGAATATGGGATTGGGTCCCTATTCTTGGGATGATCCATGTGTTGGAACATTGGTTGATGAGTTGAAGTGGGGGAGTACGATGATTTTGTGGTTCAGTCTATGAGCCAGTGATGTTATTGGTCAATTGAGTTGTTTGGTATTGGATTGGTACGAGACTTGGAGCGACTAGAGGCAGTCGTGACGAGAAGTTCTTGAGGATTTCATCTGAGGTTCAGAGTATATGAGGTCGATTGATTTCCTTAAAGGGGATTATCGGGCGTTGTGTAGCACTTTCCAAGGTCAGGTGTGATTTTTCTGGTGAAAATAGTTTGTGGGATGGTTGTGTGCCAATTGGTGATGGTTCGAACCCTGAGTGGGGGAGAACCGGGTACCGTATGGAAGAAAGCAGAGATTTGTCAAGAGCGGTTATAAGTAGGTATAGAGATATGCGGTAAGAATTCATGAGACCAGAGATATTGGTGATCGGGGAAAGGGGTCAGAGTGAGTTAATGCAGGAAGTACTTGTTTGAGAAGGATGAATGTCTCCACGGTAGGTGGTTAATGGTCAGGAACCTGGTAGTGGTCAGTGTTGTTGCAAGTAGGTAGAGAATGATTGGGCAGCCAACTCCCAGGTCGGTATGCGTATTCTTGCTTGGATTTTGAGCGGTAGGAAAAAAAGGGTTTCGGAGAATTATCAGCGTATTCCGTAGCGTTAGCGTTTTCTCGTATTCCAATTGGGTAATTGGATACACCGAAGTTTCACTTTGGGAAAATGAAGATCTAATTATGGGGTTCAGATGAAATGTATTATTGTATCTATATGATGCTTGGGGCAGGAGATCAGTGGTTGTGGCAGGATCTTGTGATGTTCTATTGGGGTGTTCCGAGGTATCCGGGTATGATATCTTGATTTTGGAGTTATTCGTGAATCTTGAGTTGAGATGACTTGTGGTATATCAAGTATCTATGGTTCTAGTGGGAGCCCTTCGAGTATTGGCATCCAGAGGGATTATTTAAGAGAGTGGATCTCTGCAAGGGTAGGCATTTTGATATGTCGATTGCCTCCAGAGTCTGTGATGCATATTCGGGTCGAGTATGGGTAGCTACCTACGATAGTCTGTGGAGCATGAGTTAGAGAGTGTTGTGATACTGCAGGGAGCCGTAGTACTCACTAGTCAGAGGGTGTTGTGATACTGCGGGGAGCCGTAGTACTCACTAGTCAGAGGGTGTTGTGATACTGCGGGGAGCCGTAGTACTCACTAGTCAGAGAGTGTTGTGATACTGCGGGGAGCCGTAGTACTCACTAGTCATTGAGAGGCCATCATGATGTTGCGGGAAGCCATTGTACTCACTAGATGGCGAGAGAATGTGATGATGGATTGTTCTCCGATCAGTGTATGATGTGGAAGAGTTTTGGGCTTGAGTAGCCCTAGTATTGAGTTTTTGGAGCCTGGTTGTCGAACCGGGGGCGAGACGGGGGTCTCCGTCTCCGTCGGGAGATTCGACGAAATGCTCAAGGGATATGCGCAGCAGACACCAGAGATCAGAGTTGAGACGGTCCTCGGTTGGACTGTATTTTTTTGCCACATAAGGAAAAGAGAATTCCGTGACTTGCGTGTCACTGGGCCAGGATAGTGGTCACGGGGAGGAAGTTAGTGGGATATTTGGATCATCATATGGGTGACCTTTGGAGGCTCGGCTGTGGAGTCAAAAGCTGACCTGGTGCTCAGTCTCGAAGAGGGATTTGAAAAATGAGTTAGAGCTTATCATGGGGATGTCTGAGGACACTTCAGAGCGAGCGAACGATTCAGACGCTCGAAGACATGCTTCGGGCATGTGTATTAGATTTCAGAGGGAGTTGTGGCACGTATTTACCCTTGGTTGAGTTTTCCCATATCAACAGCCATCATTCGAGCATTGGTATGCCACCCTTTGAGTTGTTGTATGGGAGGAGGTGTCGGGCCCCCATTTGCTAGGGAGAGGTCGGGCAGCGTGTTATAGGTAGTACGGAGATTGGGCTGTAGACGACTGCGCAGATTCAGCAGGTTAGGCGGAGGTTATTGACCGCTCAGAGTCGTCAGAAGAGTTATGCGGACAGGCTCCGGTCCGAGTTCGAGTTCCAGAATGGCGACTTTTTGCTCCTGAAGGTCTCTCCTTGGAAATGAGTGATTCGATCCCGGAAGAGGGGCAAGTTGGGGCCCCGATAGGTCCATTCAGGGTGGTCGTGAGGGTAGGCAGGGTAGCCTATCGTTTGGAGTTGCCAGCAGAGTTGGGTCAGATTCACGACACTTTCCACGTGTCGTAGTTGTGAAAGTGCGTAGCCGACAAGTCAGCAGTAGTGCCACTAAAGGATATTCAGGTGGATGCGAGCCTGAATTATGCTGATAGGCCAGTGGCGGTCAGAGATCGAAAGATTAAGGTTCTGAGGAATAAAGAGGTGTCACTAGTGCAGATCCAGTGACAGCATCGGAAAGGGTCAGAGTTAACTTGGGAGCCGGAGCGTGAGATGCGTGGTCAGCATCCGGAGTTATTTACAGAGCGAGACATCGAGGGCGAAGTCTAATTCTAGTGGGGGAGAATTGTAACACCCCAGATTCCCAAGTATTATTTTATTCTTTATTTTTGGGTGATTGTGAGGAGACTCGGCGAGTTGGAGTCCAAACTCGCCGAGTAGGATCGCGGTTTTGTACGCGTGTTCGCGTCTGGACTCGCCGAGTCCACGTTGGTTAATGAAACCCTAATTTCTAGGGTTTGAGACCTATTTAAAGGGGCTTATGGCCGTCATTTGCGGCCACCAACCCCAGAGAGAAACCCTAAAGAGATTTTGAGCGTTTTGGGAGAGAGAAGAGGCCATTGTTGACCTTTGAAGCTTTGTTTGGCAAGGCAAAGGAGATTCTAGCTAAGAGGAGGCAAGGGAGGTGGACATCCTTCGATTTTGGAGCTTAGAGCATCATCTTGGAGGTATATTTTGGCTTCCTTTTCTGTTGTCATGATAAACATGGGGGTTAGGGTTTCTTGACCCCTTTGTTGGTTAGATTTGATGTCCATTTCGTCCCTATTTGTGATGAGGCTTGGGATGAGATCCATAGAGGTCCAGAGAAGCTTTATTCCTTAAGCTTTATGAGGATTCATGGGAGTTTTGACCTAGAGTTATGAGATATGGTGCTAAAACATCATCTAGGAGCAAATAGTTGTTGTTTGAACACCAAGGTTTGGACTTTACGTGATTATCATGCCTGGGGAGGCCAGATCTATGATTGTATGGAACAGATCTGACCTCAGAAGTGAGTTTGAGTTATGCATGGCATGGACTCGCCGAGTCTGAAGAACAGACTCGGCGGATAGCATGAAGTTTGCCCGTAACCACTCAGCGAGTGGTCTTGTTGAGTTGAGGGGTCGACTCAGTGAGTCAGGGAGAGTCAGGGGGGACTGAGTCAAACCGGAACTCGCCGAGTTGTTCTTGAGACTCGGCGAGTTGAGTCGTGGTGGCCCCGCGATTTATGCCAGGTGAAACTCGGCGAGTCAGAGAAATACTCGATGTGTCAAGAAAGGATTCAAGGGAGTCAGTGGACGCGTATAGACTCACCGAGTCGCCCTAGTGCACTCGTCGAGTCCGGTCAAAGTTGACCGTTGACTTTTTTTGACTTTTAGGGTTTGGTCAGCGATGTGGCCTTTAGGCCAAGAGAGGGGTAAAATGGTCTTTTACCCTTAAGAGGGTGCCAAGAGAGGGTTGATTCTAGTCTCGAGAGTTATATTCATGAGAGTATTTGCCTTATGTGTTAGGCGGTGGCGAGTTTGAGATTCAAGTGTGGGGATATCTGCTTTCTGCTTGCCACGTGAGTCTTCTCACTATACTTTACCTTGAGTAGGTAACCAGAGTTATGTGACAGAGTATTTGTATGCTATGTATGTTATGTGTTGTACTGTATTATTTCTATGTGATTTATGCTGTGCATGTTTACAGAGTTAGAACCGGAAGGTTCCCAAAGTTAGAACCAGAGGGTTCATAGAGTAGGGTCCACGGACCCACAGAGTTATAGCCTCGAGTGGCTAATATGTGTTATGTGTGGTATTTTGGGGAACTCACTAAGCTTCGTGCTTATAGTGTTTTGTGTTATGTGTTTCAGGTTTCTCTCAGGATCACGGGACGGCACCGGCTCGATTGTACGCACCAGAGAAAGAGTCATGTTTTGAGGATCCTGGTTTATTAAGCAAGTGAAAATGGAGTTATGTTGTTGTAATTCGATTATGACTGGAATTTTAAGAAAAGTGTTTTTAAGAATTAACGATAATTTTTAAATGAAAAATTGTTTTGAAATTTACGGTGTTACAAGTTGGTATCAGAGCCTTGGTTTGAGGGATTCGGATGCACCTTCGGGTAAATCTGGACTCAAACTGAGGATTTAAGAAAATTTTCCAAAAAGAAATGTGTTTTTATAAAGAGAATAAGAGTTTCAAAGAGAAAGCAAAAAGAGCAGTGTGTACAATCAGCCAGAGCCCGAACGGTGATTTCCCAAAACACCCTTATTTTGTGTTATGAGATATTTGTGATATATTTTATGAGATAGTGTGCATGCTAGAGGCAGGCTAGGCAATTCATATTTTAGGACTAGAGTGGCCTGATTTGTGATGCCTTAGCCTAGGGTTGCTGATATATGTGATGTGCTTTTGAATATGTGCTGAGCGAGAGTGTCCAGCATGAAATCTTTAGGGGATTTGAGCAGGGAAGTAATATGGAAGAGGTATTCTTGGCCTTGGACTCGACGAGTTGTAGGCCCGACTCGCCGAGTAGAGACGGGTTTGGGGGCACGTTTAAGTTGGCGACTCGGTGAGTCCACATTCTGGACTCGGCAAGTCCCCGCTGTCTGATGAAACCCTAAATTTCAAGGGTTTGCAGCCTATTTAAACCTTCTTATCCGCCCCCAAGCTCGCCCCCTTCACCCTCAGAGCTCTCGACTTCGTTCAAGCCTTGTTCCTTGTGAGTTTGAAGCATTTTGGTGTGTTTTCTTGAAGATTTGGAGAGGGAAGGAGAGTAGATCAAGAAAAGAAGAAGGAGGCCAGGCATCCTTGTGTTATCTCAGTGATTTCCTTGAGGTATAGCTCAGTTTCCCTCTGTTTTCATTCTTTTTGTCCCTTGTAGCTCCATGAAAGTCCTTCTTGAGCCTTTCCCCAAGCTTGTTTGTGTATTAGGGTTTGTAATAAGTTGTTTAGCCTCTAGATCTAGGCATGATTGAGCTCCAGGAGCTTGGATCTACTGCCTTTATGGATCCATATTGCATGAAAGCCCTAGATCTACTCTTTTAGTGCATTTTGAGCCCTAAAACCTTCATTGGTGTTTATTTACACGTAAAGTTGGAAAATTTACGTGTTAACCAGGCCCTAGAAACCCAGATCTATGTATGGTATGAGCTGGATTCAAGCAGAATTGTGTATATAGTATTTGCATGTGGCAGACTCGGCGAGTCGTTCATCTGACTCGGCGAGTCGAGTCGCGAGTCCCCGAGTTTTCCCCCTTTTTGTGTTGCGGGTTGGAGTAGTGAGTCATGGGGTGTGACTCAGTGGGTCGGAAGCCAGACTCACTCATGAAGTAACTCGGCGAGTCAATGCCATGACTCGGCGAGTTCAAGGCAATCTTCTTGCCTCAAGAACAGACTCGGCGAGTTGTTCATACAGCTCGGCGAGTCTCAGCCTAGAGTGTTCTTTGGATGATGATGAACTCGGCGAGTTGTTCATACAACTCGGCGAGTAGGATGAATGACTATTGGCCTTGGGTTTAGAAGGTAAAATCGTCGAGTCAATGCTTAACTCGACGAGTAGAAGACAGGCTTATGGTCAGACAAAGGGATAGGGACTCGGCGAGTCGGGTCAACTGGCAGTGATTTTGACTTTGACTCTTGGTTTGGTTGGGGGTAAATGGTCATTTTACCCTGAGTTCGGTTAGCAGTATTTGACTAAGGGTTTTGTGGGAATTATAGCCGGAGGATTTCCGGAGCAGCAGCAGCAGAAGACAGTCAGTTCCCACGCAGATCAGCAACTACTTTGAGGTGAGTTACCTTCCAGTAGCGGTGGATCTACGGCCACAATGTCGGCCCACCAGTAGGGTTGTATGATAGATGTTTGTCTATGTGATATTCATCTAGGGTTGCTACTACATGTGATATGTTATTGTGCTAGTATGATATGATGCTATGTGCTAGTGACAGTAGGGGGAGATAGTCCCTAGTATCCGGTCGAGAGGACCGACGGGGAGGCAAGCTCCCATACATACTGGTCAGTATCCGGTCGAGAGGACCGAAGAGGAGACCAGCACCCAGATATGCTAGTCAGTGTCCGGTCGAGAGGACCGAAGGGGAGGCAAGCTCCCAGATATACTGATCAGTATCCGGTCGAGAGGACCGAAGGGGTAGGTCGGGCACCCAGATATGCCTGACAATATTTGTATGTTATGTGATTGTATGGTATGTGGTATGTTGGGGGAACTCACTAAGCTTCATGCTTACACTTTTCAGTTTTGATTTCAGGTACCTCTTCTTCGAAGGGGAAGGAGCTGGCGCGGTAGCGGCCCATCACACACACGCTTTGTATTCCGCACTATGAGACCCTCCTGGGAATTTGTATTCTGACTTTATTATGTTTCTATGAAATGTTTTTCAAGACATGCGATAACTTTTATGAAATGATATGATCAGTGAACATTTTATTCTTAAGGTTCGCTAAGAATATGTTTTAAAAATGAAATTTTTGGCTCGTATTTTTGGGATGTTACAACTAGCTTGTTTCCCCAAGTGTTTCCTTCACCCAAAATCCTTCCTCCAAGCTTAAACTCTCCAAAAGAACACACACACAACTTAGGGTTAAAGAGGGACAAGAAGCAGTAAAGGGGAAGCTAACGGAGGCCAATGATCCTTTAAATAGGGTGAAATGCCCTGGAATTTAGGGTTTCATTTTCCAGCTCCTGCTCGTCGAGTCCCTTCTTGGACTCGGCAAGTAGGTCACTAAAACGCGTGGACCATCCCACTACTACTCGACGAGTAGGGCGACCAACTCGTCGAGTAGACCCAAAGACCAAGAAGGATTCATACATAAATCAATACCTGAGAATCGGGGCGTTACATAAATCCTTTGTCAAGTAATTCTTGAAGCTGTGACATAAGTTCCCTCATTTCCGTTGGAGCTAAATGGTAGGGTGCACGAGCAACTGGGTTCACATCGGACACTAGATCAATGCCAAATTCAATTTGTCTTATGGGAGGTAAACCAAATAAATCTTCGGGGAAAACTTCTGGAAACTCACTAACTACCTTCACTTCTTCAATTTTCTCCTTTTCTTTATTCCCATCAATGACATAGGCAAAGAATGGTTCACATCTATTTGAGAGGCATTTCTGATCTTTGATGGCCGATATCACACAAGGAAATTTGTTCTCCCGGTTCTCATATACATAAAACTTTTCACCCTTGGTGGTATTGATGGAGACATCCACTTTCAACACAAGAGTTTTGCAACATTAGTTCCCATCCAATCTATTCCCACTATCACATCAAACCCTTTAATCCCCATCAGGAGTAAATCAATAGAGAAATTTCGCCCATTGATTTCGAGTGAACAATCCGGGTACATGAGGCCCACCAAAAGATGGGTACCATCGGCTATTTTAATACTATAATATCGATACAAGGTAGTTATGGGTCCAATTAGTTTATGACAAAAAGAATGAGATACAAAAGAGTAGCTAGCACCCAAATCAAATAATACGCGAGCAAGGTTAGATTCAACAAGTAGTGTACCTTCCACAACATCATGGTTTTCCTTTGCCTCCTCTTCACTCATCAAGTACCCTCTCCCTACTACCGGGCCCATGTTTGCTTTCTTGTTAGTCATTGATCCCATGGTTTCACCCTTTTGCATTGGGAAATTCTTACTATAATGCCCTTTCTCATGCCAAGAGAATCACTCCATGTCATTCGTATCCCGAACCTTACAGTCTCGTGCCTTGTGGTCGTGTCAACCACACTTGTAGCAATCGGATGTCCCCGTTTCACAATCACTGGCAAGTCGCTTTCTACACTTCTTACATTCCTTCCCTTCTTTCTTGAAGTAGCTAGATGTGGAGTGGCTCCTCTTATGAGATCCCTAAGATCCATGGAATTTCCTCTTTTCACCAATCACTTGTCTTTCACTTTCTTTTTTGAGTATCTTGTCTTCCACTTTAGAGGTCCCCTCAATTTCATCATCAAGTGTAGTGGCTTTTCCCACTTCCAATGAATAGTCCCCCATAAGTCCATTAAGGTAACGGTTCACTCGTCTCTCTTCATTATGTAGAGTATTCCTAAGGAAAGGAAGCATGTCATTCAACCTCTTAGTGTACTCATCAATTGTCATATTGCCTTTTTGAAGAGCAAAGAACTCATTCACCAACTTATCTTGGCGTCTCGGGGAGCTAAATTTGGCTTTTATGCGCTTCACAAATTCTTCCCAAGTAAAGGATGTAATCCCTTTGGTTCCAATCGCCTTGTGAAGGTTATTCCACCATCCGAGAGCATCATCTTTGAGCATGTGGCTAGCAAATCCTACTTTCAATCCATCTTCACACTTGCAAGTGTAGAAGACATGTTCCATTTCAGCAATCCACTTCGTCACGACCTTTGGGTCTTTGTCACCTTTGAATTTCGTAGGGAGGCACGTCATAAAGTATTTGATTCCACATTCACGCGCTCCTTTCTGTCCAGTTAATGGTGCTTTTAGAGCAATAACCGGAGGTTGAGGTGGTGGAGGAGGTCCACGAGTGGATGACTTGTATTGGGAAACACCCTCGGGGGTATCACCTTGATCTCGAGAGTCCGATAAAGTTCTCGATAAATACCTCATTCGTTCGTCAATCAATTGCCTCATTTCAATTCGGCTTTGTTCTCGGTGGTCATGTAGAAGCTTTTGGATTGCCACAAGATTCACTGGAGGGGGATTGATCTCACCATCATTGTTGCCTTGGTTGACCACTCTTGGTGGACTATTCACAAGAGGCCCTTGATTTGGGGCTTGTCCTCGTCCTTCTTCACCGGATGTTTGACTCCTTGCTCGCGTCATCACGCTACAATACTTCAACACTTTAGTATACATCATTATCTACATATCTATATAGTAGATTTCAACCATTAGCATGGTATTTCCTAAGACATGAAACTTCTAACAACATTTATAGTAAAGTTCTATCCCATATTTCACAAACCCCCTTCATAGTTCCAACGAGTTCGAGTATGTATCATGTGTTTATAACAGTACGGGCCCTATACTATTATACTCACATCATACATAATAAAATTTTATTTCACTATTTAGAAGGTTTGATCCATTGGTTTAAACCACTAATTTACTAGTACCACTTTCTTTACTACTTTAAAATCACTCAAGGTAGTATCCTACAAATCCATCTAACTTGAAGCATATAAATCCTATGTCTTGTTCATATGTTCTATCACCAAAGTTTAAGCCTAGGAGTGGAATGATCCAATCCTAATTCGCTTAAACTATGGCTCTGATACCAACTTTAACACCCCATACTTTCAAACAAAATTTAAAGCTATGGTTTGAACAAAAGAAAAAAAAACATTTAACAAAACATCAGAGTTTAAACACAGTTTCAAAACAATTTCTTGCATGTTACTAACATTGTATCAAATAAACCAGAGCAAGCAAACCAAGATTTACAAGATCAAAGTCAAGTGTAACTTATGCTCCACTAAGTCTCCCATGGAGTTCATTACTTCTACATCACTTCATACCTTTAGCTATCAACTGAGATACATGGCATTTTTTATGAAAAAAAAAATACGTATGACAAAATGTCTCGAGAGTTACGTGGGTTTTAGACCCTAAAATATTTCAAGTATTTTCAAAGAAATACATTTCTTACAGAACATAGATTATCATTTCGTATCATAACATTTATTTCCTTTCTCATTCCCAAGGCCAAGGTGGAAAGAACAAATCAATCCACCAAGGTATCATAATAGGACATCTACTTCGCGACGGGGAGGTACCACCCCAGTAGATTCCTCTAGTGCCTCTTATGAGGTATCATGGTCCGGATGATTTTTATTGCATCATTACATTATTTCCTTTCTCTATTAACATATAATAATTGAAACATATTCAAAAGGCACACTTTACTTTTCAAAACATTTTTCCATAAGATATTTAAACATTTAGCCATTCACCCTAAAGTGGGGAAGAATTCCACACGTACTCACCTCAATCACATGTAAGTTAGCTAATGCTCTTCTAGTTCCTTTCCTAGATAAATCCTCGTCAAACACTACCTACACCATATGTATACATAAGTCATTAAATGACCACAATACCCCTCATAGCTTCCATTACTAAATATTATTATTTCAAATCATTCCTCATGCAAAAATATGAATGTAGGTGAAAACCGTGCGTAAATCCAAGTCTGTATGCAAAAGTTATGAAGAAAACAAGAAAATATACAAATTAGGGGATTACACGGGTCGTGTCAATTAAGCTTGCATTAACATGGGTTGTGTTTCCCTGTCTGTACACACACAAAACACGTTTTGTTCTCAAAATAACATTATACTTTGCATAGTTCTTGAAGACCCTTTTCCAAATAACTTTGTACCATTGGTATAGGTTCTCACACATGTTTAGGAGGTGTTTTATCATCTTAAACAATACACTTAATCCATTAAGTGTTCATTGAAACCTTAAGATCACGATGATCCTCACGTGTTTAGAAGAAGAGTAAACTAGTCCAATTTTGACTTGAACATTCCAAAGCTTACAATGCTTGTTCCCAACTTATTGAACACTCAAATAAATGTTGTCAAGCACATAAAACCCCCATTAATCTCATTGAAAATGCCCAATCTAAATATGGAATTCTTAATTCCATTCCATGTTCCAAAATTGCCCTTGGGTCATAACAATCACTAGAGATGCATTTTTTCTAACATTGCTTCATGTTTATGTTTCACTATCACCTCTTGAGTGTCAATTCATGTTCATGAATATCATTCACTTCTTATATGAGATTCATTATGAAATTATCAATAGATTTTCCAAAATACCCTTATGGCCAATTATTCCATAAATTCAACTATAGACCACCCAATCCTTCATGTTATCGCATTCAAATTATATTGTTAGTATCAACTCATGATTATGAGTATCATATACTCATCAAATGCTCACATTCCAAGAATTTCATTGTATTCATCATAATTTCTCACATAACCATCTAAAACCCATCTTTATGCTTGATTCTACCATCATTGATGAATTTGAGCATTCTAATTGGATTTGTTGCTATCAAATATCATCTTGGTCATAGAATATAATCTCAGTTCATTATCATTTTCCATATTCTCAATTTGGGTTTTCTAGGGTTCATGAGGGTTTTCACCCAAATCATACCATAAATGGAATGATTGGTTTGAGATTGGAACCATCAAAACCACCCACAGGCGGTTAGAAATTGAAACCCTAATCATAAAATCCTACTAAACTTGACATTAGGGTTTCACCCTCTACACAACTTCGAATTTTAAGGGTAATAGAGAAGAGTTTTACCTTCCTAACCTTGATTCCTTCTCTCCTTTGCTTTATTACCCAATTCTCCTTTTGAATCAAGCCCTAAATGTCAAGAAATGAAACATTCACCATCAGAGCTCTCTATTCCTTTCAAAATATGTCCATCAAGAATCAGGAAAGTGTGCTTGTATCTTATTTCCTCAAAATTTCAATTATAGTCCCTCTAGTTTGAGAATTTTGTTAGTTCTTACCACTACTTGCATTTTCCCAACTCTAACATGTTATTAGATACATTTTAACCATTAACATCCTTATTTCATTTTTAATTTAATTTTTTAGGATGTTACGTTATATATAAATATAAGTATCGTTTTCTCTCTTTTGCTGATAACTTAGGGCATCTTCAACCCAACATTAAAAGTTATTTTTTACACAAAAATAGTATGTATCCAAATACAATCTTACTTCATTTTCTAAACTATTATAAACTACGAGATTATGACCCACGTTAAATGCGGGGGAATGCATAAATAAAATAAAAATGTATACACAAATTGCAGAATAATTATAAAAAAATCAGATTTATTGGTATTATTGAAATGTGTAGAAAATACATCGAAATATGTAAATATATATAGTCGTTGAAGAACCTCTTTTTAGACAACATTTTTTGTTTTATTAGTTGAATGACCTTCCTCGTCACATATGAGTGTCTTTAAACCTTTTTTACTTATGACAAGGGAAACAATTATATGTAGCTGACCATGCGTGAAAACGGGTCTACGCAAGTATAATCCAACATTTGAAAATGTACTTTAAAAATACATTGTTATTTTATGGTTATATTGCGACATAGAACTTATTATTTCAAAAAATAGCAACTTATTTATGTTCTTTCAAAATGAACCACATAAACCCCCTACAATATTAAATATAAAAAAACTCTAACCAATAAATATTAAAAAAGTTATGTTTGCTCGATTTCGATATTGTCTGTGACTCATTGAAAATGTCAAAAGACAGAATTGGCACATAACTTACTTGTTATTATGAGACAAATTAAAAAATTCGAACACATGATGATGTATTTTTTATTTTATGATAATGATAAAAGAATGGAAAAAAGAATGTTTACTTCAAGACATTTTCGGACATTTGAGTAGGGTTTGTAGGCTTAAATGTTGATTATTCGTCTTTTACATATAGTTATTAAATGGTTAATCAATATGAATTAAAAAATAATGTTTTCTTGTTGCTTTGATGCTAAATAGATAAAAGAACAGAAAACTTGATTTCATTATATACCTATTTAGTACAAAAGTAGCCAACTGTAATTAAAGTAGGGACAAAACCATTAAGGAAATTGGTAAATTAAGGTTCTATTTCTTAAACATGCGATAAGGTAGAGACATACCAGGACATTCAGTTAAAAGCTCAAATTCCTTCATCACCGTCTCAATGGGTTCAACGGACAACCCTTAATAGATCAAAAAAGTTAAAATTTTCAAATAGAGATTAATAAAATAGGTCCGAATTGATGAGAATTTTAAAACGATGGAGGTGTCGATAGCCTACAATTGGATGAATAAGGGATCTATTAAACGATTTAAGATGGAAATCACCTAATGAGAAGATACTTGAATACAACATCAAACGATAATAAAAGCTTAATGGAAAGAAGTGTCAATTGTATGGAATGGTATTGAATGTTTTTGGAAGGAATGAAATTTTTCAAATGCATATAGCATGTTCCCCCGACTATCAGGCATAGACCAGTTGTAGCAAATTTTGCATTATTTGACTAATTTTAGCATAATTAGCATCCTAATTTTCATATAAAAAAAATTCTTTTTTGCATCTAACCAAGCTAATGTTTTTATCATTATTACCATTCTATAATTTACATTCTTGAGAGTTTTGAAAGTACATTGCTATATATCGGTTGTTTTTTAAATTTCATTGCTATTTCTTGTCGGTTCAGAAGTATGTTTTGACAATTTTTGCATCACATAAGAAACATAGAGGTTCTTTTAGTATTATTGCAATTCTACTTTCATATAAAATTATTCTTTTTCGCATCAGACCAAACTTGGTGTTTTTTAACATTATTATCATCCTATATTATACATTCTTAATAGTTTTGAAAAGTTCGTTGCAATTTTTCATTTCTTTTTGAAAGTTCGTTGTTATTTCTTGTTGCTTTTAGAAAGAAGTTTTGGAATATTTTTTTGTATCATACCAAATTTGAAGGTTATTTTCACACTATTACCACCGTATATGTTCCATTTCATTTTTATTATTTGAATATAGTTTTTGTAGTTCAAAACCTATATGAATATAAAAATACTAACTATATATTAACCTACTCTCTATAATGTATAATTAGCAATCAAGACAGTGTAATCATAATATATTGATGTTAGTTCAAATGTAATTTATTTGGGGACGAGGTTAGTTTTTGGTTATTTATTTGGGAAGTATAATATATATTCTGCATTACAGGTGCTTGCCTTTTGAATTTAGCATTTGTTAGTTTAAAATTTTATTTTGGCTTGACAATAGCCATGATCATCCTGATGGGTTTTAGCCATATGAACTTCCTATGTGCTCATACAAACCCTAATGCTTAGATCTAGGTTTCTCTATTGTACATGCAAGTTATCCAAGACTATAAACCCTAGATCTAGCATATGATAAACAATATAACATATGAATAAGGGTTTAGATCATACCTTGATTGTTATGTAGCAATAACAATCTCAAATCCTTCTTGTATTGACTTTAGAAAGCTTAGAGTCACAAATGTCACTCCTCTAATGGTTCACAAACACCAAGAGCAAGAGGATGAAGAAGAGAAGAGAAGGAGGCTGCCCAAAACGTGTGGAAACCCTAAAAGGATGCTTAAGCCCTAAGCAACCCATGGGCTCCTTCCTTAAAGGCCTTGGACGATTTCTAATGGGTTTCCCCATAGAATTCGTCCACTCCTTTAATATGGAGTCCATTAGCTCAATATTCAACTATCATACAATTGACAGTTCTAGTCCCTTAGTTTAATTAATGTCTTTTAGCCTCAAAATTAATTCTTATTAATTCTTGACTAATATTAATTAAACAATATGATTTCTCCTTTAATACATTATTCTCATAATATATTAATAAATCATATTTAATCCTTTCTCTCCATAATTTATCTTATCAAGTTGCTTTGGTGAAGGCAACCCAAAAGGACCATGCACCATCGGGTCAAGTACATACCAAAATAGTTATGGACTTAGACACTAATCCAACAGTCTCCCACTTGGATAAGTCTAATAACTATTCTGCATATGACTTCAGATCCTGATCTACAATCGTAGCTTTCCAAAGCCGCTGTCAACTCTGATCTTATCAGATACGCGTGTCCTTTAGATAAGGGATCATATATTCCTCCATTCTAGATATCGTATAGACTGAGACATGGATCTAAATCATTCTCTCTGTCTATGTGTAGTTTCCCGATTTCCAATTTATGATGACTGACAACATACTACAATTGAACACATCAATTTAGTCCCGGCTTGGCCAAGCACTTAGGTGCCATCACTAAATCATCGAGGGGCCCAAAGATATCTCTTTTATCCTACTTTGGATAAAAGGAACGGATAAACTTTGACTCAATGCCTGCTTGCACTCACTTACCGAATTACACACAACAATATGTTTTATGACACCAAGTTACTGGTGCGTTTACATATTATCAATATGCAATCGACTCGCAAGATACAACTCACACATCTCGGTTTCAAGAATATACAATATTATCGTCTCACCAATCACTCGTGATACAATTCATGAAGTGATCAAAGTGAGCGTGGGCTTAATCCAATGCTCAAATCATATTCATAAGCACTCATGAACATTGCAGCAAACATTTGCTTATGTCTAACGCTCTTTAGATAATCCACACACCAATTCACGACAGTCTTCATTCATATCTACTTCCAACATATGAACGACTGTGACCCGTTTGAATAATTTTACTGTTCTAAACCAATTAAATTATTCAGGAAGTCAAAATATGCAAAGTGAAACACAAGAATAATACTAATCCCATATGGCCTCAAACCTTTGAGTATAAATAAAACACCTTTTATTTATCACCATATCGCTTACTCATTATTTGTTGTTTCGGGTAATCAACTTCTTACTTGAATTATTACAACGCTTGTCCCATGCTCTTAGCATGCACACAATATTTACCTACGGTTCTTACTTTGTGAAATATATCAAATGAACACATTTCCAATCATACTCATTTCATAACTCCCAATCCTTTTTATAAGTGAAAGAATATCATTCTTTCCACTTATAGAATATGCTAGATTCTAACATTTTATGCAATGATCCTTTCGTAATGTCATAGCACAAAAGTCACAATGACTATTACCAATGAAATTACAAGGTTCTCTATTTGTGATTGTTACAATACAATTCCATAGACGTGATGTCTCTCACTCAAAGTACATTTCTTTGAACATCCTTTTGCATAAAATTTCTAATCTAGACATAGACTCTCAATATCCAACTCCCAATATGGAAACATTTCCATATTTTCCATATGACAACTCATTCTTAATAGAATCTTATCTATTCATAATAATGTCGATATGGTCCATCCAATACTATACTTCCAACTACTCACAAGCGACCAATCCTCAGCGAACTTTGGATTGTCCTTTGATAGTTCTTTAATTATCTTAATCAAAAACCGATTCTTGTCCTTTTCCCTCTAAATGCGCTAGACGTTTGGAAAATTTTAGAATGGTCAAATATTATAGCATTTGCAATCGATCCTATACCCGAAGTGTATGGGACACGATGCATAATATCTTACATGAAGATTTAATACTTTATCAATCTTCTCCCATAATATTTTATGTGTTACGTTCTCACAATTCGAATTATGAAGAGGAATGCCGTAATCATAATCGAAATTTAAGAACACACTATGTATCCTTGACTAAGTTTATTAACATTCCACAACCTAAGCCTTTAGATTTGAAATGAAGCATAATATTCTCTCCCCTAATTATGGCAAAACAACTATTCAACCCTTACAACTTTGCAAAGTATGACTCTTGTTTTCTATAATTAATATTGCTAACTTGCAATAGTTGCCTTAATAATCATGTAATCATAACATTTATGCTCCCATTATCACGATAATTATTACAAACATAACACTTATGCTCCCACGAGCTTTGACATGTATTCAGAAACAGCTTAACTTTCAGAAAAACAATGCCTATTGAATTTCTTTAAGTTCATATTTCTAATACCCAATGCTTTGATAATCTTTTATCAAGGCTTCTTAAACTTATACGTCTTTGCCTTAGATAGTTTATATGCGTGTCTTAAACAATTTTGACTAATTGCCAACTCTCATAATTCAAATCATGGAAAGGGATACCGTAACCATAATCGAATTCGAGAATACAATTTCACAATCACTATCTTCTTAAAATCTCTATCAGTGAAAGCATTTCCTCACAGTCATTTCCATGAAGGAGGGAATCTTATGACACTTTGATTTTAATGGTGTATGTGTTTCTATCCATGTGAATTTGTTAAAACCAAAGTTTATGACAAATTCAAACTCATATGGACCGAACTCTTAATCTTGATTTCTTGCCTTATGGTAACACGGTTGCCCACCATGTCTTCCTAGTAGTTAAACAGCTCACCCTTTCTTATCAATGTACTTTCAATTGATCAAGGTCCTTGCCTTTTATGCATTCAAATGAGAACTCATAGGACCCACATGCATAATTAACTCAATTGGAACGGCATAGAAACAAGATAGTGTCAACACGATAGGTTGTAAACCTCAACTCGTGTGCTAGTGATGATCAATAAGGTTTATTCTTGAGTTGTTCTTGAAACCTTTCAAGACCATTACGACTCCCACTGACTCCTTGACATATAAGATTCTCTTGTCAATAAACATTTCTTGACAAACAAATATTCAAGAGTTAGTGTAGCCTTTATCAAGAGAAAACATTTCATAAAATTGGTCCTAGTTGGTCTTTGTCTTATCCAAGACATCACAAATTTCCAATTTCAAATGTGCGGGAATAATGAAAACCTGTTTCTAAATTCTACATTTGATGAATATTATAAACCTTATTTATACTTGTCACTCAATATTACAATCTTAACTCTAAGACTTGTTTTGGAATGAAGTATGATTGACTTCTTGATTTAACCATTTCTTCAATTCTTGATTCCTCTTCACTTGTACTAAGACTTATTTAAAGGATCAATTGAAATATGGTTCTTAATCATTAAGACATATCATAAAGTATAAGAGGTACTCTCCCTTCTTCTTAGAATAGAGAAACTTTTATCTTTCTGCCTACTTGATTCTTTTATTCGTTCTGCTATTGATTTAAACCTTTTTCAATCAATTCAAAATTACACCTAATCTTATAAGTATAATCATATTTACTAATCCTTTAGTAAATCATGATGAATATCTTTGTTACCCTTGTGGTGGACTTGATCAACACACAACTTTGTGTACTCAATCTCCTAGTCCTTCACTTGACACTTTGTCAACGAATTAGTCTAATTTCCAAATATGAAATTTCTCATTCATCGTGCAACCAAGTTGCATGATTCCAAGTTTCTGTCCAATTGAAACTTGGGCGATGAGAAACTCTCCCTATTTGGTAAATTCTTGACATTTCCACAATTATCATAATTAAGAATCACATCCACTCGTTGTAGAAATATACGAACATCAATTTTTCATAATGATTTCATTGCAAGGAAATTAAATAAATAAATAATGAGTCAAACCAAAATTTATTTTATTCATAAAAGCAGCGGAAAACATTTGTCCTTACAATGCAAAATCAACTGAAAAACTATGTAGCCAAAAAGAAAATACCTAACAACTCTATCATAACTTCCTAAGCTCAAAATCTAATCTTCAAATCCATGCGATCAAGATCCATTTCTTTGTGATTAGATTCATCTTGCTCTTTCATCAAGCTTCCTCTCTTTTCACTGATCCTGCAAAACATTCAAATGTAATCTTATCACATCATGTATAAAGAATCAATGAATAGGAACTTAATGGAGTTAGATGGTGGATTTTACCTGAAGCACAGCCATACTCTTTGACTCTCCCATCTTCTGGACTCTTCAGGCTCTTAGGGCAGACTTGTATCCAACGCCCTTTCTCTTGGCAGCAAACGCAGGTTGGTTCTCCTAGAACGTCCTCGGAAGCATGGTTGGTTGACTTTTCCAACAAATATGCTCCATTGCTTTGCCAAATCATTTCTGATTCAGCAGCAATGACCATGTAAGTTAGGTCAATGAGGTTATCGTCATGATCCATCATATAATACTTTCTTTTGAACTCATTATATGATTTAGGAAGTGACTGCAGAACCCAGTTCATAGCCAGCTTATCAGGGAATGATGCACCCAACATTATCAACCTATCGATGTGTGCTTTCATTCCTAGAATGTGGGCACACACGGGTTTACCATCTTCATGTTTCATTTCCAATAGGGCTTTAGTGATATTGAACCTTTCAATTCTTCGATCTTGTGGGTTAGGGAGAATAATTGGAGGAGGTGGAGGAAGTGAAGCATGATTTCTTGTTCCTCGATCGAATCATGGAATATCATCTTCATGTGGAAAGCTTGTTCCACGGGATTTGGGAAGACCATAGCTGTCGTACTTTGACATCTACAAAATGGGAGAAAACAAATTCAAGTTAGTTGATTGATTGAGTCCTTAATAAATCACCCAAACGATATATTAAGGCTAGGATCCAACACAATACGCTACAACCTACAAAAGGGATGCCGTAATCTAGTTGCAGACTATTTAAAGGTAAGTGAATGACGATTCACTAATTTCCACCATGAAAAACGAAAAAGAAATTTAAGTTTTAAATCTATGAAAACCCTAGATCCTTTGAGATTCATTGAACATTTCAAAGGCATGTTTAAATCTCGATATGCCCCTCTAGTTTGTGACTGGGATGCCGAGGATCACAAAGCGGGTGTGAATAACCATGCAAACTTACATGGTGCCCCCACACGTTACAGTCACCTATTCGATGTGCCGGTAAACCACACACGCTCCACTGAACTATGACAAACATTGAGTCACCCTTTGCTACCTTTGCTTAGAACCATTTAGTGTGCCGGTAAACCACACACGCTCCACTAACTTCTTCGCAAGGGCACAAAGTGTAATTTCATGAAATTGCATCAATTCACTTTTGCCTAAGTAACTAAGATTGGGAATTTGTAAAACATTTAGTTACTTTTGTACTTCATTATACTTATAATGGAAAGTTCTGTCCTATCCTACCCGTTCGGCTAACGACCCTCCACTAGTCAAGAGTGCGGTGGGTAAGAGTGGATACCCATTCAATTGCCATTTTATAGGCAATTTTCTTAAACACCCCTTATAGACTAGCTTCGTGAATGAGGCCTACTAACGGTAAGACTGACTTTTACTCATACATATATATAACGTTAGACTTTTAATTCTATATATATAGTATAGGGTGTATTTTACACTTTTAAAATACTAGGTGGTTTAATTTAAAGATTATACCTTTAACCCAATTAAATGTAAACCAAAAACTATATGGATTTATTAAATCTCTTTTAATTATACACCTTAATTAATTAATAAAACCATAAGGGTGTGATTTGAACTTTTCAAAACAATACTAGGGTTTTAGAATTTAACACTCCTAAATTAAACTTTTAATCAACTTTTAAATTCCAAAACTTGAGGGCAAGTTTTGAAACATTTCAAAACATTAGGGTTTAGAATTTAAATATACATCAAAATTAAACTTTTAATTAAAATTTAAATTCCAAAACTTGAGGGCAAGTTTTGAAACCTTTTCAAAACATTAGGGTTTAACTATTTAAATTTCAAAACAAAACTTTTGAGTTCAAATTCAAACTATAAAACCTAAAGGGGAAAAATTGAAACTTTTCATAACACAAGGATCAAATAACAAATAATATAAATTAAACAATTAATTTCATCATTATCTATATTTGACATAATTTCAATTTCTTGCAAAATAAGTTACCCAATTAATACAAATAATCAACTTTAATCATATAAGGAAGTTATTATCCAATCAATTGGTAATTATCTTTTGTTTAATCAAGGATATACTCATAAATATGTATAAAATCATATTTTAATGATCTAAAACAGATAAGGCAAGTATCCATGAGTAAAACAGCAAGAAATCCCGAAATCCCCTCTTTGTGACGCTCGAACTCGCCGAGTACCACACTGGACTCGCCGAGTTGAGGCCTACTCACCGAGTACACTGTGGTACTCGCCGAGTTCATCAGGCAGAATGTCCAAAAACGATTTTGCAACTTGAATAAACACACAATGCATCAATACAATAGAAACCAATCAAGTCTCTGATACCACTGATGGGTTTTAGCCATAAGAACATCCTATGTGCTCATACAAACCCTAATGCTTGGATCCAGGTTTCTCTATTGTACATGCAAGTTATCTAAGACTATAAACCCTAGATCTAGCATATGGTAAACAATATAACATATGAATAAGGGTTTAGATCATACCTTGATTGTTATGTAGCAATAACAATCTCAAATCCTTCTTGTATTGACTTTAGAAAGCTTAGAGTCACAAATGTCACTCCTCTAATGGTTCACAAACACCAAGAGCAAGAGGATGAAGAAGAGAAGAGAAGGAGGCTGCCCAAAACGTGTGGAAACCCTAAAAGGATGCTTAAGCCCTAAGCAACCCATGGGCTCCTTCCTTAAAGGCCTTGGACGATTTCTAATGGGTTTCCCCATAGAATTCGTCCACTCCTTTAATATGGAGTCCATTAGCTCAATATTCAACTATCATACAATTGACAGTTCTAGTCCCTTAGTTTAATTAATGTCTTTTAGCCTCAAACATAATTCTTATTAATTCTTGACTAATATTAATTAAACAATATGATTTCTCCTTTAATATATCATTCTCATAATATATTAATAAATCATATTTAATCCTTTCTCTCCATAATTCATCCTATCAAGTTGCTTTGGTGAAGGCAACCCAAAAGGACCATGCACCATCAGGTCAAGTACATACCAAAATAGTTATGGACTTAGACACTAATCCAACACATCCTATATTTAATACTTTGTTCTTCTTGCACCTTTACTACATGTTGACCTCCATTCATTAAATCAAGATTTAATATTTTTTAAAAACAAATATAGACAATAAACTATTAAACTCAATGGATACGTTAAAAGAGACATTAGACTTGCCTTTATTGAGATCAGTAATTCCAAATTGGACCACTTTTTGCAAAATAATTTAAGAACCGAAGAAAACCTGATTGCCCAAATATCTAATATCATTATTTAAGTCATAACCTATTACATGCCGATGAAATTGAAAATTTCAGACAAAACTCTGTTACATGCTATCGATGTTGAAAAAATATCCTTTAAACTTAGATGAGGGTATTAATTTAAAAAACCATCATTCACTTTTTTTGGATGTATTTTTTTATGGCATGAACAATTATTAAGCCAATCATAATCCTTAAAAACCATCCTAGCCAAATCACATATAGCTTAATCAACAAAATAGAATACAACAGTCGTAGATGGTAATCTAGTTAGAACATTTTTTCTAAAAGATCAAGAAATGGACAATTTATTAGAATCTTATCACATTGGTAAAATTCATAACAAAGTGCAGTAGATTGAATCAATAGTTTACAATAAATATAAAAAAATGAAACCCTATCAGAGATAGAAAAACGTGTGGACGGGACAAAAAAAAGCACGTAATACTACAAACTTGCAAACAACAAAAACACATGATGTTAAAAAATCTAGACAAAATAAAACTAAAATTTATACCTGGTCGTGAAGTGAGCATAGAGAACTTGTATTAGATTCTTTGAGACATTTCATCAAACACCTAAAATGTCTGTTCTGATAACCCATCTTTTTTAATATAACATGACAAGAAAAATCCAATATTACAGGAAAGTGTAGGAAGTGAACTAAATTAACATGTATTTAGATTATGCAAATTGTTTTGAACAGTGGTCCTTCAAAATATACTTATTGTTGTAGCATACTTACATACACAGTTTAATAAAAAAACATCAATTGTAGTTATGCAATTTGATTCTACCATATAAATACGACCAAATAGAAAATTTAAGAATAAAATAAAAAATTTGTCTATAATATTGTAAATCTAATATTCAAGGAAATAAGATCATTCCTAATTTAGATTCTAACTTCTCAGCCTACTTCTGATATGGTTCATGTATTAATATTTAGAGAAACCAGTAGACAAAGATGTTGATATTAAGTGTTGTATATTGTTGTTACTTGTAAAAAACTAAGTTGTAGTTTAAAATTTAAATTTTTTTTCATGGTGAGTATGTTGCTATAAATTTGTAAAAAAATCACATAACTATTAATAGATAAAAAGAAACGTATGTTGCTATTGTAGTTTGTAGAGGTTGTTGAGGATCGAGTCCAAGTTAATAGGTTAAGCATTTAATATGAAAAGTTATACATTGTTGTTTTGTTTGACTTAATCTATACTGAATGATGTAATATGTTAAGCCAAAAAACCTTATGTAATGTTTTATAAGATTTCAAAAATAGAAACATAATTTTTTTAGTCACAGAAAGCAATCTTTGAAAGGTTATATTTACTGTACAAAAACATATACAAATTAGAATAATTATAGTTTAACCCTTTCTGGATTAAATTTTTTATAAAATCCATCCCCTTAATAGTGAGTAAAAGATAAATTAAAAAATAGACATTTAAAACACAGAAAAATCACAATAGGTTACTGTTAAAAATGGTATAACAATCTACATTCCTAAAAATGGTATAATATGAAGTTATTATACTCAAAAATAAGGTCAGAAACAGTAACCAAGTTGAGATAATCAAACAAACATAAATAGTAGTAGCAACCGATTTGATCCGTTTTTAAATTAAATTACCGGTTTACCCTTCTGATGAACATTGTCCATACTAAATTAATGATTTACCCTTCGGATAAAAAATGGAAGTATCATGCTAAACGAAAACAAAAAAAAATGATTACCATGAAAGGAAAATGGGTAGGGGTGCATTTGTCATTCCATCAAAGCACTTTGCTATAATGTGTTTTAACTGCTTTCAATCAAAGTACATTATTTTTTTCTAGATTAATGGTATGTAATATATTTTCCTGTTTATTTGAAAAGTTTCATAAAAGTTGTTAACCGATTTCATTTAATTTGTGATAAAGAAAATTGAAATATATGAATACATATATTTGATACAGGAACAAAAAAAATCGAAAAAATATATAAAAAGCGAAAGAAGGTGTTGACCTTGTAGTGTACAACAACGAATGTTTGAAGCAAAGAATGATGATGAAAGTTGTAAGCAATATGAATGATGTTGTAGGAGAATGTTTGAAGAAAAACAACGATTGAAAATAAGTGTGAGTCGCGGATTTAAGGATGAATCGTATATGTATTTGATAATTTGAATCTGATTGTTTGGTATTAATGGTTTCCTAATAAAATGAATTTTATATTAGTGGTTTACTAATATAAACCGATTTATATTAATGGTTGATATTTAATGCCTTAAATGAAATGTTTTTTTTATTTTTATTTGTTTGAACCGATAATTCTAATCTACTCCTAAGGGCATCCGTTATACCCACCACATACCACATATGTGGTGTGTGCCACATCAACACCACATTCTCCTACCATTAACATGGGATACCTACAACTAACACACCACTCCACCTCTTTTTTTTTTAAATTAAATTTAATTCAAAAATACATTAAAAAACATATAACTTTTTTAAATACTAATTATAAAAATAAGTTATTTAATAATAATAAGAAGAATAATATTTTAAATAAATCAAATTACTTAAATAATTAGGAAATATAAATCCAAGGTTTATTTTGTAATTTTAGAAACTATTTATGTTAAAGGATTTCTGGTCAAGGGTATTTTCTATCAATTGACTATATCTCAGGGGTAAAAGTTGCCAAGACTTACAAACTATGTCTTTTTCCCCAACAAAAATACCCAGCTCACAGCACTCATTTTCTCTGTTTCAGTTCTTCAAATGAGCAGTCCAACCTTATTGGTCGTTTTGATTCGTGATGCCCACCACTGAAGACCACGAGCACGGAGAACCACGATGGTTCGTGTCACACCCCAAAACCATGAACGGAGGAAACGTTCTGGGGCGGATGACGTCATGTACAGTATCACAACAATGAATAACAGTAAACAAGTAACAACATCATCCATTGCATTAATAATATAATTTCATACATGTGTGTTCTGTCAAGTTATATAGACACCAAAATATACATATCAAAATAAAAGAGAGTCTTGAACGAACTCCATCTTCTCAAAAGCCTGGCACCTGTATCTGTCTATTGGTGACCTGAGAATACAAGTTATTTTGAAAGCGAGTATCAGCTTAAAGCTGGTGAGATCATAAGTATATTAATGTATGTGTTTGTATGAAAGCATTTGTAAGATGTTTTGTACAATGTTTTGTAAAATGTTTGAACTCTCCTAGAAAACCCTATGTTTCCTACTAACTGTAGCCTTCTACCAAGGCATCTAGTGTTTGTGCGTGTGTCTCTTGTTAGAGTGTGTGTTTTCCCAATTCTGACTATCATTAACCAAAAATATAGTTTTTGCATTACCGTGCATCGTGTGAATATTCACGAAGTGAATGTAATGGGAAAATATTATATTACCGTAGTATTTGTAATAAGTGACTACCGTTGTACTAACTACCTTAAAACAAAAGGTGTTCAAAGTAACATGTGATTTACCTGTATCCTGCTACCGACTCTAGTAAAATGACGATGTAAGACGCCGTAAGAAATGACATTTGGCACCCATAGACTTGCAAGTCCCACTGTAGCGAGCAACAAGGTGTAGGATAGTCAATCCAGTATAGATCTATACGTAAACTCATACACTCTCCAATTAAGGAGATTCAGGATACAAAAACGGTCACGGCAGGAAGTGCCACGACCCGTCTAATGGTTCACATAACTGCATGAATGTACATGTAATAAATGTGCTAACTAAAAAGTATACTCTTTCTCTATCTAGCCTGTATGTACTGAAATGTTCTGCGTGTGCTAGTTGTAATGTATGTTCTCTCTCTATCTAGCATGTATAGTAATGTACTAACTCATGAATGAACTGACTCATTGTATGTTTCATTGTTCTAGTAATAGTATTAGTATCCTCCTGTGCTACCCTTATGGTAACTTACTAGTGATGTAACTGGTACGTATGAATATGGAAGTCTACCCTTGCTACCCAAGGTACTAAATGGACTGGAAAAACCTTTATGACTATATATGTACACATGAGATATAACTAATATTTAAACGACCTTCGGACGGATACCCGATACCTTACCAGACCACATCCCAACGGGGAAAAGGAAATAAAGCGAGCTGGCCTTCCTAAGCCTTTTAAACATTGCTTATATAACTATACATACATAGGCATGCATTTGATAATAAGTATAACAGAGCTTAAGTAAATGTATTTGATAAGTATAAGAATTTGTAAAACAATTTGAACAGTAAGAAAATCACTGGTTTTGTAGTTATTAATCACATGTGATTGATGTAATAACTATAAGTATTTAACTTGTATCCCCCCCCCCCCAATAAAGCATTTAAAAACATTTAAACCATTGATTAAGGGCTATGAACTCACCTGTAGTGAGTGGTACGGATGAACTGAAGATGTAGGATTGCTAGGTGTTAAGTGAAATCTTGAACACAATCTATGATCCTAGTTATCATATAATATCACATATATGTATCCAAATAGTGTTTAAACAACTAATAAACAAAGCCAAGACACCCTAGGACATGCTAAACACCTTATACAAGTGTTACAAGTCTCAAGGATTGCATCTAAGTGTTGTAGGGAAAGGCTAGTGTGTTTGGGGTTCAAGGAACACTCCATTAGGGAGTTTACGGTTTTGTGGTCACTAGCAAAAGGGTTTACGGTCGTAAACCCTTGGGTTTACAGTCGTAAGCTCACCCCCTTTGTGACCATTTGTTGTTTGAAGCTTTAGGAGTTCCTAGAAGCTTTTCTACTTGATGTATGTGACCATGGAAGGAACTAGGGCACCATTTCACTCCTAAATGGAGTTTACGGTCCCTTTAACATTTTCCTTTGAGTTTACTACCATAAAATATAAGGTTTATGGTATTTGGGGTGTTTTCAAGTCCTTAGCTCATCATGGTAATAGTCTAGGTTAGATTCTAGGCATAAGGAATAAATATGGGACATTTATACACCTTTTGGGTTGTTTACGGTTTTGGGAGATCCCCAAACCGTAAACACATATAAATGAGTGTTTTCTTGTTCTTTTATGTGATAAACACTTCAAGGAATGATCTAGACAAGTCCTTAAGGCATTGTGAAGCACCTAGACACCCTAAAGCACCCTTTGGCACTATACTTGGTGTTTACGGTTTTGGGAGCCTCCCAAAACCGTGAAGACCTTGTTCTTGGTGTTCTTGGGACAATTCCTTGATATTAAGATGTATATCAAGCTTTAAAAGACTCTAGGATAGAAGTACTTACTTTGTGGAAGCTTGAAATGAACTTAAACACTAGTGTGTGTTCTTGGTGTTCTTGGTGTTTTGGAAATCTAATCAAAACATGAAATTTGATGTATTAAAGGATGTATAATCACTAGATGTTGTGATATAACAACAAATCAAGCCAATAAGTACTTACGTTTTCGGGAAATCGGGCGAAACCGAGATGATAGTTGAGAGTGTTTGGAGTTTACTCTTTAGGGTGAAAATGAGAAGTGAGGTACTTTGGGGAGTAAACCCATGCTTAAGCATGATTTTACGGTTTTTGGGGTAGTTTACGGCCCAAACATAAAAGTTTGGCCGGGAACTTCTAAGCTACGTGGTATTCGCGGTTTTAAAATTTCAAGACCCGAGACGGCACATTCTTTCACCCGTTCATTTAAAGAATAATTATTATAATAGTCAAACGAACTTTAAATTTGTTAAAAACAAATAGAACTGAAATTGACTTATAATATGAAGTGATTGACTTTTAGGGTTTGACCGAATGAAAATTCCGGGTTGTCACAGTTCGGGCTAGTATGCATGGACCACGGTCGTGGCCAGCTAGACTACAAGACCCACCGTGATCTGTATATCAGTAGGCCTAAGTGAACAACACATATTCCACATATGTCAACGATTGGACTTGAACCCTCAATCTCAAAGATGGATGACACCACCTGATACCATTGGACTATAAGCCCTTTGGTAACTGAAATGGTTTTTACGAATATGTTTTTAAAGTTAACCATATTAAAACCTTTATAACCAGAAGTCCAAGATTTAAAATATAGAAAACTTTTATTAGAATTAAATACATTTAATTTCAACAGATGTAAGTTAATTTTGTTTGATAATTGGAAATCTTTTATTGGAATTAAATATATTCCATTTGAGGAAGAAGATGATGTCATCAATTTGATTTAACGGTGGAAAAAATAGGATTAAAATATCACACCCCCAAACCAAAACGGCGGAATCGTTCGAGGGCGGATGACTTCATGTAGTATTGTAACAGTTGAATACATAGTAAAGAAAGTAAAACAACCATCATATATATAATTTAAAAGTTACATTGTTGAATGATACTTGTTTCCAAACAAATTACAATATGTCACACCCCAAAACCATGAATGGCGGAAACGTTCTGGGGCGGACGACGTCATGTATAGTATCACAACAATGAAAAGTAGTAAACAAGCAACAACATCATCCATTGCATTAATAATATAAATTTTAATACAAGTGTGGTCTTGTCAAATTATGATAAACACTAAAGAATAAATCAAAATGAAAGATGTGTCTTGAATGAGCACCATCTTCCCGGAACCTTGCATCGGTACCTGTCTATGGTTGACCTGAGGATACAAGTTATTTTGAAAGAGAGTATCAGCTTTAAAGCTAGTGAGATCATAAGTATTTTAGTATCTTAATTTGTATGTAAGTATTTGTATGTATATGAACTGTAAGTATTGAAAATGTATATGAACTGTAAGTATTGAAAATGTATATGAATTGTAAGTATTGAAAATGTATATGAACTGTAAGTATTGAAAATGTATATCAACTGTAAGTATGAAAATGTTTTGAATGATCCAAGGAAGCCCTATGTTTCCTACTAACCGTATCCTTCTACCAAGGCATCTAGTGTCTGTGTGTGTGGCTCTTGTAAGAGTGTGTATTTTCCCAAATCTAACTATCATTAACAAAAATATAGTTTCTACATTACCGTGCGTCGTGTGAATGTTCACGAAGTGAATGTAATGGGAAAATGAAATAGTACTATGGTGTAGTGTCGAACTACAACCGTACTAATTACCTTAAGTCTATGGTAATCCTTATAAGTACTGTAGTATTTGTAATAAGTGACTACCTCTGTACTCATATTGCCTTATTTGAGGGATAAGGCCTAATGTGATGGCTAGATCCCAGGCTAGACGCTCCCTTGTCAAAGGGATTTTGGGACCTTTACACGACCCCTGCATGTATGCAAGCCGTGAACATCCACATTACTATGATCATGTATACCCGATATAACTATCACAATGCGTTGTGATTCATCGGTATAGTTAGATCCTGAACATGTTCTATGCTATAGCACCTAGTGATTCCTTTCCTATTATCGTATATGTAAACGCACTCATGTAAACGTACTCATGTAAGCATAATCATGTAAACATATCTATGTAATAGTATAGTAACGTACTGTAATGTTCTGCGTGTGCTAGCTGTAACATGTGTTCTCTCTCTATCTAGCATGTATAGTAATGTACTGTGTGTACTAGCTGTAATATGTGTTCTCTCTCTATCTAGCAAGTATTGACTCATGAATGAACTGACTCATTGTATGATATCGCGTTCTAGTAATAGTTCTAGTATCTTCCTAAACTACCCATATGGTAGCTTACTAGTAATGTAATTGCTACGTATGAACATGGATGTATACCCTTGCTACCCAAGGGTATTGAATGAACTGGAAGAACCTTTATGACTATATATGTACACACGATATATAACTAATATTTAAACGACCTTCGGACGGGTACCCGATATCCCACCAGACCACATCTCAAGCGCGAAAAGGAAATAGGGTGGATAGTCTTCCTAAGTCCTTTAAACATTTATTATATAACTATACATATATAGGCATGCAATTGACAATATAAAAGCATAAAATAAGTTTTGTAAAACCTTTGAACATGATTTCTATCTTAAGAAAAGATCGACTTGATGTCAATCTATAAAACGGGTTGAAAGCATGGGTTTGATACAACAGTTTAAGTATAAAGAAACATTTGTTTGAAACACAATTGTTAATGAGTTTGAAATGAAACATATAGTGTATAATGAACAATTTAATAAGGAGTTTTAAACATATATAAAACGTTTATGAAAATCATGTGAAGAAAACTGTTTGGTAAAACGGGTAATGAGTAGCAAATCAATTAAATGCTGCTTATTAATCACATGTGATTGATATAATAACTAGCATGATTCTACTTCTATACCCCCCCCCCCCATAAAACATTTAAAAACCTTTAGAACATTGATTAAGGGGTATGAACTCACCTGTTGTGAGTCGTACGGATGAACTGAAGAGGTAGGATGGCTAGGTGTCAAGTGAAGTCTTGAACACACTCTATGATCCTAGTTAATAGATAATATCACATATATGTATCACATTAGTCTATAAACAACTAATAAACAATTCAAGACACCCTAGGATATGCTAAACACCTTTTTCAAGTGTTATTAGCCGCTAGGATTGCATCTAAGTGTTTGTAGGGGAAGCTATTGTGTGTAGGATTCAAGGAAAACTCCATCATGAAGTTCACAGCCCTAATGACACTACTAAATGAGTTTATGATCGTAAACTAATGAGTTTACGGCCGTAAGCTCATGCTTATGTGACCATTTGATGTTTGATGCACTATAAGGCCCTATGAAGCATTCATACTTAATGGCTTGGTCTATGGAAGAGTTTAGGGCATTATATAACTCCTTTTAGGAGTTTACGGCCCTGGGACCCAATCCCTTGGAGATTACGGCCGTAATCTCCCTTGTAAGGGTGTTTTTGGTGTTTTCAAGTCCCTAATTTAACTAGGAACTAAACTAGGCTAGTGTAAAAGGCTTTAGAAGAGTTTATAGCACCATTTGGCCCTTTTGTTTGGAGTTCATGGCCCTGGAACTTCTTGGGCCATGAACACCTTACTCTTGGTGTTCTAAGGTGGTTTTCTAGTCCTAAATACATTAGGGTACAAGTCCAAACTAGTTTCATTACTTAAGGAAGGGCCTAGCGCATCTTTTGACCCTTATAAAAGAGTTTACTCCCCAAGGTGTTCTTGGGCGGTAAACTCTCAGATCTTAGTGTTTTACTATGATTTCTAGTGTATTAAGCATATAAGAATCTTTAAAACAACACTAGATAGAAGTACTCACTTTCCAGAACGAAATTCCGAAGATCCTTGAGAGAGAATTGGGCTTTTCTCTAGTTGGAATTGGAAATAATGAAATAATATTTCTAAGATTCTTATATATAGTCCTGGGATTTTTGGCAGAAAATATTTTTATTCATACACTGAACTCTAATATCATAGAGTTTTGGAATAATAGTGTTGCACAAAACCCTAGTGCATCCACTCTCCTGATATCTCCTTAAGTGTAAATCCTGAAATACTCAAAAGTCTGGAAATTCTCTGTAACTGTTCTAACTTCTATTTACTTCATATGGTTTGTACAGGATGGAAATTTCGGGTTGTCACATCATCCCCCTGTTAAAGGGAATTTCGTCCCGAAATTAGAATTTAGGGAAGGAAGTAGGTAGGAATGATCAAGTCATGAGGTGGGGAACTTCCTAATCGATTTGTTCTCGCGCTCCTAAGTGAATTCGGGTCCTCGATTGGTATCCCAACGAACATTCACTAAAGGGCGACGACGTTGCTTCGTCCGCTTGACCTCTCGGTCGAGGGTCACTACGGTTCTAATACAAAGGCGAGGATCTCGACGAGTGGACTTACAAGAGTCCTAACGGAAAGGTATGGTTACAAAATCGAGACGCGAAGGGTAAAATGTACGTTACTGAGCTCGCGGAGTAGGTCTAGTTTGCGAGGTACAGGACCGATTCTGGTAAGAATCTCAGAGGTCCTATCTATCTTGGATTTATCTTTCCACGCTTTACGAAGCGTATTAAGCCATTCCCAGAGTGAGACTTCCTAAAGAATTTGGTCTCTCACTTGAAATTGCAAAGGTTCTTTCTCTTGCTTATCTTCCCCGTCAAGGGCCACCCCTTGCTGGGTCAAAGTCGTACGGGTTTTTGTGATTTGCGAGGAGTTCTGGATGAACTATGGCAGTAGGTCTGTAAGACCTAGAATTTGGCGAATGTCTGTCGGCGTCTCTGGTGTCGACAAATTCTCAACGGTTTTGACAAATTGAAAGAGTACTCAAAATTTCCCACATCACTAATAGTGTGTCATAGGAATCTGACTCTTCAATTTCAAAACTTGTGCATAGAGAACTTCACAAAAGTTCCTCCGAGGCTAATGTTTCCATGGGTTCCTTCTTACTACGAGGGTAGATAAGTATGTCATTACATGGAGAAATGACGAACTGATCCAAGTAAGAAAGACGTACCCTACTCATTTAGCTCATGAATACTATGGGCGTATTGGTCCTATCCGAAGGGTATCACTACGGACTCGAAATGTCCGCATCGATTTCGGAAGGTAGTCTTCCGGACATCCTTCCCTAACACTCGAACTGGTGATATTCGGATCTCAGATCCATTTTTGAAAGTAATTCTTTCCTTGCGTTTGCTCAACCAATTCATCTATGCGAGGCAGAGATAACGATTTCTACTGGAAAATCTTGACGGAGTCCTCGATAGCCGAGGTACATACGATGCAATCCGTTGATCTCTGGAAGAATATGACTGGAGTTCTCCAGGGTGAGAAGCCTAGTCCTCCTATTCTATTTTTGTGCAGTTCGCTAAGTTGTCCGGACTGTTCTTGTATCTCCGTAGTTGTTTAGACTGTAGGGCGATTTGTTTACGGGAGTCATACTAGGTTCTAAGTTTGTTCACATGACGATGCGATTACTCGTAGTCTTGGGCAGTTCTCCGTCCTGAAGTTCATATTAGAATTCATACATGGTTCAGCGATCACCATTTTGTGTATACGAGTCGTATATAATTAAGATTGAAAAGGTAGTCGAATAACTGATTCTTCTTTAAGCTCACATCCCATTGAGGAAAATAAGTTAAAGTGGAATCATCATTTCTAAACCTGTAGAACCTTGATTATATATCACTCTTATGTATACATTCTTCAGTGATAGATCAACCGTATGAATCTTTGAATTGAACTTGACGTACTGTACGAGTGGTACTTCGGGGATTTCTTCGGAAAAGAAAAGAACTATGAGGTACTCCACGCATGAGCACTTCGGTGTTCTGAAATTATGGTTTCACTAAAACGACGTTTACTGAGAAAGATATGTACTTATGAAGCTGGTATGCTTCGAATCAAATTGATTCTAGTTATATGATAATGTCGGAATCATAAGGAAAATTAAATACATTAGATTTGAACATAAGGCGTTACAGACAAACACAACCGTGCAACCATCAACAAAGTTACAGTACTTTAGACTTACTACCAGACTATTGTTGCGGATGAGGTATACTATAAAAGACAAGTATACGCAGCACGAGCATCCCTATACCGACAGGATCTCGCAAAAGGTAAGACTCTAGTTGCACTAGTTTTGGATGGTTTATAAGTCTGTTACAACGAAATGCCTAAATTAAATTAATGTGAGTCTGGAGTAGGCTCTCTTGTAGCTGTGATCCTGAGAATCTTCCCGTCTACGCCAGAGTTCTGCGCTATCGGGAAATCCTTCTTGAGGTGTCCAATTTCACTGCATTGGTGACATATCTGGACAGTACCAACATCTGTGGTGGAAGTGAAGTGTCGAGTAGGAGTTATGGGGACACGGTTGCTTTCGTTGATCTTCTCTTTTGGACAATTTCTGTAATAGTGCCCTGCCTCACCACAACTATAGCAAACTAAGATTGCTCCAGTGGTGGAGGTAGTTCTACAGAAACGAGCAATGTGCCCCATCTTGTTGCAATTATTGCATTGTCAGGCTCGGCAAATTCCCTTGTGGTGGTAGTTGCACCGGTCGCACTTCAGGAGTGTTCCTTCATATGGTCTGCTCGGTAATGGGATGGCAGAGGTTTCCACTTGTGGTTGTTGCATGGCAATTCTCTGAAATCGCTTGCGTTCTACTTGGGCTTGACGTTTTCGTTTCTTGAACTCTGAGTTGTTGTTTTGAGCGGTGGCGACTGTTACTATTTGTTGATTTCTCGGATCGTTAATACGATCGGGATTGTCAACTCCTTTTTCGTTCTTGGTTGCGTTGACAGTGCTGCAATTTGCAAGGACAGCTGTCACAGCAGCTGTAACGGCAGCTTGAAAAGTAGCGGCGTCCATAGGAAAAGCAGGGGTTTCGTTGCTTGGCTAATTGTTTCCGGATGAAGACATGATTCTGTAACACGAAAGATAAGGATTTTGTGAGCGATTCTGGTTGACCCTAGATGTACTTCATTTGCTCAAGTAAAGAGTAAGAGTATGTTCTCGAAAGTTTGACCTACATCCCTATGATGCAGTCCTAGCACGGAATGGAGATATGTTCGCGAAGGTTTGACCTACATCACTATGATGCAGTCCTAGTACTGGGTGGAAGTGAGTTCGTAGAATGGTCTCATGACGTTTGTCGTTCAAGCCGAGGTATCGTTGGTTGGTGAATAACATGATCCAACCACTAAAAGAGACTTGGAAATGTCTCCGGAGCTAAATTACTATAGTCCAATGACTTGACTAAAGCAAGTTTTAGATAGACTCAAATGAAAGTATGATAAGAGTAATTGAATAAAGAATGACACAGAAGTTAGCCGACTGTCAATATCTTTGATATTCATGACGTAAAAGTTCAGAAAAACGACCTCGTAAAAGGTCTTACATCATATCCAGAGAAGATAGTTCTTGACAGCATAAAGACCTAACCAAAAGTACTTACGGTACAAGATAGTTTCATAGAAAATGCCACATCGGGCATAGACAGAAATCGATTCCTTTCTAACAAGGAAAATAAAGTAAAGCATCTACTACTGGCGACGGTCATCCCTCTGGTGAACTCTCAGTTCAGCCAGTTAGCGTTCCACATCAAGTAGGTGTCTTTCGTACACCCTCTGGCGTACTCGGAGTACTATGACTTCGGCTCGTGATTCAGCCAGTGCTTGCAGCAGGGTTTCATGGTTTCTCTCAGATCTCTCGCGAGCATCTTCTAGACGAATGGTGCGGAGGGTATGCATTCTCGCATCGGCGACAACCTCGGTGATCTGATGTAGGGTTGTCCTGCCTTGAATCTCATTTCGGGCCACTCTGCGGACCAAGATTGGCAAGATTCTGTCTGCTGAGCCCCCATCGCTCAGGTCATAAAAGTTTCGGTCGCCATTAAATGGCATGGGTTGATCTTGTCCATGGCTCCATGTTTCCAAGCATTCCACCCACTCAGGCATCGGGCCTTGAAAAGTCGGACGAGGGTTAGGAATTTGAATGGGAGCTGCCTGGGGTAGGTTTTCAACCTCGGATTCGGAGTTAGCATCATCTGCAAGTTCTTCATCATGGTGATCATTCATAGGGATAGGATGATCATTCTCTGGTTCTTCTTCAAACCATCCAGCAATGACCTCATTCGGAAGGTACTGGGTGTCGTGGGGATGGAGTCCAACCATGTTATCTACGCGAGAATTGGGGTAAGAAAATAATTATTAGACGAACTATCTAGATAATTATTTAGAAAATCTTCTTTAGTTACATAGCTATTCGTGAAGTGCATACCAGTTATATGTAATCGAAACAGGATAGGCCTTCGAATAAGTGATCTTAAATCCAAATTCACACAAAATAGGGGTAAAGCAAAATTTTCACAGATTCTAAGTCTATAATATCCTAGTTATATATAGCCTTAGTGTAGTAACTATCAACTTCGTAATGAAGATCCCGTTTTAGTTCTCAAGTATAAAGTACTTATAGTAACACCAAATACCCCTATAGTATTTTAAGTTTAATGTTATGTTATATTGCTCTCCTTGTGGTATTGTTGGTAAGATTTTAGACTTGTTGCAACCACACAACTACACTTAGGCACATGCTAGTCAACCCTCGGATAATATAGTTGATCAGGCTATATCTTCCCAGTTTTGACTATATGTCTCTAAGTCCACCTGTGTTGCCCAACAATCGTAATTCTTTTGTACTGTCCTAGTGACACTGATTTTTGTATGAATGCAGGCACGTATACTTAATTAAATATTTTACTATTTAACATATAAACTCTTGGTCAGAGTATTTTTAATCCCTATGTATTTATAGTTACTATATCTTTTATGAGTTGATATACTTAATTCACTATAAACAATGCTCTGATACCAATCTGTCACACCCCAAAACCATGAACGGCGAAAACATTTTGGGGCGGAGGACGTCATGTACAGTATCACAACAATGAAAAGTAGTAAACAAGCAACAACATCATCCATTGCATTAATAATATAAATTTTAATACAAGTGTGTTCTTGTCAAATTATGATAAACACGAAAGAATAAATCAAAATGAAAGATGCGTCTTGAACGAGCACCATCTTCCCTGAACCTTGCATCGGTACCTGTCTATGGTTGACCTGAGGATACAAGTTATTTTGAAAGAGAGTATCAACTTTAAAGCTGGTGAGATCATAAGTATTTTAGTCTCTTAATTTGTATGTAAGTATTTGTATGTATATGAACTGTAAGTATTGAAAATGTATATGAACTGTAAGTATTGAAAATGTATATGAACTGTAAGTATTGAAAATGTATATCAACTGTAAGTATGAAAATGTTTTGAATGATCCAAGGAAGCCCTATGTTTCCTACTAACCGTATCCTTCTACCAAGGCATCTAGTGTCTGTGTGTGTGGCTCTTGTAAGAGTGTGTATTTTCCCAAATCTAACTATCATTAACAAAAATATAGTTTCTACATTACCGTGCGTCGTGTGAATGTTCACGAAGTGAATGTAATGGGAAAATGAAATAGTACTATGGTGTAGTGTCGAACTACAACCGTACTAATTACCTTAAGTCTATGGTAATCCTTATAAGTACTGTAGTATTTGTAATAAGTGACTACCTCTGTACTCATATTGCCTTATTTGAGGGATAAGGCCTAATGTGATGGCTAGATCCCAGGCTAGACGCTCCCTTGTCAAAGGGATTTTGGGACCTTTACACGACCCCTGCATGTATGCAAGCCGTGAACATCCACATTACTATGATCATGTATACCCGATATAACTATCACAATGCGTTGTGATTCATCGGTATAGTTAGATCCTGAACATGTTCTATGCTATAGCACCTAGTGATTCCTTTCCTATTATCGTATATGTAAACGCACTCATGTAAACGTACTCATGTAAGCATAATCATGTAAACATATCTATGTAATAGTATAGTAACGTACTGTAATGTTCTGCGTGTGCTAGCTGTAACATGTGTTCTCTCTCTATCTAGCATGTATAGTAATGTACTGTGTGTACTAGCTGTAATATGTGTTCTCTCTCTATCTAGCAAGTATTGACTCATGAATGAACTGACTCATTGTATGATATCGCGTTCTAGTAATAGTTCTAGTATCTTCCTAAACTACCCATATGGTAGCTTACTAGTAATGTAATTGCTACGTATGAACATGGATGTATACCCTTGCTACCCAAGGGTATTGAATGAACTGGAAGAACCTTTATGACTATATATGTACACACGATATATAACTAATATTTAAACGACCTTCGGACGGGTACCCGATATCCCACCAGACCACATCTCAAGCGCGAAAAGGAAATAGGGTGGATAGTCTTCCTAAGTCCTTTAAACATTTCTTATATAACTATACATATATAGGCATGCAATTGACAATATAAAAGCATAAAATAAGTTTTGTAAAACCTTTGAACATGATTTCTATCTTAAGAAAAGATCGACTTGATGTCAATCTATAAAACGGGTTGAAAGCATGGATTTGATACAACAGTTTAAGTATAAAGAAACATTTGTTTGAAACACAATTGTTAATGAGTTTGAAATGAAACATATAGTGTATAATGAACAATTTAATAAGGAGTTTTAAACATATATAAAACGTTTATGAAAATCATGTGAAGAAAATTGTTTGGTAAAACAGGTAATGAGTAGCAAATCAATTAAATGTTGCTTATTAATCACATGTGATTGATATAATAACTAGCATGATTCTACTTCTATACCCCCCCCCCCATAAAACATTTAAAAACCTTTAGAACATTGATTAAGGGGTATGAACTCACCTGTTGTGAGTCGTACGGATGAACTGAAGAGGTAGGATGGCTAGGTGTCAAGTGAAGTCTTGAACACACTCTATGATCCTAGTTAATAGATAATATCACATATATGTATCACATTAGTCTATAAACAACTAATAAACAATTCAAGACACCCTAGGATATGCTAAACACCTTTTTCAAGTGTTATTAGCCGCTAGGATTGCATCTAAGTGTTTGTAGGGGAAGCTATTGTGTGTAGGATTCAAGGAAAACTCCATCATGAAGTTCACAGCCCTAATGACACTACTAAATGAGTTTATGATCGTAAACTAATGAGTTTACGGCCGTAAGCTCATGCTTATGTGACCATTTGATGTTTGATGCACTATAAGGCCCTATGAAGCATTCATACTTAATGGCTTAGTCTATGGAAGAGTTTAGGGTATTATATAACTCCTTTTAGGAGTTTACGGCCCTGGGACCCAATCCCTTGGAGATTACGGCCGTAATCTCCCTTGGAAGGGTGTTTTTGGTGTTTTCAAGTCCCTAATTTAACTATGAACTAAACTAGGCTAGTGTAAAAGGCTTTAGAAGAGGTTATAACACCATTTGGCCCTTTTGTTTGGAGTTCACGGCCCTGGAACTTCTTAGGCCATGAACACCTTACTCTTGGTGTTCTAAGGTGGTTTTCTAGTCCTAAACACATTAGGGTACAAGTCCAAACTAGTTTCATTGCTTAAGGAAGGGACTAGCGCATCTTTTGACCCTTATAAAAGAGTTTACTCCCCAAGGTGTTCTTGGGCGGTAAACTCTCAGATCTTAGTGTTTTACTATGATTTCTAGTGTATTAAGCATATAAGAATCTTTAAAACAACACTAGATAGAAGTACTCACTTTCCAGAACGAAATTCCGAAGATCCTTGAGAGAGAATTGGGCTTTTCTCTAGTTGGAATTGGAAATAATGAAATAATATTTCTAAGATTCTTATATATAGTCCTGGGATTTTTGGCAGAAAATATTTTTATTCATACACTGAACTCTAATATCATAGAGTTTTGGAATAACAGTGTTGCAAAAAACCCTAGTGCATCCACTCTCCTGATATCTCCTTAAGTGTAAATCCTGAAATACTCAAAAGTCTGGAAATTCTCTGTAACTGTTCTAACTTCTATTTACTTTATATGGTTTGTACATGATGGAAATTTCAGGTTGTCACACAATATGATGACAAAATGAGTTTTAAATTTACTCCTTAGCGTCACTTCTCCAAAAGCCGAAGTTTACCTGTATTACTGAATCCCTGAGAAATACAAATAAATTTGAAAGAGTAGATCAACGTTTAAGCTGGTGAGTTAATAAGTATTTAATGTCAACGTTTGTATAAATTTGAATGAAATTGTTTGTAGATGTTTGAAAACTCCTAGAAAATCCCATATTTCCTACTAGTATAAAATTAGTCTTCTACCAAAACCCGACTGTTTTTGAATGTTTGCTTTTAGAAATCCAATATTTTTCCATAAGTGTGTGGTAGTTTAAAAGTTCCAAAACTGTAAAGCAATTGTGTTTTTCATGCCTAGAATAGTAGATTTATGTATGTATAAAATCACTAAGGCATGTGATAACCCCGTAAATCAACGTGTTTGTAATACTCCATGTGAGATTTTATAACCATGCTATTGACGCAGTCTGCCTGTAACAACGTTCTTCAGGCGTTGGAATGTTATGACGTTTGTCACCCCAGACCTGCCGGTCTAACTGTAGCTAACAGTTTAGGTGCGGGATTGTCAATCCCGTATAGATCTATACACAAGTATCACGCTCTCCCTACAAGAAATTATAGTATATAATACAGGACCTTAACTGCATACTTGAAAGTACGTGAAGTTGAATGTCTCACAAAACTTAGTATCAAATAGATTTACGTATGAAAAGTCCAATTATTCTTGTATATGAAAGTATTTCCTTGATATAGTACTTATAATATGTAAAATCTCATGAATATCTAGTAAACTATACCTATTATAGTTTTTTCCAACTGTGTGATTCGTTTGTATGATAAACCCTAGTGTAGTGTCGACTTTATATGTAAAGTATAACATTTGTAATAACATTATTGAATATATATACTCAAAATGTAAAGAAAGCGTTTGATATTTATATAACAAAAGTATAGAAAAAGATTGATGTTTTTCACACGAGGATAACCGTGTGTACTTGTATTCCCCCCTTAAAAGTGTATAAAATCATTTACAAAACATTTGAAAACGTAGTTATATGGGTATGAACTCACTTGGTAGTAGTGAAGAAGGCGAGACTAAATTCGAGCAGAACTTCGACTGGAGAAAGCTGAAGATCTCGGGAGTCTCGGAATCTCGGGAGCGTCGGGGCTTGCGTCGTGAGCTAGTGGTAATACTGGGGCTTCAAGGTAATCTTATAGGGACTCGAGAGGTGTTCAGTGGAGGAATTGGTGAGAGAATAGCAACCAAACCTGGAGCCCTAGCCTCCCTTTTATAGTTCTGGCGGCACTCACGAACGCAGGGCATTCCCCTGAGTCGTCATGGCTTACATACTCTTGATTCGACAGACGGATGGGTCAAGAACCGTTACCCGTTACCGAGGATCGATGATTTATTCGATCAGTTGCAGGGAGCATCTTGGTTTTCCAAGATCGATTTGAGGTCAGGGTACCATCAGGTGAGAGTGCGGAATGAGGACGTCCAGAAGACAGCGTTTAGGATGCGATATGGGCATTATGAGTTTGTGGTGATGCCTTTCGGGCTCACCAATGCCCCGGCTGTGTTCATGGATCTCATGAACAGGGTATGCAGGCTGATGTTGGATCGGTCAGTGATTGTATTTATCGATGATATTCTAGTGTATTCGAGATCTAGAGAGCAGCATGAGGAACATTTGAGGGAGGTTCTTGGGGTTTTGAGATCGGAGAAGCTTTATGCAAAGTTCTCCAAGTGTGACTTCTGGTTGCGGGAGGTCCAATTCCTAGGACATGTTGTTAATCAGGAAGGGATTTTGGTCGATCCGGCCAAGGTTGAGGCGGTGATGAGTTGGGAGGTGCCGAAGTCACCCTCTGAGATCAGGAGCTTCCTTGGGTTGGCAGGGTATTATCGGAGATTTATTAAGGATTTCTCCAAGATCGCAGTGCCGCTCACCAGATTGACCCGGAAGGGTGTTGCATTCTCATGGGGACCCGAGCAGCAGACCTCCTTTGAGACACTTCGCCAAAGGTTGTGCGAAGCCCCGGTATTAGCTCTCCCGGAAGGGATGGAGGATTTTGTAGTATATTGCAATGCATCGATTTCGGGGCTGGGTGCAGTGTTGATGCAGAGGGGTCATGTGATAGCTTATGCGTCGAGGCAGCTGAAGCCTCATGAGGCGAGATATCCCACGCATGATTTAGAGTTGGGGGCAGTAGTGTTCGCTCTCAAGATTTGGTGTCACTACTTGTATGGGGTTCGATGTACGATATACACGGACCATAAGAGCTTGAAGTATTTGATGGATCAGCCCAACCTAAATATGCGTCAGAGGAGGTGGTTGGATGTGGTCAAGGATTATGATTGTGAGATCCTATACCACCCAGGCAAGGCTAATGTGGTAGCCGATGCATTGAGCCGCAGGGCAGAGAGCACTCCACTGCGAGATGTATGTTTGAGATTGACTGTGATAGCTCCAGTATTGGATGCGATTCGTGGGGCACAGGCCGAGGCTATGCGACTAGAGATGCAGAAGAGAGAGCAGGTCGTTGGGTTGGTTTCAGAGTTTGTTACGGATGGACGAGGGCTTATGACGTTTCAGGGTCGGATTTGGGTACCGTTCGTGGGTGGTACGCGTATTGCTTTGATGGAAGAGGCTCATCGATCGAAATTCTCGATCCATCCTGGGGCTACGAAGATGTATTTGGATTTGAGGAAAGAGTATTGGTGGCCCTGTATGAAGAGGGACGTCGCATGGTTCGTTGAGAGGTGCTTGACCTGCCGTAGGGTTAAGGCCGAGCACTAGAGACCGCATGGCAAGTTGCAGCCATTGGAGGTTCCCGAGTGGAAGTGGGAACAGATCACTATGGATTTCATCACCAAATTGCCGAGGACTGCCAGCGGAGTCGATGCAATTTGGGTGATTGTGGATAGGTTGACGAAGGGCGCTCACTTCCTTGCCATCAGTGAGAGTTCTTCAGCGGAGAAGTTGGCGGAGATATACATGAGAGAAGTGGTATCTCGGCATGGGGTGTCGATCTCGATTGTTTCAGACCGTGATGTGCGCTTCACTTCCAGATTCTGGAAGAAATTCCATGAGGAGCTGGGTACTAAATTGCATTTAAGTACCGCATATCATCCCCAGACAGACGGTCAGAGCGAGCGAACGATTCAGACGCTGGAGGACATGCTTCGAGCGTGTGTGTTAGATTTCGGGGGTAGCTGGGATGCGTATTTACCCTTGGCAGAGTTTTCCTACAACAACAGCCATCATTCGAGCATTGGTATGCCACCCTTTGAGCTGTTGTATGGTAGGAGGTGTCGGACCCCCATTTGTTGGGGAGAGTTGGGACAGAGAGTGATGGGCAGTACAGAGATCGTGCTTCAGACGACAGAGCAGATTCAGCAGGTTAGACAGAGGTTATTGACCGCCCAGAGCCGACAGAAAAGTTATGCAGACAGACGTCGGTCCGAGCTTGAGTTTCAGGTCGGAGACTTCGTACTCCTGAAGGTCTCTCCTTGGAAAGGAGTGATTCGATTCAGGAAGAGGGGCAAGTTGGGGCCCCGGTATATTGGGCCTTTTCGTGTGATTGCGAGGGTAGGCCGGGTAGCCTACCGTTTGGAGTTGCCAACGGAATTGAGACAGATCCACGACACTTTTCATGTGTCGCAATTGAGAAAGTGTATAGCCGATGAGTCGGCAGTGATTCCATTAGAGGACATTCAGGTGGATGCGAGCCTGAATTATGCCGAGAGACCAGTGGCCATCAGAGATCGGAAGATCAAGGTTCTGAGGAATAAGGAGATACCTCTGGTGTTAGTTCAGTGGCAGCACCGGAAGGGATCGGAAATGACCTTGGAGCCGGAGCGTGAGATGCGGGAGCAGCATCCGGAGTTATTTTCAGAGTGAGACTTCGAGGGCGAAGTCTAGTCCTAGTGGGGGAGAGTTGTAACAGCCCGGAATTTCCAGGTATTGTTATATTTATGATTTTGGGTGTTTTAAGAGGGGACTCGGCGAGTTGGAGCTCAGACTCGCCGAGTAGGATCGCGGATCTGGTCGCGGGTTCGCGACTGGACTCGACGAGTCCGGATATGGACTCGGCGAGTCCGCGCTGTTTAGCGAAACCCTAACCGTCCAGGTTTGGGACGTATATAAGGGGCCTTATGGCCGTCATTGTTCACCCTAGTCCTCTGAGAGAAACCCTAATTCGATTGTGAGTATCTGGAGCAAGGTAGAAGACCATTATTGATCTTGGAAGTGTTATTTTGCAAGGAGGAGGAGGCTTGGTTAAGGGAACAACAAGAGAAGCCACATTCTGAGGATTTGGGGACACAGAGCACGTTATTCAGGTAATATTTCGAGTTGCATTCTTCTAAGTTGATGTGTATATGGATTTAGGGTTTATTGAACCCTTTTGTGGCTAGATTGAGTGTTACCTTAGTCCCCCAAGCGATTGGAACCCTGTATTGGGACCCTTGGAAGTCCAGAATGTCCCATGCCTGAGCTTTTCGGGAATCAATGGAGGTTTTGGATTGGAATCCTTATGCCTTAGGTCAAAATGTAAATTATGAGTCATGGGGTGTATTATGAGCACCGAAATGAGGACTTTACGTGATGAATCAGTCTAGGAAGGCCAGACCTATGAATGGTCGGAGCAGATCTGACCTTAGAAAGCAGTTTGAGCGGTTGCATGGCATGAACTCGCCGAGTCCGATGAACAGACTCGGCGAGTAGCTTGAAGATTAACTGGGACTCGCCGAGTTGTTCTTCAGACTCGGCGAGTTGAGTCGGGGTGGCCCCGCGATTCTTCCAGGAGGAACTCGTCGAGTCAAGGGGGATACTCGGCGTGTAGAAAGGGGATCTTAGAGAATTGGTGAGAACGTCTAGACTCGCCGAGTCGCCCTAGCACTCGCCGAGTCCGGTCAAAGTTGACCGTTGACCGTTGACCAGAGTTGACCTATGTTTGACTTCTTAGGGATGGTCAAACTTAGAAGATAAAAGTGTTAATAAGAGATGTATGATGTTATAGGGAGATTGTAGCTCGGCGGATCGAGCACGAGTGACTTCGGGATTTCTAGCTTTCGATATTCGCGAGGTGAGTCTTCTCACTATACCGTACCCGGAAGGGTTTGACTGTGTCATTATGGGCATGGACTGGTTGAGCCAATTCAGCGCCGTCATCGATTGTGAGCGTCAGCTGGTGACTATACGAGACCCTAGTGGGGGAGTTCTTTCGGTGTACGGCGAGGGTACCCGTTCGGGATCAGCTTTTTTTTCGGCCGCTAGGGCGAGGCAGTGTCTACAGCAAAGCTGTAAGGGTTTTCTGGCGTATGTGATGGATACGCGGGAGGTCTCCGAGAGACCGAGATCAGTGGAGGAGGTCCCAGTGGTGCGTGAGTTTCCAGATGTTTTCCCCGAGGAGCTGCCGGGAGTACCTCCTATGAGGCAAGTAGAGTTTGTTATCGATCTGGTTCCGGGGGCCGCACCTATTGCTAAGGTGCCTTATCGTCTTGCACCTCCAGAGATGCAAGAGTTGTCCTCGCAGCTTCAGGAGTTGCTGGGGAAGGGATTCATTCGGCCGAGCAGCTCGCCGTGGGGAGCACCTATTCTGTTCGTCAAGAAGAAGGATGGTTCACACCGGATGTGCATTGATTACCGGGAGTTGAACAAGTTGACGGTCAAGAACCGTTACCCGTTACCGAGGATCGATGATTTATTCGATCAGTTGCAGGGAGCATCTTGGTTTTCCAAGATCGATCTGAGGTCAGGGTACCATCAGGTGAGAGTGCGGAATGAGGACGTCCAGAAGACAGCGTTTAGGATGCGATATGGGCATTATGAGTTTGTGGTGATGCCTTTCGGGCTCACCAATGCCCCGGCTGTGTTCATGGATCTCATGAACAGGGTATGCAGGCCGATGTTGGATCGGTCAGTGATTGTATTTATCGATGATATTCTAGTGTATTCGAGATCTAGAGAGCAGCATGAGGAACATTTGAGGGAGGTTCTTGGGGTTTTGAGATCGGAGAAGCTTTATGCAAAGTTCTCCAAGTGTGACTTCTGGTTGCGGGAGGTCCAATTCCTAGGACATGTTGTTAATCAGGAAGGGATTTTGGTCGATCCGGCCAAGGTTGAGGCGGTGATGAGTTGGGAGGTGCCGAAGTCACCCTCTGAGATCAGGAGCTTCCTTGGGTTGGCAGGGTATTATCGGAGATTTATTAAGGATTTCTCCAAGATCGCAGTGCCGCTCACCAGATTGACCCGGAAGGGTGTTGCATTCTCATGGGGACCCGAGCAGCAGACCTCCTTTGAGACACTTCGCCAAAGGTTGTGCGAAGCCCCGGTATTAGCTCTCCCGGAAGGGATGGAGGATTTTGTAGTATATTGCAATGCATCGATTTCGGGGCTGGGTGCAGTGTTGATGCAGAGGGGTCATGTGATAGCTTATGCGTCGAGGCAGCTGAAGCCTCATGAGGCGAGATATCCCACGCATGATTTAGAGTTGGGGGCAGTAGTGTTCGCTCTCAAGATTTGGTGTCACTACTTGTATGGGGTTCGATGTACGATATACACGGACCATAAGAGCTTGAAGTATTTGATGGATCAGCCCAACCTAAATATGCGTCAGAGGAGGTGGTTGGATGTGGTCAAGGATTATGATTGTGAGATCCTATACCACCCAGGCAAGGCTAATGTGGTAGCCGATGCATTGAGCCGCAGGGCAGAGAGCACTCCACTGCGAGATGTATGTTTGAGATTGACTGTGATAGCTCCAGTATTGGATGCGATTCGTGGGGCACAGGCCGAGGCTATGCGACTAGAGATGCAGAAGAGAGAGCAGGTCGTTGGGTTGGTTTCAGAGTTTGTTACGGATGGACGAGGGCTTATGACGTTTCAGGGTCGGATTTGGGTACCGTTCGTGGGTGGTACGCGTATTGCTTTGATGGAAGAGGCTCATCGATCGAAATTCTCGATCCATCCTGGGGCTACGAAGATGTATTTGGATTTGAGGAAAGAGTATTGGTGGCCCTGTATGAAGAGGGACGTCGCATGGTTCGTTGAGAGGTGCTTGACCTGCCGTAGGGTTAAGGCCGAGCACCAGAGACCGCATGGCAAGTTGCAGCCATTGGAGGTTCCCGAGTGGAAGTGGGAACAGATCACTATGGATTTCATCACCAAATTGCCGAGGACTGCCAGAGGAGTCGATGCAATTTGGGTGATTGTGGATAGGTTGACGAAGGGCGCTCACTTCCTTGCCATCAGTGAGAGTTCTTCAGCGGAGAAGTTGGCGGAGATATACGTGAGAGAAGTGGTATCTCGGCATGGGGTGTCGATCTCGATTGTTTCAGACCGTGATGTGCGCTTCACTTCCAGATTCTGGAAGAAATTCCATGAGGAGCTGGGTACTAAATTGCATTTTAGTACCGCATATCATCCCCAAACAGACGGTCAGAGCGAGCGAACGATTCAGATGCTGGAGGACATGCTTCGAGCGTGTGTGTTAGATTTCGGGGGTAGCTGGGATGCGTATTTACCCTTGGCAGAGTTTTCCTACAACAACAGCCATCATTCGAGCATTGGTATGCCACCCTTTGAGCTGTTGTATGGTAGGAGGTGTCGGACCCCCATTTGTTGGGGAGAGTTGGGACAGAGAGTGATGGGCAGTACAGAGATCGTGCTTCAGACGACAGAGCAGATTCAGCAGGTTAGACAGAGGTTATTGACCGCCCAGAGCCGACAGAAAAGTTATGCAGACAGACGTCGGTCCGAGCTTGAGTTTCAGGTCGGCGACTTTGTACTCCTGAAGGTCTCTCCTTGGAAAGGAGTGATTCGATCCAGCAAGAGGGGCAAGTTGGGGCCCCGGTATATTGGGCCTTTTCGTGTGATTGCGAGGGTAGGCCGGGTGGCCTACCGTTTGGAGTTGCCAACGGAATTGAGACAGATCCACGACACTTTTCATGTGTCGCAATTGAGAAAGTGTATAGCCGATGAGTCGGCAGTGATTCCATTAGAGGACATTCAGGTGGATGCGAGCCTGAATTATGCCGAGAGACCAGTGGCCATCAGAGATCGGAAGATCAAGGTTCTGAGGAATAAGGAGATACCTCTGGTGTTAGTTCAGTGGCAGCACCGGAAGGGATCGGAAATGACCTGGGAGCCGGAGCGTGAGATGCGGGAGCAGCATCCGGAGTTATTTTCAGAGTGAGACTTCGAGGGCGAAGTCTAGTCCTAGTGGGGGAGAGTTGTAACAGCCCGAAATTTCCAGGTATTGTTATATTTATGATTTTGGGTGTTTTAAGAGGGGACTCGGCGAGTTGGAGCTCAGACTCGCCGAGTAGGATCGCGGATCTGGTCGCGGGTTCGTGACTGGACTCGACGAGTCCGGATATGGACTCGGCGAGTCCGCGCTGTTTAGCGAAACCCTAACCGTCCAGGTTTGGGACGTATATAAGGGGCCTTATGGCCGTCATTGTTCACCCTAGTCCTCTGAGAGAAACCCTAATTCGATTGTGAGTATCTGGAGCAAGGTAGAAGACCATTATTGATCTTGGAAGTGTTATTTTGCAAGGAGGAGGAGGCTTGGTTAAGGGAACAACAAGAGAAGCCACATTCTGAGGATTTGGGGACACAGAGCACGTTATTCAGGTAATATTTCGAGTTGCATTCTTCTAAGTTGATGTGTATATGGATTTAGGGTTTATTGAACCCTTTTGTGGCTAGATTGAGTGTTACCTTAGTCCCCCAAGCGATTGGAACCCTGTATTGGGACCCTTGGAAGTCCAGAATGTCCCATGCCTGAGCTTTTCGGGAATCAATGGAGGTTTTGGATTGGAATCCTTATGCCTTAGGTCAAAATGTAAATTATGAGTCATGGGGTGTATTATGAGCACCGAAATGAGGACTTTACGTGATGAATCAGTCTAGGAAGGCCAGACCTATGAATGGTCGGAGCAGATCTGACCTTAGAAAGCAGTTTGAGCGGTTGCATGGCATGAACTCGCCGAGTCCGATGAACAGACTCGGCGAGTAGCTTGAAGATTAACTGGGACTCGCCGAGTTGTTCTTCAGACTCGGCGAGTTGAGTCGGGGTGGCCCCGCGATTCTTCCAGGAGGAACTCGTCGAGTCAAGGGGGATACTCGACGTGTAGAAAGGGGATCTTAGAGAATTGGTGAGAACGTCTAGACTCGCCGAGTCGCCCTAGCACTCGCCGAGTCCGGTCAAAGTTGACCGTTGACCGTTGACCAGAGTTGACCTATGTTTGACTTCTTAGGGATGGTCAAACTTAGAAGATAAAAGTGTTAATAAGAGATGTATGATGTTATAGGGAGATTGTAGCTCGGCAGATCGAGCACGAGTGACTTCGGGATTTCTAGCTTTCGATATTCGCGAGGTGAGTCTTCTCACTATACCGTACCCGGAAGGGTTTGACTGTGTGACCGGAAGGTCGGATATGATATGTGATATATGTGCTATATGTGATAAGATAATTGTTATGCGTGCTATGTATGTTTATGTGGGCCGGAAGGCATTATGTTATGGGCCGGAAGGCGTGTAATCTGGACCGTAAGGTTGGCGTGGGTAGGACCGGAAGGTTTACCCAGCAGGGACGGAAGTCCCCTGAGACACATGGACCGGAAGGTCAGGGCCTGGAAAGGCGTATGTGCGTAAGTTGTATTTTGGGGAAACTCACTAAGCATTTATGCTTACAGTTGTTATGTATGTGTTTCAGGTACTAGCGAGGACCGTGGGAAGGCGCCGGCGTGATCTGTACACACTGATAGATGTTTTGTGATCTTGGGATTCATATGATTTGTATTTTGACATGACACTTGGAATGTTTATGCCATGTTTTGAATGAAAATGCTTTAATTTGAAATGAAAAATTGGTTTGAAAATTTACGTTGTTACAAAAACAAGCTCGATGGAATGTATCTTGATCTACAAACTCCGACACCAAAAACCTAATCATCAGGCAGTGAAAACCTAACCCTGAAAGAATAAGGCGGTGGCGGTGAAGCTGGAAACTCAAGTGACAAAGAGTTCAACGAGATCATTATCTTCGTTTATTTGGTTGATTTGGACTCCGTCGGTGCTAGAAACTTGAGAGCCAAATGGAGGCTACCACCATCGTCTTCATCATTTGGGACTACCTTCACAGCGCCGACATTTATCTGTTAACCCTTGCTTCGATCTTCGATCTCGCTGCCTCCGTCCAGATCTGTAAACGTTAATGTCTTCACAATATCTCCGATCTAGGGTTTTGGTTTTCCAAGGGTGGGTCTAAGACTGATTTGAAAATCGGATAACCACCATAGTTGCTAGCCTAAAAAACCTTAGTTCAGGGAAAGTGTAGATGAGTCATGTGTTTAATCAGATCTTGAACAGATGTGTCTGTCTGGTCTCATTTGTGTTTAATCAATTCTAGGTTCATCAGAGTATGTGTGTACTATGAGCTATGTTCATATGTTTGTGTTCTTGTACATAAGATTTCTAGGCTTTTAATGTGTTCTTGTATGTTAGATTTCCTGAATTTTTGTCTGTGTTTATCTGGAGAGACGAAGAGTTGTGTATGTGTGTGTTGTTCGTCGGATCTAGGTAAACTTTCCGATGACTAAAGTTTCCGACGATTAGGTTTACAAAGGAAGCATCAATGTCGGCGGCGGCGGTGGTGACCGGTATTGACAACGGCGGTGACGTTGACTAGTGGTGGTGGTCTTTTGCGTTGTGAGTGTGTGTGTGTGTGTGTGTGAGAGAGAGAGAGTGTGTGGGGGGGGTAGGGGGTTATATTTTCTTTTTTTATTGACAAAACTGCATAAATGGTCCCTGTGGTTAGCTGAAAATTGCCACTTTGGTCCAAAAAAGTTTGGACTAGCACCAGAAGTCCAAACTTTTTATTTTGTTGCGAATTTGGTCCAATTTGTTTTAAACTTTTTTATAATGACACTATTGCCCTTACTTTTTGTTTTTCTCTTTTTATTTATTTATTTAACTACATTTATGATTACAAGAAAATAAAAAAAGAAAATATAACCCCCTACCCCCCCACACACACTCTCTCTCTCTCACACACACACACTCACAACGCAAAAGACCACCACCACTAGTCAACGTCACCGCCGCTGTCAATACCGGTCAACACCACCGCCGCCGACATTGATGCTTCCTTTGTAAACCTAATCGTCGGAAACTTTAGTCATCGGAAAGTTTACCTAGCTCCGACGAACAACACACACATACACAACTCTTCGTCTCTCCAGATAAACACAGACAAAAATTCAGGAAATCTAACATACAAGAACACATTAAAAGCCTAGAAATCTTATGTACAAGAACACAAACATATGAACATAGCTCATAGTACACACATACTCTGATGAACCTAGAAATGATTAAACACAAATGAGACCAGACAGACACATCTGTTCAAGATCTGATTAAACACATGACTCATCTACACTTTCCCTGAACTAAGGTTTTTTAGGCTAGCAACTATGGTGGTTATCCGATTTTCAAATCAGTCTTAGACCCACCCTCGGAAAACCAAAACCCTAGATCGGAGATATTGTGAAGACATTAACGTTTACAGATCTAGACGGAGGCGGCGAGATCGAAGATCGAAGCAAGGGTTAACAGATAAATGTCGGCGTTGTGAAGGTAGTCCCAAATGATGAAGACGATGGTGGTAGCCTCCATTTGGCTCTCAAGTTTCTAGCACCGACGGAGTCTAAATCAACCAAATAAACGAAGATAACGATCTCGCTGAACTCTTTGTCACTTGAGTTTCCAGCTTCGCCGCCACCGCCTTAATCTTTCAGGGTTAGGTTTTCACTGCCTGATGATTAGGTTTTTGGTGTCGGAGTTTGTAGATCAAGATACATTCCATCGAGCTTGTTTTCCAGCGGTGTTGCGAACCAGTTACATCCCATCGAACATTTTTTCCGGCGAGATAACGTAAATCGAAGGAGAAGGGTGAAATTTTTTTGGATTTGTCTAGAAGAAGATAAGGTGAGGATTTGTCTTGAAGAAGAAGGGGATGGAGGGTTTATGTTTGCCGGTGAGAAATTAACACACCCCCCAAAAAAAAGTTTGTCGAGATCGAGAGAGAGAGAGAGAGAGAGAATATTATTTTTGTTTTATTTTTAATTGGTTTTTAATTTCTATAATAAAAGAAAATTATAAAATAAAATAATAAAGGATAAATCCGTCATTATAAAATGTTTCAAAAATTTTGGACTAAAATCGCAACAAATTGAAAAGTTTGGACCTCTGGTGCTAGTCCAAACCTTTTTGGACCAAAGTGGCAATTTTCAGCTAACCATAGGGACCATTTATGCAGTTTTGTCTTTTTTATTTTCTTGTAATCATAAATGTAGTTAAATAAATAAATAAAAAGAGAAAAACAAAAAGTAAGGGCAATAGTGTCATTATAAAAAAGTTTAAAACAAATTGGACCAAATTCGCAACAAAATAAAAAGTTTGGACTTCTGGTGCTAGTCCAAACTTTTTTGGACCAAAGTGGCAATTTTCAGCTGACCACAGGGACCATTTATGCAGTTTTGTCTTTAATATATGAAAATTGTTTAGGGTCGGAGATGGTTTTAGTTTTAAAAGATAGAATGAAGTTGAATGTTGTAAGATAGTTCAGGGACTATGATTATAAATATATTCTTCCATAAAGATAAAGATGAATTCGTCGCTACTTTGCTTCTTTTCTTCACTTGTGATCGAACCGACTTAACTCGCCTGCTTGGATTTGTCCGGACTTTTTAGGGTTTCTTCTCTCCCTTGGTGTGCCCTCATTCAGAACCCTAATCGTTTGCCAGGTATTTGAGATATAGTTCAATAATTTATCATTGATTTTCTTTGCCCTGACATAATCATATTCTAAATGAACTGCAATCCTCTGATGAATTAGGTTTTTTATTTGGGTTTTCCCTAATTTTTACTGTTGATCTCTTTTTGTTTACCGCTGAAGCTGTTTTTTTGTGAAGATTACTTGATTCTTGTATGTATTTCTGATTAACAGTCTTCGCTTATTCCATCGATTGCGATTTTAGGGTTTTTGTGTTTATTATATATGTTAAGATTGATTCCTTGTATCCATGGGTTGTAGAAGTACGATATTGATGCAAGACCCATTTTCAAAAAGAAAGATTTCGATCATACCACCAATATAGAACTAGAGATTCTTGTTTTTTCTTCTTGGTTCTTTTGATCATCTTGGCATCCCACAAGATAATTAGATAACTAAATACGATTATTTTACAAAATCAAATCTCTCAACTCTCAAGCATGTTCTTCAATCAACTTATGTCAGTATTTCTGTGTGTGTGTGTAAAGATGGAAGATGATAAAGCCACCACAGTTATCGTGACATTTACCAAATTTTCTCAGATATTCTTCTCATTTTGGGTATTTTATTTGTAGATGTTTAGTGATATAAACTTATTATTTGTCGTCTGAATAATAAAGTTCATTATATTTCTTCATGAACTTGATTATCATGTATCTTAGAGTTGTTTATACCATGACTCCATCTTTTAAAGCTATAGTCTCCTTTTGATCTTTATACAGATCTAAGCAACACTTGTGTTAAGAAAAGCTTCGGTTTCCATTTCACTTTACCAGGAAACTTTCATGTCTGACCTCGACCTCCAGATTCCCACTGCTTTTGGTAAGTTCTTTCATCTCAACAAAAAATCTTACATTGTTAATACTGATTTTTCCAAATCTTGAAGGTAAATTTTTAATCTTTATTTTTTTGTTTCAAAAGACCCGTTTGCTGAAGCTAATGCTGAGGACTCTGGTGCTGGATCAAAAGAATACGTTCATATTCGTGTTCAACAGAGAAATGGTAGAAAAAGCTTGACAACTGTTCAAGGGTTGAAAAAAGATTTTAGCTACAATAAGATTTTGAAGGACCTTAAAAAGGAGTTTTGCTGTAATGGCACTGTTGTTCAAGATCCTGAACTAGGCCAGGTTTTTACTTTTATTTTTTTAAAATCTTACAAGCTTATTGTTATTATTATTATTTTATTTTTGCTTTTAAATTTCGGATTTCTCACATTCTCTTATGTTGTTTTGAAGGTCATTCAACTTCAAGGTGACCAGAGAAAGAACGTCTCTGCCTTTCTTACTCAGGTAACTTTTTTCAATGTATGCTAAATTGACTGAGTTTGAGTAAATGACCGTTTTACCCTTCTGTATGTAAATGATGGATTGATGGGTAAAATTAGTAAATAACAAATGACTTTATTTAAGAATTGTTATAAATCCATTTTGTTTTATTTAATAGTTAAGCATTGTTTGTTTTGATCTTGGAGAAATTCCAACTTTGTCAAATGTGTTGAGCTAAGAGATTTTTGCATTAGTATTAATTATATTATGAAATGACTTTTTTTTAAAAAATATTGTTTGTAAATGGATGTGTTTTGCTTTTGTGTAGGCAGGAATAGTGAAAAAGGATCATATCAAGATTCATGGATTTTAATTGGTGTGGTATCAGTGCTATGGTGGGCAATATAATATGCTGCAAGTGTACTTGTTATGGATATGAAGAAGTTAACATGTTATCTTTGCTATTATATGGTGTGATTGCGAATCTAGTAAAGACAAGATTATGAAAATGTTTTTAACATTCTGACATTAAGAATATAATAATAATGACTGAACAATGAACAGATATTATCACATGCCGCATTTTTTATACCATATGTTTTTTTATACAGTTATAAGACTTTGCTTTGAATAACAACTGAAAAGAAATTGCTTGTTGTGGGAGAAGAATAAAATGTGATGCATGCTTATTATGCTTGTTCTTGGAACAAAATGGAAGGTGGTTTGAAATTATTTATTTAACCTATTAAACTATATAATCTTTGACAGTTTTTTGCTTATTAAAGTTTAGAAGGATTTTGCTTACAAATCTGTTTGTTGCATTAATACTAATGTCTTATTTTATGTTGTTAAAAATGCCAAAAAGTTTAGAAGACGGGAATGTTTTCTTTATCCACTTGTTTAAAAAATGTTAAATTTATTTTCGACCAATTTGCAGAAAATAATCAGCCAACTAAATTATTTTACTGATTGTACCTTTTACTACGTATTTTTATGGTTAAAAGATGCGTAAAGATACAAATTAACAGCTACACATTTGTGATGAAAACAAATGAAGTAGTATAAATGTAACTCGCCATATCTGCAATGGATTTTGTCTGTGTATAACTAAAGCAAGCATTTTGCTTGATTATCTTAAAGCAACATAACTATGAAGTTGATTAAGAAACATTACAACTTTTTTCGAATAACGAGGTTTAAACCTTGGGTCCATCCACTTCGCTGCGAACTACCAGCTACGTGGATCAGGTAAACAATCCCCGAAGGAAGGTGGGTGACTGTCCAAGAGCTGAACCATGTTGTGAGAAGAGAACATGAGGCAACTCATTTGAAGTGGTCGCTATCAAGGCATACACTATACAAGTTAGTCAATAATGAAGTTTAGGTAAGAATAGATAATTAAGAAAGAAGATTAGTATCATTTTTACCAATACTTAGGGATGGCAGTAGGATAGGTGTGGGACGGTATTAGTGATCCCAATACCATACCCGGTTATAAAACTGTATCCAAACATGATCATGTCTCGATGAGTACCAATTAGCAAATACTCATTGGGTTTGTGGGGTTTAACAATGGGTATCGGTATTCCATTTATAGTCTAAAAACATTAAATATGTATTTGTTTGTGGCAAATTTTTCAGTCTTTTAGGAAAATTTTCAAATGAAAATGAATTTTTCTGTTTATTAAATTGTATGTAAATTTAAAATTTTGGTGTGATTTTGACCGATTTTGAATATTTCCACAAACAAATACATGTTTAATAAACAAAATTTTTCCCACCTATGACCGCCGAGGACCGTCAAGGCCGCCAAGGACTGTCAAACCCGAGTTTGACCGATTTTGACCATTTTTTTTTTTTTTTTTTTTTTTTTAGAGATAATAATTACAATACAAACTTAGAATTTCATAACAAACTAATCATTGTTATAACATTAATATAAAAAAGACAATATCATCAATTTCCATTATAAAAAGTAGTGAGTATATAACACGAAACATCACATATAATATTATAATATAGTTTGAAATCATATATCTTAGTAATAAAAATACAAATGGTCTGGTATATGGGACCGAATAATCGGATTTATATCTCTAGTGCCATAACAGGAGAAAATTATAAATTTAGCCAAATAAACTAATTATTTTGTAGAAAATACCCAAAAAAACCTAAATTACAAATTTAACCCTTAAAATCGCAGATGAATTAAACCCATCTGCGATTTCGCATTTCTATCTGCGAACGTACAAGTGCCTAAATCACATCTATGTTTTAGGTACTTGTACGTTCGCATATGGAACAGTCCATCTGTGATTTCATAGAGTTTTAGTATAAAAAAGGTTTTTTTTTCTTCATTTTTCACTAATTTTTAAGAGAAACTCTCTCCTAGTGATTTCCTTAGATACATAATGAACGATTTCATCAACAATCCCGAAAAGGGGCATATATACAGCGAAATAACAACAAAAATGATAACTTCTTGAAAAAATTTATATATAATAAGGTTATTTCGTAGTCAAACCCTATAAATTTCATAGTAAAAAAAAAACAAAAAAAATTCATAAAATCACAGGTGAAACGAGAGGAAATCGCAAATTGACATAGTCCATCTGCGATTTTAAGCTGGAAAAAGGGTATATATACAACTAAAAAAACCACCTGCGAACGTACAAGTGGTTAAAGCACGTATGTGCTTTAGCCACTTGTATGTTCGCAGATGACTTATACCCATTTGCGATTTTAGTGGCTACAAATGCAATTTGGGTTTTTTTTTGGCTATTTTCCACAAAGTCATTAGTGTATTAGGCTAAATTTGCAATTTTCTCCTATAACAATATTAAACCAACAAATATATTTAGAAAAAATCTCATACTCAGTCTCATAGCTATTACGCATCCCAAAAGTGTCAAGTTTGGTTTTTTCAAATCGGGTTTGGATATTTTTGACATCCTTACATTCGTCTAATTTACCCTTTTATATATAATAATCACAATACAAACTTATAATATATGAATTTCATGACAAACTAATCAATATCATAACATAAATATAAAAAGACAATATCATCAATTTTCACTTTAAGAAGTAGTAATTATACTTTCTATTTCTAAAATCACATAATATTATAATATAATTTTATATCATATATATTAATAATAAAAATATAAGTATTATAAAAATATAAAAGGTTCACGGACGGGTAAAGGGGACCGAGTATGAGATCGGATAATCAACCGGATATAACTCTAATACCATAACCATTTCAAACTCACAAATATATATAGAAAGCAAATCTCATACCCACCCATAACAATTTACTCGTCCCATAAGTTTCTGTTAAGTTTTTTCCTCTAGGTTTGAGTACTTTTGACAACCCTATCAATACGTATGCTTATGTTAAAACATAAAAATGGATTATAGTTAATTAAATATGAATTAACGAGCCAATAAATTTAAAACAGTTAGCTAAGATAGACAATATAGTATAATATAAAATAAGTTAAAAAGCGGTGTAGATATACACCTTTTAAAACTACAAATATATTTATTAAAAATATACTTTTTAAGTTTAGTAATAAATTAAACATCTACAAAAATTAAAAGTAAAATATTAATGAGCCTATGACTATCAACCAAATTAAAAATTACTGATTTGATCCAAAATATTTTGGCAAATCTACTTTAACACTATTGCTTACGTCAAAAATATAAAGTAATCTAATAAAAATAAAAAGTTACATTATTTTGAAGTACAGTCTTATTCAATGATTGCATCAAATGACAAAACCATGAACCTTTTTTGCTAACTAAATCCAAATAAAGTTACGCACTAACACCATGGTCCCCGCCGGCTGTGGGTGCGGCCAGGGGTCTTAGACTAGACCCTTTCACTTCGGGCCCTCATTTCTTCTTATTTCCCTTGTAATGCAGTATAAAATGTTCCTTTAATATATTTTTCTTTATGGGTATGATTTGTATTTTGACTTATTGTTATTGTTTTTGTTTTATTTTTTTGTTTTGTTTGTTTTTTTTTTTATTGTAAGTTATTCTTTTTAATTTTCTAATTTCTCGGCTATCTAACCTAACCGTCTGAATCGTCTGACCGTTAAAAACGTTTAAATGACGGTTTATCATTGTTTCTTTTACCTCATTTATCTTCTCAAAAGCTGCATATAAATCAAATCTAATCAAACCCCTAAGAACCAAATGTACAACTAAAAGTCTAAAACTAAAATGAAAAGTCATGACGTTCTGATTTCTTCTTTTTCTTCTTTTTCTTCTTGTTTTTTTTTAAAAGGGTTAAAAAAATCTATCGATTCAATATACAAATAAATGGAAGTTCCATTAATTTGGCATCTACGTTCAACCAAAAATCATACCTCAGAAACCAAGAAATTAAAGTATTGTCGTGTTTGGTGTTTAACTACAATGACGACTTAGTGTTTATGAAGCTTTTATTCATTCATGATAATGGAAGCTTCATCAATTCGAAATCTACAAACTACATTCACCCTAATTGATGGATACTCTCTCTCTCTCTCTCTCTCTCTCTCTCTCTCTCTCTATATATATATATATATATATATATATATATATATATATATATATATATATATATATATATATATATATATATATATATATAGGGTTAGGTTCATTTGAGACCACTTATATTTTGTGAGACCGTGAGACGCATTTGTTTATTTTTTTTTATTTTTTTTTTTATTTTTTTTTAGTTAATTCATGTTCCGAAAATAATATTTAAAAAAAGAATTTTTTGATTTTTCCATTTATTTTGCATTTTAAAATTATTTTTAGAATATGTACAGTGTAATATTCTATTTAGAATATTTCACGTATTTTTCAAAAAAAAAATAGAATTTTTTTTTAATTTTTTTTAATTTTTTTTATTTTTTTAGTTAATTCAAGTTCCGAAAATAATATTTAAAAAAAGAATTTTTAGATTTTTCCATTTATTTTGCATTTTAAAATTATTTTTTTAGAATATGTCAGTGAAATATTCTATTTAGAATATTTCACGTATTTTTCAAAAAAAAAAAAACGGAATTTTTTTTATTTTTTTTTATATTTTTTTTATATTTTTTTTAGTTAATTTAAGTTCCGAAAATAACATTTAAAAAAAGAGTTTTTGGATTTTTCCATTTATTTTGCATTTTAAAATTATTTTTAGATTTGGTCTCACGGTCTCACAAAATTAGAATGGTCTCAAATGAACCTGAACCTATATATATATATATATATATATATATATATATATATATATATATATATATATATATATATATATATATATATATATCAAAACCCTTGAAAATGCCTACATGGAAATAGCAATGTACTATGAGGATGCCATAAGTACAACCGCAATACCAACAAACAAAATCTGATTGTGCCGCCAACCAAAATATTGGAAGGTTTTACTATGGCTTTGCATTTTTTGGATTTATCATATGAGTTATTATACAAATATAAGAATATGGCTGTAGCTATGTCCCTTATTGCCTACATGGTGTAGATCGAATTCCTTATTTGCTCCTAACGAGTAGTCCAGAAGGTATGCTGCATAAATGAGCAACGACTAGGTTAGAAAGCCATATCGAGGGTTGGACCCTAATATTGCTCTCCGATGCCTAAGTTAGAAGTTGTATAGGGTCTATCAGAATTACTAAGAGTTTTGAAAGGGTTTTTGAATGATTACCTTCTTCTTTAATATGGAAAGGCTTTTATTGGCTCTCCCTTATCCTTAAGTACGAGGTTATACCTGGTCGTTTGGTAATATCTGGGTAAAGACAACTTTCTGTCCCTTGCACGAATTGTTATTTTATCGCCAAAGATCTCTTTTTCCCGAAATATGGGATATAACTTGTATGTTGCTTTTTATACGTTGTGCTTAGGATTATCTATTAGGTTTACTTTAGACAGTTGTTGGTTATTCTTTCATCAATCGGGTTGGATATATCTAGGTTGATAAGGTCCTTTCTCCTAAGTTGGGTCTCTTACTACGATTCCCGTTATTGCCCGATCTATGTATGTCAGGCTGGTATCTTTTCCTTATTTGATAATCGGCATGGGTACACCATTAAGCCCCACAGTCTGAAGGGTTAAATAATGGCGCGAAAAATTATTTTTCCGTTCAGACTTAAAAAGCTTCTTGGGTAACAAAACGTTTCGTGTGTGTCTATTGTTAGTTTGCATTAAATGCCCCTACCGTCAATCAGTCACATCTATGTATATGATTGGATTTTCTTATTTAATGCTCTTCCTTGTTATCTTTATTATTTAACGGGTAAACACTATTTTAGAATCTTCCATTCTTTTGATCTGTATATTTTCTTCATAGTGATTTTGTCATGGCTTGTGACAGGTCATCCATTGTTTGTGATGTTGAAAGCTTTACCTTAGATCGGTACATTCATGAGTACCAACTTTTTGATGTTGACACGTCATCAATTTTTTGTGATGTTGACAACTTTACCTTAGATCGGTACATGCATGAGTACCAACTTTATGAGGTGTATGGTGTCAACATTTCGTCATCATCAGCCTACATTCTTGATGCTCCCAATGGCAATGTAGGTTTTTACCTTCGGCACCTTGCATGTGGGTTGAGGCTTCATCCATCATCCTTCTTCTTGGAAGTTTTGTGTTTTTACGATATTCATCCTGTGTAACTTTGTCCAAATGTTGTGTCCAAAGTTATAGCTTTCGAATCTTATTGTGCTGGTCTTCACGTTCCTCTCCACGTTTTATTGTTTTGATACTTCTACCATTTGAAAAAAAAAATACTACGACTGGTATTATTTTAGCAGTCGTCATTTTCCTCTCTCTCCCGATTTGCCTAGTATGAATGGCAGATGGAAAAGCAGGTTTTGTTGGGTGGATATCAATAGTCTTTGCCTCCTTTAGCTCTTGGTCCTCTTCCTAAGTTGGATGATTTTGTGTCATTTCCATATGGGTTATTTAAGCATGTCTTTGATTTTTCTTGTATGTGCATAAGATGGTCTTTCTTTCCAGAAGTTGTTCTTGCACTTTGTCATATGAGCTCCATATGAAAAGCTTGTAATCAGTTGCTCGTGCTATCAGTTCTTCATCCAGGTATGCATTTAATTTTTCTCTTTTAATCATTCTATGTTAAAGTTGACTCGAGAGTTTGGATCATGTGCATGGAGAATTTGGATCACTTGGAGCTCAATGGAGCACTTGGGGTTCATGGAGCATGTGACAAAGGAACCGATCATCTGAGAAAGGAATGGATCATCTAACAAAGGAACAGATCAAGTGACAAAGGAACGGACCGTACAAAAGGGGGTTTGGAGCATCTAGAAGAGGTTTGGAGCACTTAGGAGTGATATGGAGCAACAAAGGGACCTTGTTGTGCCATATGTTGAAAGGTGTAACACTCATGAAACCATGATAAATTTAAAATTTTTAAAACCAACCAATTTCACAAATTATTTACAACATAGTTTTCAAAACATGTTCAGCATCAGTGTCTCCTAAAATCATAAGTCAAAACATGAAGATGTGTTCGGTCACACCTTCGCCTTCCCGCGATCATCCGTAGTACCTGAAACATAACCCAAAACTGTAAGCCAACGCTTAGTGAGATCCCCCAAAGTACCAAAACAAGCAAATAATATATACAATAAAAGATAGCATACAGACAGAGCCTTCAGCCTGACAAGACCGCCTCGTAGGCCTATATACTATTTGGACCGCTCACAGAACCTTCAACATGACTGGACCCCCTCATCGCACCTTCAGCCTATCTGGACCATTCTCGGGGCCTTCGGCCTGACTGGTCCGCCTCACATACCTTCAATCTATCCGGGCCGCCCTGGGTTTCTTGGACTTTAGCACAAAGCAAGACCACCTCAACCCAACACACCATCACATATCAACATATATCATATCCACCCTTGGTAGCATATATAGACAGTCATACAAATCTAACAGATCACTAAGAATAACATCATCCTATATACCAAGATACAGATCTAACCGATCATTACTACATACAATCATGCGAAAAATCAGGATAACAATCCAAAGGGCCGGCCTTGGTGCCTTCGGCCCAAAAGTATAGTGAGGAAAACTCACCTCGCAAACTGAACAGAAGTTGATGAGGTCTCGACTCCGAATCTTAGCTCTCTAACTGACACCTATTCCCACCAATTGACCAATTCCATCAAAATCCCAAAATACCCTCAAGGTCAAACTTGGTCAAAGTCAAAGTCAACTATCCTCACGTCCTGGACAGGCCTTGGTCACATCGTGATAGAGAACCCGATCTGATTCCCACTCGACTCGACCCAAACTGGTCAAATCAATCAAAGAAACCACTTGAACTGGCATCATGACATGAACATCCATTCTCACGTCATGACCTTTAAGGGTTCTAATAGAAACGGGACTGCTCCGCTTCTCACGTCGTGGGATCTCACACCCTACGTCGTGAGCGCTGTCTAAGGCTAAAAATCACCATTTTAATTCCTTATTCCATTAAGTCTTCGATTCCATTTCTTCCAGAAGCTAAGGGGAACCCTAAGGTTCATAAAAATGTTTTCTTTATGGCCATGCATGCACCAAACATGATCATCCATTTTCTAGGACAAAAAAGGAAGAAATGGGCTTCAAACTTGCATACATGCCTCAAATCTATACCAACTTCTATCTAAACACTATAAGGTTCTTGGGAATCTTAAAATCCATAAAGTTTCTGACTTTATGGATCTACTCCACTCAATCAATCAATAACATCAATAAAATGGAAAAAACTCAAGATCTACCCATGCTAAGCAATAAAGTTGGAACCTTGGATACTTACAAGGGTCCAAAAGCAAGAAAAGATGATGATGATGCTGATTCTTTGCCCACACCAAAACTAGAGTACTTCCTTCTTCTTCTTTTCTTCTTCCCACAAGCTAAAAACGCACCCAAATGACAAAGGATCTTATGGAGTGGTAAGATTAGGGTTTCTGGAGGCTTATAGAGTGATAGAGGTTGAGGGTGAGATACCCTATCCCTATCATTCCCTTAAATACCAAAAACTTAGGGTTTTTAGTCATTAGTCGCCTTCACGTCGTGAGCACTATACTTCTCACGCCGTGGACTTTTAAATGATGCACGCATCCAGATCAATCCTCACGATGTGAAAAGGTAATCTTCACGTCGTGAGTAGGGCAATTACTTAAACTTATAACTTCGCACTATTAAAGATAAGGCATACTTGATCTGGGTGTTACAACTCTCCCCCAACTTAAATCAGACTTCATCCTCGAAGTCAACTGTTGCGAACAACTCCGGGTAATGCTCCCGCATCTCAGCCTTTGGCTCCCAGGTCCACTCAGAACCTCTCTGCTGCTGCTAATGTACCTTTACCAAAGGTATCTCCTTGTTGCACAGGACCTTCATCTTCTTTTCTATAAAAGCTACCAGCCTCTCAACATAGTTCAGGCGCTCATCGACCTGAATATCATTCAACGTAACCACTACCTCACTATCCAACACACACTTCCACAACTGAGAGACATGGAAAGTGTTATGAATCTAACTGAGCTCCTCAGGTAGATCAAACCTAAGCAACACGACCACAACCCCGAGCATACCATAGCCTTCCTAAGGCAATCGAAACCAACCCTAGTAGGGATCTCCACCCCGAAGTTGGACGAATCATGCTCAGCCTCAAACAATCTCATGCAAAATAACTACGTCTACTCAACCTAAAATCTAAAATCTCAAATTGGTCTGACTCCCTGACAGACCGCCCATACTATATTGTTGCTAATTCCATTCTACTTATCCCCCAAACGACTACTCAACTTATGATAACCGGAAGTTCCCACTAGAAGAAAGATTCACAGACCATACGTTGTTGTTGAAAGCCTTTCACTTAAGCAAAGGGACATATATTCCTTCAAGGGAAAGCTCATCCCAATGACAACAATTTCCCATGAATATAATGAACAACATGAGACAAACTGGGAGATGAACCTTCTAGTATTAAACAAGACTCTGCTTCCTTTAACTCCCGAACCAACATACCACTGCTGGAATTCCGAAACCCCATACTTGCCTAACCCCCACATAGTTAGAACCAAACCAAACCTTAATAACATGAATCTGATATGCCATCAAAAATGATACCACACTTTATCCCGGAACCCTTCAACTGATACCCTTGGCATACATATTCCTTAATTCACACTCTACTAAAATGAATACCTTGCACATAAACACCCATGATTCCCAACGTAAGTTCCCACCAAAACCAACTTGGTACCTAACTCATAACCCGAGATCCAAGGACCTACACTTGCATTTCACCTGAAATCTTCTGATTCACGGCAACCCCTCACTAAACTTAGATATAACGTTTTCCCCTAACCATCATTCGGACTACTAATCTCACACCTGGTCCAGCCACCAGGTTCCCAAGAGCCCGAAAGACAAGGATATCCTAACCTAAGCATCCCCCTGCGCCACTTATTGACCACGCAATAAATCATGCAACCCAAGATCCAAAACCTCGACCTTACGGTCTCTAATAGGTCCCACCTGAATTTTCATATACATATGGCCTTGCCCACATGTCCCACCCTTCTAGAGCTACATAGGATTGACTCTGCCTCGGACCCGAACGATCCTCAACCTGAAACAAAGGAATGATCTCCAACAACCCTTCCTGTCGTGACCAAGGCATGAACTAACCCCCTTTTATACTCATGACCACCTTAAACGATTGCCTACCTCAAGCTGGTGAATGTTACGATCCCATCACAGTCTTACAACACTTCCAACCACCCAAGGTCTTACCGCACCCATACCATCACAACCCTACTCACCCTGAGTCGAAACCAGTATCCAACTGCATCCGATCAGGTGTTTGGGTCATGCTTCAAACCCCCAAAGCCTTCATTAAACCACAACAGACAGCAAGGCTCTAACACAACCCTCAAATTGGATCTATCCACAAGCCTACTATACATCATAGAAGAAACGTTGACCTGTTATTGGAAGTTTCCTGAAATCCTAACTTACACAACCTCAATCCAGACAACCACTTGCATCGCTTCCCTCTTCACTGGGATGTGAAACTTACCCTAGTTCCACACCCGAGTCAGCTCCTGAAGATTTTGATCGATTCTCCCCCACTTGGATTCTTCGAAGCTCTCCCATCTCACAAAATTTGTTAGGTTACCGACTCATCTTATCCTCATGAACCAACTATGACCTGCATCTACTACTAATAGCGTTCCAATACTAGACGATCTCGATGATTGTCCAACTCTTGAATTCCCAAAGAATGCTCCCCGAACCTAGCAAGTATGGTAATCCCAATCACTTATCATGATACTCCACCAAATCCTTAAACCCTTTATGCTAGTGACTAAGACCATAACCCTTGCTCTGAATTGTCAAATCTTTACCCTAACTTCTCATCCTCAAATGAATCTCTGAATTCTAACCACCTACAATCCTTGGTGATTATAAATTCCCCTGGCACTTCCAAAGACCAAACGAATCATGTGACCGACAACACCAACTCCTTGCTACCGCTCCTTCCCTAGCAACGGTAGCGATTGAACCTAAAGGTTCTCTCATGGACAACTGTCGGTCCTAACTGAACGAATGCTATCATGCCCAAACTCCAACTTAATTGATGAACTATTCCTGTTACTTTGACAATAGATCTTCCAATCCATACCCCTGAACTGGACCTACTAAAGGAACCAGAACAATCCACTAAACCACTAAATCCCTCCTATCAAGATACATCCCACCGATGACTCTTGGCATGCAAAATGGCATATGAAGATTCATAATACATAAATCAGGAAAAACAGAGAACTAACCCAACGATACTACTTACCAATACCCAACAAGATTCCAAGGCAGATACAACACCGATCAAGAACAATTTCGCCATAAAATCAATACCGAATTGGGGTTCAAATTACATACCAAAGATTTCTTGCGGCTCAACCTTGACCTCCTGAGGAACGATGAGCGTTGGTACCTGAATTCCCTCCACCTCCAAAGCAGGATAGTTGGACCTGAAATGACATGGTGACAGTGAAAGAAAATACGATCCTTCTTACAATCCCGTTGCACATGCCCTCTTTCCCCACACTTGAAACAACTGAACTTATGACAAGTAAATCCGTGAGTTCCCCCACACTTTCCATACACCTCATGATTCTCTTGAATTCCAGTACCCAGGTCAGCAGCCTCAGTCTCCTCGTCCTCTGCTGAAAGGGCCCTCCTCCTCTTTCTTATTTGTATCCCCACAACCAGATCTCCTCCAGTAGTCATCTTATTAGCAGCACCTCTCACAGTCTGCAAAGCTACAGTTTGCTCAGCGATCCTGGCAATTACCCTACCAGTGATCCGATTTACGACACCATATAATTCTTCTTGCAAAATATAAAAACCTCCACGACAATCATCTCCCGCATCTGATCGATGGACAACATTGGCCTATCCTGGCCATTAGTTCCTGATCCCGATCCAGATCCAGCCTCCAATCACCTCGTCATCACCAAACTGAACATAAACCAGCGAGATATCAAATGAAACACATATCATACCAGGGGATCTAACTCCCAACAAGGCCCAAGAGGTTGTGACTTCCTTGCTACGCGTACGGGTCCTGTGCTTTCAGTAGTAAGGGCCCATACTACCTTCCACACCAACCCTACCAATACCTGCACACTAGCTGATGTGCACGAAAGTACCCACTAGTTTTATAATTTATAACCTAACTAACTAACTAACTAAAATGCACCTAGGCAGTGAACCTAGTCGAATTATAAAATAGTTTGGTAATTCGGGTGTCAATCACAGGGAACAGTGTTGACTAATTAATTTATTTATTACTAAACTAACATAATTACTAATGAGCTAAAAAGGGGTTTTTATCTGATTTTACAAGATCAGACTAACTTAATTCTTTAACAAAAACTAAATCAATAAACAAAACACTTTTATTAGTTCGAATCCGCTTTCACTCAATGGTTATACATTAGCTAGGACTATTACTGTTGGTTACCAATTAAAGAAGTATTAGCAATTTAGTTCTAAATCTACTAATTATTAATCAATTCATGTAAATCTATGTATGGTCACACAATAGTTAACAAAGAATCAATTATTAAATAATATTGGAGCCATGAAAGATTGATTAATCAAAACACAATTACAGTCATAATATGAGTTCTCTAACACAGCTTAATTCAATGATTCAATTACTTATCTAAGATTGGTTTGATCTTAACTCTAATAAACTAGTGTTCACTATATTATTAGGTATTCAAATTCATGCAGATTTGTGTTCACTAACTACACAGAACAAGAATTTAAAGCAATCAAATAATTAATTAAAGCATGCTAAGTAAAATCAATCAACACAAGCGTATCACCAACAAGTAAAGTCAAATCTAATGCATTAAAACCATGAGTTCCAACTTCATCTAGCTAACAGAAGCAACTAGATTTAGTTGGACATACTAACAGCTAAACAAACAAAAACTATAATCAAAGACATGTTTAAGTGTACCAGTCTATAAACCAAATTATGAACTTCTTTTTCTTTGGTGTTAAAACCAACTTCCAGATCTTCTTTTCTTATGAATTTCGTCTCCAGGAACCCTTCTAAGCCAGCCAAAAGTCCTTCCAATCGTAATGGGCAAAGATATTTTTATTCTCTTCAAATTTACCGTTCACGTCGTGAGAATTTAAAACTCACGTCGTGAACTCGAGGTAATCGTGATCGGCAAGAATTCCTTCACCCGGATGCTTATCTTCTAACTCTTTCTACTCATGTCGTGAACCATCACCTGTTCACGTTTTGAGTACGTCTTTTTTGGGTGTTTTTCTTGTCTTTCAAGCCTTCAACCTCCAAAGTTCCATTCTTTAACGCTTTTAGTCCCTTTTCTTCAAAATGTCTTCTTTTTGGCTGTAAAATATAATTTAACCTTATAAGTACCATTATTCTATGCAAATGACCAAAATATATAAAAATGTACTTAAATATTGCCTAAAAATATGTATAAATATGGCAATATCACTAGCATAATCATACACTTTATCCTCACTTCCTAGAGGAAGACTAAACATAATGCAATTGGCCGGCTAACCCCACATAACTCACCATACCACTAACTTCCACACGACCCACCATTGGTGTAACTATCAAATGAATACAATCACATGCCTCACGACTTAAACAATCGTAGACTAAAATATTCAATCCTACAACGGTTGGACTAGACAAGAGTTGCGTTGCAAGACCAAATCCCTTACCCTAAGATCGTTTAACCCATGAAGCATGTGACTTAGCGTATTCACTCAATATTCAGTACACACGTGAAAGAGTTATACAATAATCAATCATGTATTCTATAAGATATAAGGCATCATATATCAAGAAATTCTATCATACAGTTCCTAAAGATCCATATCCTGTTACTAGCATGTTGTTATAACATATTACAACGTAATCTCAAATAAATGTGTGGTAATTTGGGGTCTACTTACTGGCTTCGGCTGATCATACACATTGCATCCTCCTTGATTATTTTGAAAACCATTGGAAAATTGTTTTAATAATCTTTTTCCTTAGTTTGAGATTGGATTCGCACGTGTGTTCCTCCAATTCACTAAAACCAAGGCTCTGATACCAACTTGTAACACTCATAAAATTATGATAAATTTAAACTTTTTAAAACCAACCAGTTTCACAAATTACTTACAACATAGTTTTCAAAACATGTTCAACATCAGAGTCCCAAAATCATAAGTCAACACATGAGGATGGGTACGGTCACGCCTTCGCCGTCATGCGATCATCCGTAATACCTGAAACATAACCCAAAACTGTATGCCAATGCTTAGTGAGATCCCCCAAAGTACTAACACAAGCAAATAACATATACAATTACATAGAACATGCAGACAAAGCCTTCAGCCTGACTGGACTACCTCGTAGGCCTACAGACTATCTGGTAGCTCACAGAACCTTCAACATGATTGGACCACCTCACCGGCCCTTCAACCTATTTGGAGCGTTCTTCGGGACTGGTCTGCCTCATGGGCCTTCACTCTATCCGAGTCGCCCTAGGTTTCTTGGCCTTTAGCAAAAAGCAAGACCGCCTCAACTCAACACACCATCACATATCAACATATATCATATCAACCTTAGCTACCATATACAGACAGTCATACATATCTAATAGATCACTAAGCATAACATCATCCTAAATACCAAGATACAGATCTAACCAATGACTGCAACATACAATCATGCGACAAATCAGGATAAAAATCCAAAGGGCCGACCTTGGTGCCTTTGACCCAAAAGTACACTGAGAAAAACTCACCTCGCAAACTGAACAGAAGATGATGAGGTCTCGAATCCAAATCTCATCTCTCTAATCGACACTTATTCCCACCAATTGACCAATTCCATCAAAATCCTAAAATACCCAATATACACTCAAGGTTAAACTTGGTCAAAGTCAAAGTCAGCTATCCTCAGATCATGGCCAGGCCTTGGTCACGCCGCGACAACGAACCCAATCCAATTCCCACTCGACTTGACCCAAATAGGTCAAATCAGTCAAAGAAACCACCTGAACTGGCATCACAACGTGAGCATCCATTTTCATGTCGTAACCTCCATGGGTCCTAATAGAAACAGGACTGCTCTGCTTCTCACTTCGTGGGATCTCACACCCCACGTCGCGAGCGTTGTTTGAGGCTAAAAATCACCATTTTAAGTCCTTATTCCATTAAGTCTTCAATTCCACTTCTTCCAGAAGCTAAAGAGGACCCCTACGGTCCATAAAAGTGTTTCCTTTATTTCCATACATGCACCAAACATGATAATCCATTTTCTAGGACAAAAAGGGAATAAATGAGCTTCAAACTTACATGCATGCCTCAAATCTATACCAACTTCCAGATCTAAACACTATGGGGGTTTTTGGGACTCTTAGAATCCATAAAGTTGCCAACTTTATGTATCTACTCCACTCGATCAAGCAATAACATCAATAAAATGGACAAAACTCAATATCTACCCATGCTAAGTAATAAAGTTGGAGCCTTTGATACTTACAAGGGTGCAAAAGCAAGAAAAGATGATGATGATACTGAATCTTTGCCCACACCAACACTAGAGTACTTGCTTTTTCTTCTTTTCTTCTTCCTACAAGCTAGAAGGTCACCCAAATGACAAAGGATCTTAAGGACAGGTAAGATTAGGGTTTCTGGAGGCTTAGATAGTGATAGAGGTTGAGGGTGAGAAACCCTAGCCCTCTCATTCCTTTCAATACCAAAAACTTAGAGTTTTTGGTTGTCATCCGCCTTCACGTCGTGAGCACTATATTGCTCATGTCGCGGACTTTTAAATGCTGCATGCGTCCAGATCAATCCTCATGACATGAAAAGGCAATCTTCACGTCGTGAGCAGGGCAATTACTGAAACTTATAACTTCGCACTATTAAAGATAATACATACCTAATCCGGGTGTTACAAAGGGATGGGCCAAGAAGGATGTTGTTGCGCCAAGGGCATTCCTTCCTGTTCCATTATGCTCCTATTGCGCCATGGGGTACTCCTATTAAGCCATGGAGTATGCTCTTGCGCCATACATGGCCTCGTTGTGCCATGTATGTTCTTGTTGTGCCAACGTGGTGTTGTTGCTCCAATATTGATGTTCTTGTGCCACACTTGAATCCTGTTGCGCCATTCATACACTTTTTGCGTCGTCAAGGTGCAAGTTCGACCATCTTGGCCCTTGATGAGCCAATTAAGCTATGAAATCCTCTATGATGCTCTAGATCGTTCAAGGATGCTCATAAGTTGGTATTTATCAAGTAGTACACCATGTTGTGCTACCATGATGGATATTGGCCCATTAGGGTTTTAGGTATGATTCCTCAAGTATAAATAGGGATGCATGTAGAGTCATCTGAGATGTCTTGTGTCTTGTATCTTGGATCCTATGTGAGTAGAACAAATATATGGTGAATTGTACTTGTAACCTCTGTTTGAGAACTTTGAAATAAAGAATACTCCCCTCCTGCCCATAGAAGTAGGTCACCTTGACCGAACTACGTAAATAATGTGTCTTTGTGTGCTTATAGTTTTGCTTGTTTTTCGCATTACTTCCTAACAAGGGTAATCAGAACTTGGCAAGTGGCATCAGATTTATTCTGAGTCTTGACAATCATTGTCTGTTTTCCCTAACAAGAGGTATCAGAGCTGCTGTTGGTGTTCTGTTGATTGAATATGGCATCTCACAAGTTCGATTTGGAGAAGTTCAATGGTTCGAATGATTTCACTTTGTTGAAAGTGAAGATGAAGGCTCTTCTGGTTCAATAAGGATGTGCAGCAGCACTGGAAGGAGAAGCGAAACTGCCAAAGGATAAGGCGTCTGAAAGGAGGGTGGATATTCTTGAAATAGCGCATAACGTTATTCTTTTGAGTTTGATAGACGAAGTACTGAGAGAGGACATGGATCAAATGAGTGCTGATGGGCTTTGGAAGACATTGTGTGACAAGTATCAGAACATATCTCTGATAAACATGCTATACCAAAAGCAATATTTGTATACTCTTAGGATTTCGGAAAGCACCCAAATGAAGGATCATATGGACAACTTCAATACGATCATCTTGTACCTACATGGTGTGAATGTAAGGATTGAAGATGAAGATCAAGCACTTATCTCTTATGTTCACTGCCGAATTCTTATGAGAATTTCGTTGATACCATGTTGTATGGTAGGGCAAACTTTTTACAAGATAGAGATACGATTTACACATAAGGAAAAACATCAGATTTTTCTACACGTAAACTCTTATGAACTCACCAACTTTATGTTGACTTTTAAAATGGCATGTAATCATAGGAAACATTTAAGCTCGGATCAGTGGAACCACTTTTGAAGACAATATACCAAATATCATTGCTTGAACTTTGTGATATTTGTACAGGAACTACTCTATTTGATAACATACAAAACTTGTAGTGTATTTTAATATCAATTAACATTTGGATCATGAAACTTATCTAATCATATTGTAACACCATGAAATTTCAAACAATTTTTCATTTAAATTTTTAGTAAAACATTTCATTTTCAAATCATTCCAAAATCATGTATCCAATATTTCCACAAAAAACACAATACATAATCCATATCCCAAGATCTCAAAAACATATCATCTGCAAGTGTGTACTGATCATGTCGGCCCCTTCCCGCGATCATTACTGGTACCTGAAACACATAACACACAAACGGTAAGCATAAATGCTTAGTGAGATCCCCAAAATACCACATACAACACCTACGCCTTTCCAGGCCATAACTCTATAGGATCTTCCGATCCAAGTGTCTCACGGGATTTCCATCCCATAACTCTGTTGACCTTCCGGCCCATACTCTGTTGACCTTCCGGTCCATATCATCATACTCATATCATAACATATCACATATATAACATACATCACTTAAACAACATACGCATCAGACCTTCCGATCACACATAATCACCCCATCGGGTATGGCATAGTGAGAAGACTCACCTCGCTTGATGTCAGATAATCACTCATGCTCGATTCCCCGACCTATCGTCCCCCTATATCAGTAATACATCTCTAATTAATACTTTCCTGGCTTAGTAGACTAATGCTATTAAGTCAACACTAGTCAACCCTGGTCAACGATCAATCTTTGACCCGACTTGTCGAGTATTGCATAGACTCGTCGAGTCCATACGTGAACTCGAGTCCTTTGAATCCTTTCTGAATCACCGAGTCACTCACCCAACTCGGCGAGTCATCCACTGATCTGAGTCACGGGACAACCCGCTCTGACTCGTCGAGTCTGCTCATGGACTCGGCGAGTTCATTAAATGCACAACCTCAAAAAACCTTCTGAGGCCAGATCTATTCCTCTAATCCCTAGATCTAACCTTCCCAAGTTCAATAATCACGTAAAGTCTCTATCTTGATGCACATGCAACATCTATATGACCATATATGATGATTTAGCCCTAAATACCTTAACCCAAGGTCATAACCTCCATTGTTCTTTATAAAGCTTGATGAGTAAGGCTCTCTAGACCTCTATGGATCCAGATCCAAAGCCTCATCACCAGAAAGGGACTATTTGGACATCAAATAACCCTAGCAAAGGGCACAAGAAACCCTAAATCCATATACTCTTCATAAAATAGAAGAAGAGCTGAATTAATACCTCAAATGCGATGATCTTAGCTTCAAATCCACATAATAACAACCTCCTTTGCTTCCTCTCGGCTAGGACCTCCTTCTTCTTGCTAAACAACACCACAAAGGTCAAGAATGGTTTCCTTTCTCTCTCAAGACGCTCAAGCACTCTAAGGTTTCTCTCTATGGACTGGTAGCCGCAAATGAAAACCATAAGGGCCTTTAAATAGGTCCCAAATCTGAGAAATTAGGGTTTCTTTCGTCAGCTCTGACTCGGCGAGTCACTCTCCTTGACTCGTCGAGACCCTTCATTAACCACGTCACCCAGTCGCGACCAGACTCGACGAGTCTAAGCACCAACTCGTCGAGTCACCTTACATAATTAAAGAAATACAAAATATATCAATATACCTGGGAAACTGGGTGTTACAATTCTCCCCCACTAGACTCAGACTTCACCCTCGAAGTCTCGCTCAACAAATAACTCTGGATACTGCTCACGCATCTCTAACTCCGTCTCCCAAGTCAGCCTGGAGCCCTTCCGATGTTGCCACTAGACCTGAACCAATGATACCTCCTTGTTTCTCAAAACCTTGATCCTTCTATCCCGAATCGCGATCGGCCTCTCAACATAGTTTAGGCTCACATCCACCTGAATGTCGTCTAATGGAACCACTGTCGACTCATCGGCGATACACTTCCTCAACTGAGACACGTGGAAGGTATCATGAATCTGACTTAACTCCGCAGGTAGCTCCAAACGATACGCTACCCTGCCCACCCTGGCGGTCACCCTGAAAGGACCAATATACCGAGGCCCCAACTTGCCTCTCTTCCTGAATCGAATCACACCTTTCCAAGGTGAGACTTTCAGGAGAACGAAATCACCCACCTGAAACTCGAGATCGGACCGTCGTCTATCCGCATAACTCTTCTGACGGCTCTAGGCTGTCATCAACCTCTGTCTGACTTGCTGAATCTGCTCGGTGGTCTGTTGTACTATCTCTGTGCTACCCATCACCCGCAGCCCTACTTCTCCCCAGCAAATGGGAGTCCGACACCTCCTCCCATATAACAACTCAAAAGGAGGCATACCGATGCTCGAATGATGGCTGTTGTTATAGGAAAACTTAGCCAAAGGAAGATACGTGTCCCAACTCCCTCCAAAATCCAATACATACGTGCGAAGCATGTCCTCAAGAGTCTGAATAGTCTGCTCACTCTTACCATCGGTCTGAGGGTGATAGGAAGTGCTGAAATGCAATCTCGTACTCAACTCCTCATGAAACTTCTTCCAAAACCTGGAAGTAAAACGTACATCCCGATCCGACACAATCGAAATCGGTACCCCATGCCGAGACACTATCTCCCTCACATACATCTCTGCCAACTTCTCCGCATAAGAGCTCTCACTGATAGAAAGAAAGTGGGCACTCTTCGTCAGTCGATCCACTATTACCCAAATCGCATCGACGCCCCTTGGGGTTCTGGGTAACTTGATGATGAAATCCATAGAGATCTGTTCCCACTTCCACTGGGGAACCTCGAGTGATTGCAACTTACCATGCGGACGCTGGTGCTCGACCTTAACCTGACGACAAGTCAAGCACCTCTCTACAACCCACGCTACATCCCTCTTCATGCATGGCCACCAATAATCTCTCTTCAGATCCAAATACATCTAGGTGGCCCCGGGATGGATCGAGAACCTCGATCGATGCGCCTCCTCCATCAAGATGCTACGTGCCCCACCAATAAACGGCACCCAAATACGACCCTGAAATGTCATAAGCCCTAGACTATCAGTCACAAACTCAGATGCTTGCCCAATCACCAGCTCTTTCTTACGGTTCTCCGGTCTCACAGCCTCGGCTCGGGCCTCTCGAATGGCATCCAACACCGGAGTCATCACAATCATCCTCATACACATACCTCAGATTGGGGCACTCTCTGCCCTCCGACTCAGGGCATCACCTACCACATTCGCCTTGCCCGGGTGGTACAGGATCTCACAATCATAATCCTTTACCACATGCAACCATCTCCTCTGCCACATGTTCAAGTTAGGCTGATCCATCAAATACTTCCAACTCTTGTGGTCCGTGTATATGGTACACTGAAACCCATACAGATAGTGGCGCTAGATCTTAAGGGCGAACACTACTGCCCCCAACTCCAGATCATGAGTAGGATGCCTCACCTCATGAGGCTTCAACTGCCTCGATGCATACGCTATCACATGCCCCCTTTGCATAAGCACTGCGCCTAACCCAGATATCGATGCATCGCAGTAAACCACAAAATCATCAACTCCCTCTGGAAGGGATAACACCGGGGCTTCACAAAACTTCTGGTGAATAGTCTCAAATGAGGTCTGCTGCTCTGGACCCCATGAGAATGCAACACCCTTCAGGGTCAACCTAGTGAGTGGCACTGCAATCTTGGAGAAATCCTTGATAAACCTCTGATAATAACCTGCCAATCCCAGAAAACTCTTGATCTCGGAGGCGGACTTCGGCACCTCCCAGCTCATCACCGCCTCAATCTTGGCCGGATCGACCAAAATCCCATTCTGATTAACGAGATGCCCCAGGAACTGGACCTCCCGTAACTAGAAATCACACTTGGAGAATTTGGCATAAAGCCTCTCCGATCACAACAGCCCGAGGACCTCCCTCAGATGCTCCTCATGCTGCTCTCGGGATCTAGAATACACCAGAATATCATCAATGAACACATTCACATATCAATCCAGCATCAGCCTGCACACCCGGTTCATGAGACCCATGAACGCTGTTGGCGCATTGGTGAGCCCGAAAGGCATCACCACGAACTCATAGTGCCCATAACGCGTTCTGAACGTCGTCTTCTAGATATCCTCATCACACACCCTCATCTGATGATATCCAGAACTCAAGTCTATCTTGGAGAACCAAGATGCCCCCTGCAACTGATCAAATAAATCATCAATCCTTGGCAACAGATAACGGTTCTTGACCGTTAACTTGTTCAACTCCCGATAATCAATGCACATCCGGTGTAAACCATCCTTCTTCTTGAGAAAAAGGATCGGTGCTCCCCAAGGTGAGCTACTCGGCCGAATGAACCCCTTCCCCAACAGCTCTTGAAGCTATGAGGATAGCTCTAGCATCTCTGGCGGTGCAAGGTGATAAGGTGCCTTAGCGATAGGCGCGGCTCTGGGAATCAAATCAATGCGAAACTCCACCTGCCTCTCGGGAGGCACACCCGGCAACTCCTCGGGAAATACATCCGGGAACTCACGCACTATCGGTACATCATAAACTAAACTTGGCCTCCCAGCGGTCTCTCGTGTATCCATCACATAGGCTACAAACCCCTTGCAGCCCTGCTGCAAACTCTGCCTCGCTCTGGCAGCCGAACAGAATGCTGACCCACAACAAGTTCCCTCACCATAAACTGTCAGCACTCCCCCACTAAGATCTTGGATCTTCACCAGCTGCTGCCACAGTCTATCACCGCCCTAAATCGGCTCAACCAATCCATGCCCACGATAACACATACGTCCCCCATCGCAATCGGAACCAGATCGATCAGAAACCCAACGCCGAAGATCTCAAGCACACACCCCCGAATCACATATGTGGCATACACTGATCGCTCGTCAGCTATCAAAACATGTAGAGGTCGACTCATCACCTCTCACTAGATACTGATGTGCCCACTGAATGCTAATGATACAAATGACCAACTCGCACCCGAGTCAAATAACACCAATGCAGGTACAAAATTCACAAGGAAAATACCTACGCATAACATAATATGAAAACAACATCTCATTACAGCATAAATAAATAAGAACAAAATACATACCAACCACAACGTCGGGTGTTGCACGGACCTCCTCCGCTGTCAACTGAAAAGCTCTCCCTCGCGCCTTCGGCGCCTTGGCCTTCACAAGCCGACCCTCAATAGCTCGTGTAGCAGCAGGGGCAGGCCCCTGCGGCGTCCCCTGCGCTATCCCCCTCAACTGTGGACACTCGGCCTTCCGGTGTCCGGTCTGGTTTCAATGAAAGAAAACCATAAACTCCTAGGGGAAATCCTTGGCGATATGCCCCTCCTTTCCACACTTGTAGCAAGAACCAGACCGACAAACCCCATCATGCCCCTTACTGCTCTTCCCGCAAGTGCGAACCTTCTGGCCCCAAGATCTCGAATCGGCGGGCTTTCCCCGCTTGGCTGCCGGTTGAGACTATGCCGACCGCCTATCCCTACTCTAAGACTCGGCCTCCTCCCTGGCATGAGTCTCCAGCTCAATCTCCCTCTTCCAGGCATTTGCCTGGAGCTCAGCAATAGTCCGGTATGATGAGTTCGCCACGAACTCCCGAATGTCTCTCCTCAGAATGCTCAGGTATTGGCTCATACGTGCCTGCTCGGTCGACACGTGCTCAGGGCAAAACAACGCCCGCTCAAGAAACATCCTCGTAATCACTGTCACAGACTCAGTCCCCTGCTTGAGGGTCAAGAACTCCTTGGCCAAACGTTCCTGTTGGGTTGAAGATTCGTTCAAGGATTGCGTCATTGGGCTTGGCTATTAGTCCATATGTTTTGTGCTCCGGTTTTGGGCCTGTCCAACCGAGAGCCTGTTAGGTTTATTATATAAGTATATGCTTGCATGCATATTAGGTTAACGATCTAGAAGACGATAGCATTACGATAGCACTACAGTTTTCTTTCTTTATCGTTCCTGTAAACCTACTAATCCTCTACAGTTGATGTTCTTAATCGAGCTCTTCTGAGGGTTTTGTTTTAATCATTCGACACGTTTGATTCATTCTTGACTTGTTCTTTATTTTCGTGTTCTTGCTGTTGAGTATTTATTTACCTGTTTGAGATCTAATCGATCTTTAAGATTAAGTTTTAATCTCAGCAATTGGTATCAGAGCAGGAGGCTGTGTAATCGATACATATCTTTTCTGTGAAAAGGTTTCAATTAGGGTTTTTCCGCAATTACTGATATTTATTGAGCTGTCATCTCATTATTGACGTATCTTGATATTTATTGTTTTGCCCTAATCTGATTTATTACAAGTCTGATCTTTGAACAGGTTTTTCGATCATAATGGACGAGTCGCAATCAAATCCCATCAATATTTCCAACAGCATCGGTTCAACTACGAAGATTCCAATCCTATATACCCATGACTATGAAGTCTGGGCGCATCACTTCGAAGACTACGTGATAGGATCTGAGGATAATGGATACCTCATATGGGAAGCAATCATTAATGGACCTTTTTCTCATTCTGCAACGTCAAGGATTATTAAAACTCAAAAGGAGTATAATGATCTGCTGAAGGATGTCAAAGATATTGCGCAGGATGAGAAGGATAAATTCCAGTGTAATATCAAGGCGTTAAGATTGATAAGATTCGCCCTTCAGTCCGACACCTTCAGGTTGGTTAGCTCATGCACAACGGCAAAGGAAGTTTGGGATAGACTTCACGAACTGTACTCTACAGACGAGGATCTTGAACATTCCATCCAAACCTTGCTCTTATCTAAGTTTGGAGAATTCAGGCAAGGAGCCGAAGAAACTGTGACCCAGACGTTCGATCGCTTCAACCATCTTCTCAGCAGGATGATCAAACATGACATCGAAAGGAAGCTTATCGAGCAGAAGGTTACGTTCTTAAATGGTCTAAGGTTAGAATGGAGAGCTGTGGTGTCAACAGTTAAAGCCCATGAGCAGTTTAAATCATACTCTTTGGCGAAACTGGTGGGTATTCTCAAGTCCCAGGAGAAGATTGTGCTGTAGGAAAAGAACGTTGTTTCAAGCCTAGGTTCACTGGCCCTCCTGTCAAAAAGTAAAGCTGTGATGGAGGATGAAGACCTCAACTTGGAGGAGTATGACCTCACGTCTGAGGATTATGCTATGATGGTTTCTAACCCCAAGAGGTTCATTAAGAAGAGATTCCCCATCAACAAAAACCGAAACTGGCATGGGAGTTATAGTTCAGAAAAGGTTAACAATGAACCAAAGGTTGAAGAGCCCAAGAAGGAACCGAAGGCAGATGGTGATTCTGGAGTAAGTTGTTACTACTGTGGTGGGAAAAACCATTATGCTAAAGATTGTGTCCTCAAAAAAATGGCTGAAAAAGATGAGGAAAAGGATGAGGAAGCCTTGTTGCAGAAAAGGCTTGATGAGATGAGAAAGAAGAAATCTACCGCTAACCCTTCCATGAATGCTCTAATTGTGTAGGGTTCGGTTGCTGATGACGAGTTTGGTAGCGTGGAAGTTTGGTCAACCGACTCCGAAGACGATGAAGTGAGGAAGCCTTCGCATGGAAAGGCTTGTGTGGCTAAAGAGGAGAGCAGTGGAGGCAGGTGCTTCATGGTGTCCGATGTATCTCAGTTGAGGGGATACAACACTGATGGTGGAAGCAATGAACCGAAGGAACAACAGGATATGTGCTTTAATGCCAAACCGCTCAGCCAGCAGTTCAATGAGCTCGATGAACTGATCAAGAAGGTACAATCGGTTTTCGTTTCATTTAAAGTACCACAATCCTCATATGAGAAAGAACTAAAAAACGTTAATACAAGAATTTCTCATCTAGATAGTAGTTTAACTCAAACTCGAGTCACCAATTCTAACCTAACTGATCAATTAAGCAGGGTGTCTTCGAAGAGTGAGGAGCGGCGCATGTGGATTGAGTTGAAGGAGTCTAAATTAGTTAAAATAAAAGACGAAAACATTTATTTACAAAGAGACAATTTAAAGTTGTTAAAACAGCGGAATGTTTTTTGTTTAATTGCAAAACGTCTTTATTCTAATATTACCCAGCTTCACTTGGACTGTGAAATAGGCCAAAAGATCCATCGCATGATTTTACCTTTCCTTGAGTTTAAGGAGGATGAAATCGATGCTGAAGCCTATAATTGTGAGAGTGTGATATCATCTGATGATGTCAATCCGACCTACATGTATGGACTGGACAAAATTGAGTCCTTCATTAAATCCAAGGACCACAAGGACATGCTTAAAAACCTTTTGGATGAAAATGATAGACTTAAACTGAGAACCGAAACCATACAAAAATTTGACTCTTTAAATGCCAACTTGAGCTCAAAAAACAAAATTGATGTTGAAAATGCATCTGAGCTTAACGAGGATGACAATATGAGTGAAATTTCTGTAGAGGACACGGTTGACTGCTCAGAATTTGTGAAAAGCGAACCTGAAAACCACAAGAATCTTATTTCTGAAAATTCAGTGGAGTTCGCTCGATTGTCCCAACAAAAGTCCCTGATCTTAGCAGAGAAAGCGGTTGTATATCAAAAGGTCAGGACCACTCCAAATCAAGTGTACAAGGTCACTGGAGTAACCGAACATCAGACCGCTGAACTCACAGCTATTGTTAACGAAGACAATGCTGATGGCTGCGATGAGTACTTCTGGTCAGCTCCAATAGATAATGCAAATGAAACGGTAGGCTTATCAGAAAGAACCTCATGGATGAGTAAAGGTAGATACATACCAGAACCCTTGAATAAGCCAGATAATTTCGATGAGCCAAGTACTAGTGGTACGAAAGACATTCCTCAAGAGAATGGAAGTTCGGCAAAAGAAGACATTCCCTCTAGTTCCTCAGTTCAAAGTGAAACTCCTACAGTTCAAAGTGAACCAGCCAAGGAGAAACCGAAAATGAAAGCCAATATTCATCATCAACCGAAGCAGATGAGGAATAAGAAACGTGAAAGGAACCAGAGATACAGGAAGAATCTCTCTGAAAGGAAACAATTCTGGCAATCCCAGAATGCATATTTCTCACATCAAGACAAGAATCTGAAGTTTGAGAACAATCCTGTCAAAAAGCATGAGAGCCACAACAACCGAAAGCATAGGTTCGGTTCAGAGAACTGCTCCAACTGAAAGCAAAGGTTTGTTTCTGAAGTCAAAAGAGATCAAAACTCTAAGGTCAGTCCCACCAATGATCAAAAGCAAAAGGGTCACCTAGAGTCTCCAGCCAAGAAGTCATCTCAATCTAAGCCCACTCCTTCTCATTCATCTAATTCTTCTAATTCTTCCAATTCATCTCCATCTTGCTCTAAAGCTCATTCTGTTTGTTCTCAAAAATCTCTTTCGTCGGCTGAACAAAAGGGCAAACAGAAGGTTTCTACATCCACACCAGAGTCTAAACTGAACGCACCCAATCCTAATAAAATAAAAGTTTTTACCATTAAAAAGAAAGATGAAACAACACTTATAAAACGAACATATCTTGTTGACATCTCTCTTACTATTCCTGTTCCTATGAAAAGCTCACGTGGGCCCAAGAAACTTTGGGTTCCTAAATCTGCTTAATTTTTGCAGGTTATAAGTGACGATCAGTTCGACGAAGAATGGTACATAGATAGTGGCTGCTCGCGTCACATGACAGGAAGGAAAGAGGAGCTCAGGGAATACAGGTCTCTTTCAAATGGTGGCAACGTCAAGTTTGGAAACAATTCTTTCGGCACCATAAAGGGATACGGAATGATAACTAATGGTGATTTTACTATAAGGAAGGTGGCTTATGTAGAAGGACTCCAACACAACCTCATCAGTGTATCTCAGCTTGTTGGGGGTACAGGTCTCAAAGTCTCATTCGACGATGAAGGTTCTGAAATTATTGAGAAGAAGACGAAGAAAGTAATTCTCAAATCGGAGCGTAAGGGTGAAATGTTTCCTCTAAACCTTAAACCCATCAAAGGAAACCCAGCTATTTGCTTGTTATCAAAAGCTCAATCTGACGAAATCTGGTTGTGGCACCGAAGACTCTCTCATCTCAACTTTAAAGATATCAACAGACTTGTCACTGGAGGTCATGTTCGAGGCCTTCCATTGCTCAAGTTCGACAGAGATCATTTGTGTGCTACATGCGAAATGGGGAAGCAGAGTCGTCAAAGTCATCCATCTGTAATTAACACAAAAGTTGTTGAACCACTCAAATTACTTCATATTGATTTGTGTGGCCCATCATCTATCGAAAGCATCGGTGGTAGCAAGTATATTCTTGTTATTGTTGATGACTTTTCACGATTTACATGGGTGTTCTTTCTAAATCTCAAATCTGAAGCGACTCATAAGCTGAAAGTGTTCATCAAGCAGATTGAAGTACAACTCAAGAAGGTCGTTCGCAACATCAGAAGCGACAATGGTCTGGAATTCAAGAACAGGGAATTTGAAGAATTTCTAGCAGAAAAGGGAATAAGTCACAACTTCTCAGCTCCCTACACACCTCAACAGAACGGAATTGTCGAAAGACGAAACCGATCTTTGTGTGAAGCTACCCGAACTATGCTAAGTTTCGCTTCCTTACCTCTTTATTTTTGGGCTGATGCTATTTCTGCTGCTTGTTTTACACAGAACAGGTCATATCTCAACAAGCGATTCACGCTCACACCTTATGAGATTCTCAACAACAGGAAGCCCAATGTGAAATTTTTCCACGTGTTCGGCTCACGGTGTTTCATCTTTAACTCTAAAGAACACCGCAACAAGTTCGATGTCAAAGCCGACGAGGGAATCTTTCTGGGCTACTCTCTCACTTCCAAAGCATACAGAGTCCTAAACAAGCGTTCGAGAAAAATCGAAGAGACCTATTACGTGACATTTCACGATAGCTATGTCAAAAAGCTACAGGCCAACGAAGACACAACTGGGGAAATCTTTCCTCAAACTGGCCAAGTCACAGTCTCGATCGCTAATCTATACGAGAAGTTTCTGGAGCTATTTGACGAACCAGAGAAATCTACTCTCTCAGAAGCAGGCGCAGCAGACAACAAGGTAGACAACATGAAGCAAATTGTCGAAGAAGCTGCCAGGAGAATGAACGAAGGAGGATCGAATTCTGATGAACCTCCATCTAACGATGCTTCAGTCGAGGGGGAGCCAAGCTCTACAACTGCAACCGAAAGTGCTTCTCCAACTGAAAGTGCTTCTCCAACCGAAAGTGCTTCTCCAACCGAAAGTGCTTCTCCAACCGAAGGTGCATCAATGCCTGAAAGTCCAGCACCACAAGAAACCTCTGAACCTCAAGTTTCTCATAGCTCATCAATCGAGGGGGAGCATCGTGATATGTCACTTGACTACAAAAGCCAATCCGAGCCAGAAGAAATGATGAATGCTGAACTAGACCCATCCTTTGATCCAAACTATCCTCCTCTCACCAAATGGACCAGAGATCATCCTATCTCTCAAGTGGTTGGTGATGTCTCCGAAAAGGTTCTGACCCGATCACAACTGAAGGCAAAACAGACATCCTTATTTTCAAAGGTTGAGTTTTGTATGTTTAACTCATTCGTATCAAAAGTTGAACCGAAGACAGTTAACACTGCTCTCGATCATTCCGATTGGGTTCAAGCAATGCAAGACGAACTGAACGAATTTGAAAGGAACAAAGTCTGACGCCTCATTCCAACTCCTCCAGATGCCTCGGTTGTTGGTCTCAAATGGGTCTTTAGGAATAAAATGGACAAGGAAGGGAATGTTATAAGGAACAAAGCTCGTCTGGTAGTAAAGGGATATTGTCAGGAGGAAAGGATTGACTATGAAGAGACTTTCGCTCCTGTAGCTAGGCTGGAATCTGTAAGAATATTTCTTGCTTATGCTGCTCACAAAAACTTTGAAGTTTTCCAAATGGACGTCAAGTGTGCATTTCTTAATGGAGAACTCGAAGAAACCGTGTATGTGGAGCAACCTCCTGGGTTCGTGAACGAAAAGTATCCAAATCATTGCTATATTCTGGATAAAGCTGTGTATGGTCTTAAACAAGCTCCGAGAGCCTGGTATGAAACGCTAACTAAATTCTTAAAGATGTCTAAATTCAAACAAGGTTCGGTTGACCCAACCTTCTTTCGCAAAAAGGAAGGTAACCACCTTATGATAGTTCAAATTTATGTCGATGACATCATCTTTGGCTCTACGAATCCCAGCCTAACAGCTGAATTCAGAAAGTTGATGGAGACTAAATTTGAAATGAGCTCAATGGGTCCTATTAACTTTTTCCTTGGTTTAAATATTAGACAGGGACCCGAAGTCATCTTTATCAATCAGGAAGCTTACACGAAGACTCTCCTAGCAAAGTTTGGTATGATGGGAGACTCCAAAGTCAAAGTCCCAATGGCATTCGGCACCAAGCTAACTCCATCCCTAGACAAACCGGCTGTTGATATCACGCTCTATCGTCAAATGATAGGCTCACTAATGTATCTTACTGCTAGCAGGCCTGACATCATGTTTTCTGTGTGTTATTGTGCTCGATTTCAGGCAAACCCACGCGAACCTCACATGCTTGCAGTGAAGAACATTTTACGCTATCTCAAGCAAACCACCTCCTTAGGTCTATGGTATCCTTCAAACTCAGGCTTCTTCGTTCAAGCCTATTCAGATGCTGACCTTGGAGGATGTGGACTCGACAGAAAAAGCACTACTGGTGGCTGTCAATTCCTTGACGGGAAGTTGGTTAGCTGGCAATCCAAGAAACAAACGTGCGTGTCGTTGTCTACTGCCGAAGCGGAATACATAGCCGCTGCATCCTGCACCTCTCAAGTGATTTGGATCCAGAGTCAACTTCGAGACTATGGACTCAATATGAAGAAGATCCCACCATATTGTGACTCTGAAAGTGAAATTAGGATCTGTCATAACCCAGTGCAACACTCTAAAACCAAACACATAGCACTGAGGTATCACTTCATCAAAGATCACGTGGAAGATGGAAATGTCGAAGTTCACTTTGTAAGAACCACTGATCAACTGGCTGACGTCTTTACCAAAGCTCTTCCTGAAGCATCATTCATCAGAATACTGCAAGGGCTAGGTATGACGGAATCAGAGTCAGTACCTCAAACTACCTCTCAACCTCAAACGTAAGAAGCGAAATTGACCGAACGTTCAGGTTTGGTTAACTCATCTGACTCGCTCATCACCACAAAGGTAGTTTTATTGGTTGTATATTCCCTGTACAATGTTGTTTATCTTATTGTCAAAAATATTTTCTAATTGCATGTCTCAATTCCTTGGTTTTCTCAAAATTTTCCAAAACCGAAACCTACCGAAGGTTCGGGTTCGGTTTCTCAAAATTTTCCAAAACCGAAACCTACCGAAGGTTCGGGTTCGGTTTTTCAAAATTTTCTTCAACCGAAACCAACCGAACGCTCGGGTTCGGTTTTTCAAAATTTTCTTGAACCGAAACCAACCGAACGCTCGGGTTCGGTTTTTCAAAATTTTCTTCAACCGAAACCAACCGAACGCTCGGGTTCGGTTTTTCAAAATTTTCTTGAACCGAAACCAACCGAACGCTCGGGTTCGGTTTTTCAAAATTTTCTTCAACCGAAACCAACCGAATGCTCGGGTTCGGTTTTTCAAATTTTTCCCAACCGAAACCAACCGAACGTTCGGGTTCGGTTTTTCAAAGTTTTCCAAAGTTTCTTTTTTACTCTTTCCAAGTCTTATTTTCTTTGCTTATTTTTTTTTAATTTTTTTTTATATATTTCAAAAAAACTCCAAAAATATTTTTCTCTTTTAATTTTGTTTGTGTTCGTTCGTTTATGGGGATATAATTGTTGGATTACTTAAGTGTCCCTAGAAGCATGCTGCTGTATGTGTCCCAAGCCTCATAAGATTTTGAATAATAGCCTTCATGACCTGGTATAAACAAACATTGTCTTCCCAATAAGGCTACCACATTTATTCTAATCGTGAGCTACCTCACTCTCTTCTCACATGAGTTAAGAGTTTTCTGTTTGGTCCTTATTTTCGCAGCAGAGGTACTTTATCTTCTTACACCATCTCCATTATATTTCTCCATTACATTCGTTTCATCAACGTAACCCTTGAGACTCTCAGAACTTACCACTGAGGTTTATGGTTACACAACAGCTGTGTTTATGATCTTAGTTTCGTGCTACTACGAGCTGAGTGAAACCCAAAATTTCAACACCAAATCTGAATTGACGGTGAACAATTAATTTGCTCAAGTTTTCACCAAAGAATTGACGGATGTACCTTCATGAAATCTCAAATTTTATTTTGTGTGATTCCTATGAAATTGTTAAACACCATAACATTTCTTCCCTTGGGATCCAGTTTTAATTTTTTTTTTTCGAAGATTTTATATTTTCCAAGCCAATTTAATATTAATCACTACCTACTTGTTCAACAGACTACACCGGTCTCACAAGTACTTTGATCACTTTCTTTCTTATTTCAAGATTAGAATTGTTGCATCAAAGCGAAAGCCACCCTGAAGTAGCCTAATTAAAAGAAGCCTTTCAACATTTCTTAAAAAGTGTTTGATCATAATTTAACGGGAATCCACATTAACACTTTGAGGTCTCTCTTGATCTGGAAGGAAGAGATTCGTGCCCGGGATCATTAGTTTCGTGTCATTATTGACATCACAGTCATTCCTAAAAAGAGTTGTTTTATTTCTTTTCTTTTTACACTCTTTGCACGAAAATCTTTGATTTTCCAAAAATCCGTTAGTAATTAATTTCAGGATGATTTATTGCATTGGTGGTTAATTATTAAGACGTGGTCAACAATCATTCACGTGGGCAATTTATTCAAAAGATGCGATTCAAAAGATAAGACGAAAGGTTGCTGACTCAGGCGGGAAATAAAAGGATTGAATTTCAACCGGTGGTAAAAACGGGCGCGTGTGAATTTGAAACGTCCACTATTTTACTGACATAATGGACGCGTGTGCGAATTTCAAGCGATTCCTCTCTGGCACTTAAAGGCGCGTGAGGATTTGAAACGGTTTGTTCTGAAACGGCGCTTGTTGGGCGGCGTGATCCTAGGAATCTTACACTCTCTCTCCTACGTGATCATCTCATGCCTTAACTGTCACGCATCTGTCATTCCGGGAAACCTTTTCGTATTTCCATAGAAGATTTGAACAGATTTTTCTCTCTCCTTACAATCACTATAAAAGGCAGTCTCTTCTCCCATTTACCTCTTTACTGCATCCGAAATTTCAAGAGAACAAAAAATCCCAAAAGCTTTCCTGTTCATCATCTTCTTCAACCTTCAACAATGGCATAATCATCCTCAGTCCATGCTACCTCACACATCCTTCCTATTCGTCCACAACAATGCTTGGTGATCGATCTAAACCCTCTGGCGTACGACTCTTATATGTCGCCGATCATCGAGTGCCTGAAGTACTCCCAAATTGCTCCTGCTCTCTCTCCAGGATTGAATCTGTGCCTATAATGATTCTCTCGCAGGTGTATGCGACTGCCTATTACGACAAAGCAGTTGAGCGCGTCTTCTTCGAGGTTGCTGATCACAAGACCTCCATCTCACGACAACGTTTTGGTACTTTGCTAGGTTTGGCTGCTGACCCATCGAGAATTAATCCGGAGACGATTCCGATTGGGCATCTTTATAACATGTTCTATAACATGGGGTACACGGAGGCGCTCGTCTCCGTCGCAAAGTTCAAAAAATCCTGCTTGCCGCCGCAGTGGAACGGCATGTTTATAGTCCTCTTCAAGGGCTTATCTGAACGGAGCTCAGGATCCGATGGTGCTAGTCGACTGTTCTTGTCGATTATGTACGCAATTTACAACGGAGTCAACCTAGACTTTGGGTTGGTCCTCTGGCAACAGCTCATCCAGAGCCTTTCTTCTTCATCACGAAATTCTGAGGTGTCGTTTGCCCGGTTCTGGATTCTTATCACCAAATGGGCGATGGATAAGTTGGATATACCCACTGCTGCTGGTGCATCGATGTCTTCGGTTGGTACTTTTCATACCACGAAGATCATCGTCTCTGATGCATCCAAGTTTTCTTTCATTGGCTCTATTCCGGAGACAATGTATGGCGACGTCCCATCCGACAGCAGGATCATCTGGACGATTAAAGAGTTCAAGGCGTCTGGTCCTAGGGAACTTACACCGGAAATGCTAAAGTCCATCCATGATGCTGACAAACCGGTTCCCAGGGGCAAAAAGGCGGATAAAGGGAAGCAAGTGACCAAAGCTCCTAAAGGTCCTTCTCCCAGGAAGAGGAAACAAACAAAAGCTGCACAGTCCCCACAGCTGAAGAGGAGGAAGACTCAACCGAAGCGAAAGCTTGTTATCCCTTCTTCCTCGAGTGACTCAGAAGGCGAGAGTTCGGATTCGGACGGCTCTCAACGAGGCGAAACCCCTCCACGAGGCAACACCCCACCCCGATCTCCTACCCCAGACATGGAAATCCATAACTCACCCATTCCTTCACCCACTCAAACAATCCCTACTTCCATTCCCACCATAAACCCCACTACCACTATTCCTCCAACCCCTTTCCCTATACCACCACCCATTTTCACAACTGCAACTGAAACACCACCCGTAACCGAACCACCTCAAACTGAAACCCAGCATACAACCGAACCTACCCACACTCAACCACCACCCGAAACTACCCCAACCCACACTCAACCTGAACCTACAAAAACCACCACACCCCCAGCTTCACCACCCCCACCATCTCCAGATCATGCATCTGATGGAGATAATCCATTTCTTGGCGGTGACAACATGACCTTCGATTCGGTCTACTTTAGTCCGTTTCAGGTTCAAAGTGACGAAGAGGATGATGCTCCAGTGACAAAGAAACATTTTAAGGAGCTAAACGAGAAGGTTGATTTGCTTCTTGCGTCATCCACAAACACTCAATCCTCTCTATCTGAAGCCGCTCTTCAGAAGATTGTTGATGCCTTCTCCAGGGCTCAGCATGATTCTGTAGCTTCAGCCACTGCCGCCATAGACGCCTCTACAAAATCCTGTGAGGCTGCGACCGCAAAAGTCGATAAACTATTCTCAGACGCCTCTTCCCTGTTGAAGTCCTTACAGGAGAGTGCGGATTCTACCAAGACAACGTTGGAACCAATCGTTCAACAATTGGCCACGTTCGTCTCAACGGAGTTGAAATCGTTCGCTACCCTTCGCTAATCCATAAGCGACGACAACTCGGCCCTTCGTGCCTCCATTGATGAGCGCCTCGCTAAGCTTCAAGACGATCTCGCAGCTGAAAACTCATTGATGGACGTTCTGGCAAGCAAGACCACCGCCCTCAAGTTCAAGAGCACTCAACTTTCAAACTCACAACAACAGCTTGAAGCTCTTCGATCCGAAAGGGAGGTCATAAAAACATGTGTTTCGGATGTACACGCTACCCTATCTAACATCCTGGAAGCACACGATCCGATTCTCAACCATTCGGTGAGGCGAACCCTTGCTGAAAAACTTTCTCCTGCCATGGACCTTCTCAGCAAAATCGAAGGCTTACCTAGTTTCGTGTCCAATCCGAAACAAGGGGGAGAAGGGATGAAGTCCGGATCGAAACCACCTCCTTCCTCCAAAACTACTCACACAACCGAACCACCTCCGACTGGTCAAACTTCGGGTTCGGGTGTGAAGGATAAAGGGAAAAACATAGCTGAGGAAGAAGATGAAGATGAAGATAAAGAAACCATTGCGGACATGTTGAAACGAAAGAACAGTCGCAATGTTGATGAAGATGTCAATCGTGTGGCGCGAGAGGCTGAAGAAGCCGAACGCAAGAAGAAAGAAGCCCACGATCTCCTCGAGAGCAGGAAGACTCTCTTCCCTGCCTGGACTCGGGAGCGAATGATCAAGGAGGCCATAGATACTCCCAGCATCCTATGGCTCGAGCCGGTGATTTCCTTCGACTGCTATAATTCTGTCGATTCGCAGTTCGACATGTCGTTGACTCGAAAGGCGTTTATCTTCCACGCCTTCTCCAATATTTTTGAAGTCCCTCATCCGAACCCTGAGGTTGATAGGGAACTGATCGATTTCTATCTGAAGGCTGCTCGTCCTCAGTATCTAACATGGAGCGCCCAGAAGATAGTGAATGTTCGGGTATTGAAGCCTTATACCGAAGGAAGATTCATCAATGTTCGGTTCAAGGTGATTCGAGGATCTGCAAAAACTGAACATCTTATATCCCTGGCAGATCTACCGAACCTAAATCCTCATGATTGGATTGTTTTGCATAACATCCTCTTGACGAATGAAGCTGAATATGGTCCGATTATAGACCATCTCAAGAGGATGATTGTCTGTTACATCATGGAGGTAGCCCTAATGGATTAGGAGGTAGCCACTGTCTTCAAGAAGAAACCGAAGATAGCTCCTGTGGGATCGGCCAGTGATCTCAATCAAATGAAAATGGGCAAGATCGACCCGAGACGCAATTCGGTCATGTTCACTAGAGCAGAAGGACAGAAATGTCTCTTTACTTTAGCTTACAAACATCTTTACACCACTGCTTGTCTAGAGCACGTGTTGTCGATCATCCAAAGGTGTAAAGAGAATGCAGCGGATGATGTTAAGTACTTCAATGACATGATCCAATGGTACATCAGGTTTAGACAGACGATACTGGCTCTTATCTCACGTCTGTTTAATACCGTGAAGAAGAAAGTTCCTGCCACCGCTGCTGGCCCAAGTAACAAGTGAAGATCTCGCTCCAATTGACGCAAAGGGGGAGATTGTTGGGTTGAAGATTCGTTCAAGGATTGCGTCATTGGGCTCGGCTATTAGTCCATATGTTTTGTGCTCCGGTTTTGGGCCTGTCCAACCGAGAGCCTGTTAGGTTTATTATATAAGTATATGCTTGCATGCATATTAGGTTAACGATCTAGAAGACGATAGCATTACGATAGCATTACAATTTTCTTTCTTTATCGTTCCTGTAAACCTACTAATCCTCTACAGTTGATGTTCTTAATCGAGCTCTTCTGAGGGTTTTGTTTTAATCATTCGTCACGTTTGATTCATTCTTGACTTGTTCTTTATTTTCGTGTTCTTGCTGTTGAGTATTTATTTACCTGTTTGGATCTAATCGATCTTTAAGATTAAGTTTTAATCTCAGCAGTTCCCTTTCCACGGGGGAACGTACTCGTCTCGAAACATCACAGTGAACCTCTCCCAGGTCACTGCTGAAATCTCCGCAGAAGTAAGATGCGCCGTCACAAACTTCTACCAGTCCTTCGCTCCCAAGCGAAGCTGGTTCAGTGCAAACCGAACCCTCAGATGCTCTGGACACGAACAGGTGTAGAAGCATCCCTCAATGTCAGATATCCATCTCATCGTAGCAATCAAATCCTGCGTCCCATCAAACTCGGGTGGCTTCGTGTTGCTGAAATCCCGGTACACCAACGAGTCACCCCCTGCAGCCTGGCAATAGCGACAACTGCAGTGGCTGCAGCGACAGCAGCATCAGTAAGAGCATAATACCTCTCATCAAAGGTCTCAATAAGCTTGGTCTTGATAGACCCGAACATCTCTGGTATCTCAGCCCTGATGGCAGCAGCCACCTCATCATGAATCATCTGGCAGAACTCCTCATCACTCACTTCTCCCTCGCTAGTCCCAGGTTTGTGGCGTGTCCCAACCATGATGTCTCTGAAATACAACATAAAATATCAGGGACTTGCTCGAGTGTACTCGCACTCGATAATCCAACCCTACTTGATTCCTAGTACCCTAAGGATTTCTACTTGGACTACATATTGGTCTGGTGTTTCCAGTAGTACGGGCCCAATACTACCTTCCACACCACACCAGTATTCATCCCAAGTCATCCTCCAAGGATCCCAAGTCACAAGTACTCTATCTCTTACTACACATAAGCTACCCTTCGGTAGACTATCATAGCACCTCACTGCTACCTACTCACTCTAAAACATCTCACGACAGCAGAAATCTTCCTAGGCTAAGGAATCACAAATCAGGCCACTTTAGTCCTAATATGAATACCTAGCCTACTCTAGCATGCATCACACGTTACACATAATGTAAGGGTAATTTAGGAAATCACCGTTCGGGCGCTGGCTGATCGTACACACTGCTTCCTTGCGTATCTTTCAAATTCCTTTACTCCTTAGAAAAAAAGTTTATTTTATGAAAATATCTCTCAAATCCTCGGTTTGAGTTCAAATACGCATCCGAATCCCTCAAACCAAGGCTCTAATACCAATTTGTAACACTGTGAAATTTCAAACAATTTTTCATTTAAATTTTTAGTAAAAACATTTCATTTTCAAATCATTCCAAAATCTTGTATCCAATATTTCCACAAAAAACACAATACATAATCCATATCCCAAGATCTCAAAAACATATCATCTGCAAGTGTGTACTGATCATGCCGCCCCCTTCCCGCGATCATTACTAGTACCTGAAACACATAACACACAAATGGTAAGCATAAATGCTTAGTGAGATCCCCAAAATACCACATACAACACCTACGCCTTTCCAGGCCATAACTCTATAGGATCTTCTGATCCAAGTGTCTCAGGGGATTTCCATCCCATAACTCTGTTGACCTTCCGGCCCATACTCTGTTGACCTTCCGATCCATATCATCATACTCATATCATAACATATCACATATATAACATACATCACATAAATAACATACACATCAGACCTTCCGGTCACACATAATCACCCCATCGGGTATGGCATAGTGAGAAGACTCACCTTGCTTGATGTCGGATAATCACTCGTGCTCGATTCCCTGACCTATAGCCCCCCTATATCATAAATACATCTCTAATTAATACTTTCCTGGCTTAGTTGACTAACGCTATTAAGTTAACACTAGCCAACCCTGGTCAACGTTGCTCAACGGTCAACCTTTGACCCGACTCGTCGAGTATTGCATAGACTCGTCGAGTCCATACGTGAACTTGAGTCCTTTGAATCCTTTCTGACTCACCGAGTCACTCACCCAACTCGGCGAGTCATCCACTGATCTAAGTTACGGGACAACCCGCTCCGACTCGGCTAGTCTGCTCATGGACTCGGCGAGTTCATTTCATACACAACCTCAAACAACCTTTTGAGGCCAGATCTATTCCTCTAATCCCTATATCTAACCTTCCCAAGTTCAATAATCACGTAAAGTCTCTATCTTGATGCACATGCAACATCTATATGACCATATATGATGATTTAGCCCCAAATACCTTAACCCAAGGTCATAACCTCCATTGTTCTTTATAAAGCTTGATGAGTAAGGCTCTCTGGACCTCTATGGATCTAGATCTAAAGCCTCATCACCAGAAAGGGACTATTTGGATATCAAATCAACCTAGCAAAGGGCACAAGAAACCCTAAATCCATATACTCTTCATAAAACAGAAGAAGAGCCGAATTAATACCTCAAATGCGATGATCTTAGCTTCAAATCCACAGAATAGCAACCTCCTTTGCTTCCTCTCGGCTAGGACCTCCTCTTCTTGATAAACAACACCACAAAGGTCAAGAATGGCTTCCTTTCTCTCTCAAGATGCTCAAGCACTCTAGGGTTTCTCTATGGACTGGTAGCCGAAAATGAAGGCCATAAGGGCCTTTAAATAGGCCCCAAACCCGAGAAATTAGGGTTTCTTTCGTCAGATCTAACTCGACGAGTCACTCTCCTTGATTCGTCGAGTCCCCTCATTAACCACGTCATCCAGTCGCGACTAGACTCGACGAGTCTAAGCACCAACTCATCGAGTCACCTTACATAATTAAAGAAATACAACATAAATCAATATACCTAGGAAACTGGGTGTTACACATATTATATCTAAACTCTTATGAACTCTCCAACTTTATGTTCACTTTTAAAATGGCATGTAATCTCAGGAAACAATTAAGCTCAGATCAGCAGAACCACTTTTGAAGACAATACACCAAATATCATTGCTTGAACTTTGTGATATTTTTACAGGAACTACTCTATTTGATAACATACAAAACTTGTAATGTATTTTGATATCAATTAACATTTGTATCATGTAACTTATCTAATCATATTATATGATGGTTATTTATGTACTTGTATTTCAATGTATTCAATTATTGTGATACCGTGTTCTCATTCCACCCTCAGACATTTTTGTCATCTGGTTTGGGGGTGTGACTGGGCCTCACATAATTTTTGCCTCAAATTCTCAAATACCACCTACTGCTCAGGGACCCATCGAAAATCGACACCCTTCCTCGTCAGACAAGTGAGGGGTACTACAATCTTGGAGAAATCTTGAATAAATCTCCGATAGTATCCTGCTAAACCCAAGAAACTCCTGATCTTCGAGGGAGACTTTGGAACCTCCCACTACAGCATGGCCTCAATCTTGGCTGGATCAACTAAAATCCCATTTTGGTTGATGAGATGTCCCAGGAAATGGACATCTCGTAATCAAAACTCACACTTCGAAAACTTGGCTTATAGTCGTTCTCACCTCAACACTCCTAAAAGCTCTTGAAGGTGTGTTAAAACCGCTGTCGTGCATGATTTAAACAAATAAAAATATAAATAAGACTGCTCTTTTGCACTAACAGGTAGTACTAGTAAGCAGGGTAGGATCCTCAGGGACACGTCCTAAAGTATTTGCCTCTTTGCGTAAGGCACGAACTAATTCTTGACAAATGAATAAAACATAAAAAGGGGGGTTTATTTCTGAGAATTCAAACTAATAAAAATCGAAAATGGTAAAAGAATAACTGAATTCAAAGGTTGTGAAAATTCAAATAAGAGAAAACAATTTCAGTTTCGCGGTCACTCCCTTGATCATATAATTAACCTTCAACATAATATTTGACTGTACACTTATTTAAACTGGTACTGAAGTTCATTAACAAGCTATAATGACCTCTATTACAAAAACTATTTAATCAAAATAAGTTCTTTGAATTAAACCTAACTTTTTACCAAATTAACCAAAAAAGCTCTTGATTAACAAAGAAAAGTTGCATTAAACACAGTGTAATTTCCCATTAAAGTTCAATACCTCTCATAAGCTTGGAGGCGTAAAAACTTGTTTGATCAATTCATATTAGAGTTAACCCTAAATACAAAATTAATCCAATATTTGTTACTTTTTAACAATTAGTCTAGACAATTACAGATATAAACAATTAGATAACTAGAATGATTCACAAACAATTTAAGTGGCCAAATGAAACTGAAATCAAAATCAAACATTCAATTTAACACATAATTGATCAAACTAAACAGTAATCACAGTCAAACATAGTGCCTAATGATTTATCATACGAAAATGTTATGTCTTTGCGAAACTGAAATCTGAGTTTTTAGCCTGACATGGATAAAAATGAATTACAAACAATAAAAATAGAGTCTAAACGAAAAATCTTACTAAAAAATGAAAATAAATTGAATCATCTCCTTCGTATCTGCATTTTTCACTTGAAAGTCTATGAAAATCGCCTTAGAATTGCCAGTTAGGGTTACTAGACAAGTCTGTGGCTCTATTTATATGTCCATCTGTAAAAACGTTGTGCATTCGATCGCATAAGGACAACCTGCGATCGCATGTATTACCAAAAACGCGTCACAGGCCTTTTAAATGAAGTACAATACCATTTCTAGAATTTTTGGCCAAGCTGCGATCGCAGGTACTATTGCTGGAATCGCATATAGTATTTTTTTCTCATCCTGGTGAATTTTTGGCACGAAAAATCTCAAAGCGAAGCTGCGACCAAACATGCGTTCACATCTTCATAGCTGTGATCGCATAGGGACAACCTGGGATCGCAAGTCTTCATTTCCGTGTCTTTTTGATCATCATTCCTCCTTCCAAGCAGTTCATGATCATTCCACGACATCCTTCCTTAGTCTAAACTCTAGTTAAGCTCCAAAGCATCCATTAACGCATCCTGAACTCGCGTAATCATCAATGTGCTCCAAATTACCCTGAAAAATCATAACAAACATGAGTAGTACGAGCATTCTACAAAATAATCACGAAACACACAATACATAATAATAATCGGGACGGGAATTAATTAGCATTTTATGACAAATACCGAGGAAATCGTGCTAAAAGATGCATATAAAATGCATCTAACAAGGTGCTCCTCATGCTACTCCTTTGTCTTGGAAAACACCAAGATATCATTAATAAAAACAATGACTGATCGATCGAGCATCAGCTTGCATACCCGATTCATCAATTCCATAAAGGTTGCAAGCGCATTGGTGAACCCAAATGGCATGACCACGAACTCGTAGTGACCATAACGAGTCACAGTCTTCTCCACATCCTCCTCTCTGACCCTCATTTGATGATACCCTGACCTCAAGTCGGTCTTGAAGAACCAAGACGCACCCTGCAACTGATCGAAGAGGCCATCAATCTACGGAAGGGGATAACGGTTCTTCACCGTCAGCTTGTTCAACTCCCGATAATCAATGCACATCCGGTATGAACCATCCTTCTTCTTGACAAACAAAATCAGTGCTCCCCACGCTGAACTTCTCAGTCTGTTAAACTGATTGCCCAGTAGCTCCTGTAGCTGAGAGGACAACTCCTACATCTCAGGTTGTGCTAAGCGGTACGACGCCTTAGCAATAGGGGCCGCACCCGGAACCAAATCAATCCTGAACTTAACCAGCCTCTCTGGAGGTACACCATGCAACTCCTATGGAAACACATCAGCAAAATCTATAACCACTGACACCCCTAAAATCAAATTTTGCCTCCCTACTCAGGTATCAACCACATAAGCAAGATAAAACATACACCCGTGCTGAATATAATATCGAGCTCTAGCAACAGAACAAAAGTTTGATCGTAATCTAGTACCCTCTCCAAAAATAACCAGTTCTCCCCCACTTGGGGTTCGAACTATCACCCATTGACCCTCACAATCGATCATATCCCCAAATCTACTCATCCAGTTCGTCCCTACAATCACACACACGTCTCCCATGGGAATAAGGATTAGATCAATCAAGAAAGGCACCCCAAAAATCTCCAAAACACAATCTTGGAAAACACTCGATGCTGAAATCCCGAGTGCATTGGCGATAGAAACCCACAATGGACACTCCATATCTCCAAGGGTCATATCAAAATCCTTATTAAAAGACTAAGATACAAAGGAAGGATTCGCACCCGAGTCGAACAACATAAGAGCAGACAAATAATTCACTAAGAAGGTGCCTATCATAAGCATAAACATAAGCATACCATAAAACAGTTAACATAATGATAAATGGAAACAGATCGGTAACGACGTCCGGCGTCGCCCTGGCCTCCTCTGCTGTGAGCTGGAAAGTGCAACCCCGAGCCCTTGAGGGCTCCGCCTAACCCTGACGCCCATCTATGATCCTTAGTGTAGCTGGTGTTGGAGCCTGTGCCAGTTTTGTAGTTAGCAAAGGACAGTTGGCCTTAATATGGCCAACTTGCTCACAATGATAACAAATCTTCGTGGTCGGTGCGGGGACCTGCTGTCGAAAATCCTTAGAATAATGCGCCTCTTTGTCACATTTGTGGCACCCAAAAGAAGATCGACAAGAATCCTCATGAGCCTTTCCGCACTTTCCATAAGTACTGCCCCTCTGACCCCTAGATCTCCCATCAGCGGCCTTCAACGGCTTCACCATAGACTGCGTCTACACTGGAGCCTACCTCCTCTCCCTAGACTAGAGCTCCATCTCAATCTCCCGCCTCCTTATGGCCTTCTAAATCTCCACAAGTGTACCATAATGCTGAGTGGACACAAACTGACGGATGTTCGTCTTGAGCATCCTCAAGTACCAGGTCATTTGAGCTTGCTCGGAAGCAGCAAACTCAGGACAAAATAGATCTCTCTTTGTAAACATCTTGGTGATCTCAGTCACCGACTCAGACCCCTTCCTGAGGTCCAAATACTCTTGGGCTAGCCTCCCCTTCTCTACCAAAGGAACATATCTCATGCGAAACATCTCAGAAAACTGCTCCCACGGCACAACAACCCTCTGTTCAGGGGTATATGACCCAGTCACCAATCTCCTCCAGTCCTTCGCTTTCGACCGAAGAAGTTTCAGGGCGCACTTGACCTTCTGGTCAGCAGAGTAGGAGCATGTAGAGAAACACCTCTCAGCATTGGATAACCACATCACCGCAATGATTAGATCCTAAACTCCATCAAACACCAGGGGCTTCATATTATCAAAGCCACGGTACTGGAAAGCCCTCTCTCCACAAACCCAACAACTACAACAGACGTGGTAGCGACAACAACAACAGCCTCAGAAAGTGTCATGTAATGAACATCGAAAAGATCAATCATGGTGGTATTGATAAACCCAAACAAATCTGGTATCAGTCCCCAAACAACAGTAACAACCTCAGCAGAAATTAACTCCTTAATCTGATCCTCAGTCAACCATGGCCTATCCTGGCCGCCCATTCCAGCTCCTAAACCTGATCCCCTCGTGAGCACCATACTGAAAATAAACCAGAAAATATCAGACAAGATGCATTTCATACCAAATGAGCTATTCTAAATAAAAAAAACCCTAAGGGTTGTGAGTTCCCTGCTACGCGTACGAGTCTTTTGCTTATGGTGGTACGAGCCCATACTACCCTCCACACCTACCTGTATTTGTCTCAGAAGATCATAACAACAACCCTAACAACACACACAAGAATATGCATACACCCTATTCTCACTCCCTAGAGAAAGGCTAGGCATTCCTCAACTGCCTGACTACTCCCACATAACCTATCCATGAAACGTCCACCAACCTGTAGCACATGTGTATGCTAATCATACATAACATTGGATCCTATATACAGTTGAATACTTGATTCTACCCTAATCCCTTCATCATATAAGAACAGGAAATAAGACCAAACCAAACATTCTCAGGCTATAGAATCTTAGTTATGTACAACTATGATGTATACACTAAACAACAACAATACTGATGTCAATTCCATACAAGAAAGAATCCTAGGCTATCGGGCATCACATATCAAGCAATTCTATCTTGCAATTTTTGAAGATCCCTAGCCTACCACTAACATGTTGTTCTAACATAAACATAGTATCAAATAACAGTGCGGGTAACTTGGGGTATACTTTCTTGCTCCGGCCGATCGTACACATCACATCCTTCTTTAGTTACTTTTGAAAAAAAATTAAAACCATTTTAAACTTTTGCAGTTCCGTAATTTGAGTCAGGATTCACATGAATATTCATCCAATTCTCAAGCCAAGGCTTTGATACCAACTTGTAACATACCAAAAATCATAAAAATTTAAAATTTTGCAAAAACAACCATTATCCATAATTGTTTACCAGAAAATCCATTGTTTTAAAAGTAAAATCATATAAGAGTGTCCTAAAAGTCAATATCATGAAAATAGGAAGATGTGCACGATCATGCCTTCGCTTTCCCATGATCCTCAAAAGTACTTGAAACAATAAATTGAAACTTTAAGCAAAAGCTTAGTGAGTTCCCCCAAAGTACTAACACACTACATAACAAAAAAAAACATGCAAATATGAGCCTTCATCCTGACTGGACCACCTCAAAGGGCCTATAGCCTATCTGGACCGCTCCACGCGCCTTCGACGTGACTGGACCGCCTCACATGGCCTACAGCCTATCCGAACCGCTCTACGGACTGCCGACCTGACTAGACCACCTCACAAGGCCTACAGCCTATCCGGTCGTCCCCGGGTGTCTTGGCCTTCAGCACAAAGCAGGACTGCCTCAACCCAAACACAATATGTCAACATATGTAACAGACAAACATAAACACGAAATCAACAAGTATAGATAATCATAATGATCTCCAAATCAGTCATATACCAGCATAACACTATCATATAACTAGGATGCATAATCTAGTGGGACGACATTGGTGCCTTCGACCCACGGATACAGTGAGGAAAATTCACCTCTCAGAAGATAGTTGAATCAACACTCGATCTGCTGCGAGCTCTACTCCTCACACTAAAAAAAATTCATAAACGACTCCAATAAATAACCAAGGTTTTATCCCATACCAATGGTCCATGTATCCTTCACCATATTAAGGGCAAAAGACCATTTTGACCCTTTCCTTACAAGACCCAACTAATCCAAGCCCAAAACCCTAAATGGCCTAAGGCCCAAAATCAATCCAATGGGCTTCTAAGAGAACGCCTGGCGTCCACTCGATGATGCCTGGCATCCGAACACCCAATGTTCTAACCCAAACGCCCGATATAACCACAGAATCCCAAATCTCTAACCAAAGTCTTAATGGCTTAAGACCTAATGTTCAAACTTCGAATCCAATGCTAAAAGAACGTCTAAAGTCATAAACTTGCAACCTTTATGACTTTGCATGGCTACAAAGAGCCCAACACCAAAATCTAACTTAAATCACACTCTAAAGCTCCAAAACTCTTGGATGGAAGGGTATCAAGGTCCAAGCTTGCATTTTTATGATTCTAAACCCTCCAAAATGCTTGAAAGGACAACCCAAACCTCTGGAGCATTCCAAACTCACAAAAGTTGAGTTCTTGGGACCAAAAAGAACATAAAACTACATTTAAGCAAGATCTAATTAGGAAGTCATTAAGATCTGAACTTTATACCTCCAAAAGGTGCTCCGAGATGCCAAGAGTCCAGATCCAAAGGCTAGAGAGCAACACTAACACTCCAAAGATCTTCCTTCTCCACCAAGAACACTAAAATGATACCAAAATGCTACTACAAGGCTTCAAAATACTCACACACACTTAGGGTTTCGAAATGAGGGCTATAAAGGACGAAGGTTGGAGATAAGAAACGTTTTGAGGCTGTAATGGCCTTTAAATAGGGTGCAAACCCTAAACATTAGGGGTTGTTTTTTGCGTACGATCACATGACGTCCACAAACTTATGCCTAGCATTCCATTCCCAATGCCTGACGTTTGGGACCAATATGCAAAGTTAATACAAAGCAATGCTAACAATGCAAATACTTGGAAACTGGTGTTATATTTCTTTTCAATACGGATGACGCCAATGTTGCTACGTCCCTTCTTTCCTACATGGTTGAGATCTAATTCCTCATTTGCTCCTAACGAGTAGCCCAAAAGGTACACTGCATAAATGAGCAACGACTAGGTTAGAAAGCCATACTGAGGTTTGGACCCCAGTATTGCTCTTCGATGCCTAAATTAGAAGTTACATAGGGTGTATCAAAATTGGTAAGAGTTTTGATAGGGTTTTTGAATGCTTACCTTCTTCTTTGATATGGAAAGGCTTTTATAGGCTCTCCCTTATCCTTAGGTATGAGGTTATACCTGGTTGTTTGGTAATATTTAGGTAAAGATAGCTTTCTGTTCCTCACACGAATTGTTATTTTATTGCCAAAGATATTGCTTTTTCCTGAAAATGGGATATGCCTTGCATGTTGCTTTTTATACGTTGTGCCTTAGGATTATCTCTTGGGTTTACTTTTGATAGTTGTTGGTTATTCCTTCATGAATCGGGTTGGATACATCTGTGTCGATATGGTCATTTCTCTTAAGATGGGCCTCTTATTGTGGTTCTTGTTACTACTCGGTGTATGTTTGCCAGGCCGATATCCCTTCGTTATTTGATAACCGACATGTATACACCATTAATGTCCAATTGTGGCTTTGCATATAAGGGTTTGTCAAATTCCTTATTTTTCATAACACTTCGTCTAATGGTAGAACGACTTGTTAATATAGTAATTGATGTTTTTATTTGATTAGTTATGTCAATGGTAGATTATAAAAGTGGTCGAATGACAACTCTTCTTGGTAAAACTATAAATTAACCAAATGAACACAAACACAAACAACGGTTTATTCATGTTCGTTCATTTAAGCTTAACCAAACAAAAGAAGAAACATGAACATATAAACAAACGGGGTTTTTTGTTCACATTCCTTATTTAAAAGATTATTTTGTTAATGTCTGTTAATGTTCATTCGTGAAAATGTTAAACGAATATAAATAAACATAAACATCCAAACACTGATAAATGGTTCATAAGTTTGAGCCATTGAGGCATTCTAACCTACACTTCCAATGAATGTTTTAACTTTTAACCTTTTGGCGTTTTATTGCATTGTGCTAATACATATTTACAAAAGTATCCTTTATAAAAAAACATAAGCGAGCGAACATAAACGAACATATATGATCAAGCATAAACAACCAGTAATAAACGAACATAATCGAAGGTTCAAGAACATATGTGAGCAAACAAGATTTCTTTTATGTTTGTTCGTTTAACTGAACCAACCCAATTTTGTTCTTGTTAGTTCTTATATTGAATAAATGGAAATCTAGTTGTATGGTTCACCAAACGTTCGGTTTATTTACATCACTACTTCACAAATCATGAATTTTCATCCATCCATGAATCAAATTGTTTTTAAAAGCGAGTGCCACTCCTGCCGAAGTAGTTTATGTGGTCACATGACAATACTTGGATAAGATGGTCGACTGATAAGAAAACCGAGAATATGAAAATTTGTTGAACAAATTTGGACAAGTTTACAAATGTGAGATTCAAGTATATGAAACATGAAATATAAGATCATGAAATTTGTCAAGAATACAATTTTAAAGTGTGCTTTTTGAGGTGTGTTAAACCAAAACAACTCTCTACATAACATAGAGGTAAAATGGTCAAAATAGGAATCAAATGACCATATATCGTAGATTAAAAATATTCAATTTTCACAAAGAAACAAAAGATGACTAATGACGGGTTTTTTTTACCAAAACCGGGCCTAATGTAATCGAACTGGACCAGCCCCTTTAAAATTGGGTTTTCCATTAACGGGTCTGGGTTCTCGGGTCTGGGTCAACCAAATCAGTCAACTGGTCCAGACACAACTTACATAATGTTGTTAGATATTTTGAATTTAAAATAGTGCCCTTTAAAATAATATATTTTATTTTTGTAATAAAGTGTTTGACAATGATAAAACTATTTAAAAAGGGCCCATTTAAAAGTTGGGCAACTTAGTGCTCAAAAAAGAAAATTTAGTGGTCCAGCCCTCTAATATATGAAAGTTGAAATTTTTAAGAAAAGACACCATGGCCCACACATTGCAGGAAAGAGCCCCACCATAACTAATTCTAGACCCTTCACACCCTATCCCTCCTCCACACCCTCACGTGCCTCTCGAGATATTTCAGTATTTCACTACCTTTCTATTGCTATATAAGTCAAGTACTCAACCACCGCTTAAGACACACTTCACTCACCTTCTTCATACAAACCTTTCAAGCTCTTAAACAATGGCGTCCATGGCTACCACCTTTGCCTCGTCTCTCTCCACCAAGACCAGGACCTCTTTCCTGGACCAATCATCGTTCCATGGCGTTCCGGTGGCTTCTCCGACGCGGATCCAACCAATCAAATCGAACCAAAGCAAGAACACACCGATCACCATGTCTGCTACCCCGTATGATCTCGGATCGTTCACCTTTAGTCCGATCAAGGAAGCGATCGTGTCTCGTGAAATGACGAGAAGGTACATGACTGATATGATTACCTACGCCGATACCGATGTCGTTGTAGTCGGCGCTGGCTCCGCTGGTCTCTCCTGTGCTTATGAGCTTAGCAAAAACCCTGACGTTCAGGTACCTTATCTTTTTTACAGTTGTTTCTCTATATTTAACATCTGCATGTTTGATCTATTACATGCTGTTCCTTTTTCTAGCAGATTCGGTGTTATTTTGTTCCGATTTTTATGGATTCAACAAAAGTTCATTTCCATTCCGTTTGTTGATATTTATGCTCGATCTGATGCTATCCATATCAAATGATCATATATTCAACTCCGATTCAACCGATTCATAGTTTAATTTGAAGCAATTTTTTTTTTGTTTTCTTCTGGATGATTTTTTTGTTGTTTATTGCTTCGAGGTATATATACCTGATGCTCTGATTTTCGAAGGTTACATGGATGTCTTTATCATCATGTCATTATTTCTTCCTAAAATAAGATCTGCGTATCAAAGTTATTTAATTTGTTAATTACGATACGATCGTATATAAAATTATACTACAACTCTGAATAATTACAGGTCGCCATCATCGAGCAATCTGTGAGCCCAGGAGGTGGAGCATGGCTCGGAGGTCAACTCTTCTCCGCCATGGTCGTCCGCAAGCCCGCACACCTCTTCCTCGACGAGCTTGAAATCGAGTACGACGAGCAAGAAGACTACGTAGTCATCAAACACGCGGCTCTCTTCACCTCCACCATCATGAGCAAGCTCTTAGCCAGGCCAAACGTGAAGCTCTTCAACGCAGTAGCAGCCGAGGACTTAATCATCAAGGGAGGTAGAGTCAGTGGCGTTGTAACTAACTGGGCTTTAGTCGCAATGAACCACGACACACAATCCTGCATGGACCCGAATGTAATGGAGGCTAAAGTGGTTGTGAGTTCATGTGGACACGATGGACCCATGGGTGCTACAGGAGTGAAAAGGCTCAGAAGCGTTGGATTGATTGAGAGTGTTCCTGGGATGAAGGCTCTTGACATGAACGCTGCTGAAGATGCGATTGTGAAGTTGACTAGAGAGATTGTTCCTGGTATGATTGTTACAGGAATGGAAGTTGCAGAGATCGATGGATCTCCAAGAATGGTAATTAATTAAAATCGATTACTTATAATTTATAAAATATAATCCATCTTTTTTTTTTTTTCTTGAAAATGATTGTGGAAATGGTGTATGTGAACAGGGGCCGACGTTTGGGGCTATGATGATATCTGGACAGAAGGCTGCTCATCTGGCTTTGAGGGCTTTAGGGCTTCCGAATGCTTTGGATGGGACAAGTGTGGGAAGTGTTCATCCAGAGATGATTCTTGCTGCTGTTGATTCTGGTGAGACTGTGGATGCCTAAGTCATGAGGTATATAATTTAGGGAGAAGTTTAATTAGGGTTTGAATAAATAAGGAGAGAGGTTTGTGAATGGTACTGGGATGTGGTGGTTTGGTTGTTGGTATGTTGTCAGAGGGACTTTGGAGTTTGGAGTTTTTTATGTGATTGTGAATGAATGGAAGTTTCTATTTTTCTTTTGATTCTTAGTTTCTTACTCGTTTTGCTTACAAGTATACCCGTCTTTTTTTTTTGGGAGCTGATAAATCCACTGCTTTTTTTTATCGATCCACATACTTTTGCTAGTAATTGACCATTATGCCCCTAACTTAATTATACAATGTATTAAATATTCCAAGGGTTTTTTGGGAGTTGTTTTGATTCTCTTTCCAAACACGACGCACAACCACAAAGAGCTCAATCTTCCTCCTTCAAAGCTGCAATGTGATAAACTCATCGGAACGGAATACAGCCGGCAACTGCTCGTCATTTTTTCCCCTCCGAACCCATGTTGCTCCTATGAACCCAATTCGTATATCCTCCGTTTCCTCGTGATTTCCATTCAGTTTTCAATTTTCCAGCGGACTTTTCCTTTTCTCCATGTTCTCAGATCCATTACCAGTACACTGATCTTGAAGGAACCCGACTTTCTCGAACCAAAAGTGTGTGAAATTACCAAGTCGGACGAGAAGTTATTTGTGAAGTTTACGTGACAGCATTCCGGAGCTCTGATGATGCGGTTCTGGACGGCTGTCTTCCCGGTAAATGTAAACCTTATAGTCGAGTGACCGGTGACGGGAATATGTTACTAACCAGTCGTGTTAAGAAACGTCGACTCTCTGATCACTGCATTTTGGTCCTTCAACACATTTACAGGGACGAAGATTGCAAAACGTATACGTTGGCTGAAGATTGAAGTACCAAAGTAGGAAGGAACGTCATGAGGAAGAAGGAGTGTTAATTGGTTGAGGCGCATAAAAGAAGACGTGTAATAATTAAAATCTAAAACACACTATCTATTTAAATAAAGGGTATAACCGTCCATTAGGTAACAAATTATGTGGATGAATAAAAAAAATCAGTGAAAGAATCAGCTCCTTTTTTTTTTCTAATGATTTAAACAAGAATAAGAATAAAATGGTAAGCAAAGTTTACCTTACGCAATTTTCATGAATTTGTTAGGATTTTGAACGGCAAATACATATATGTAATAATGTAACCAGAAATAAAGAACATACAGATTCTGTGGTTCATACGAATATACTACTAGTATTGAATATTATGTCTACATTCACACTAAAAATCTGTTTATTTAATTTCGGAATGGTTTATAGTTACAATGAGATTTTATAAATGGTTCAAATATCAACCCCAAAAAAGAATAGTGAGAACCATCCATTTACAATATTAAATTAGGGAGAGCAAATAGAACAGAAAAACTAGAATTGAAGTGGCATATCTCACTACTACTACAGGTTAAATTGTTTAATTACGCATCATTAAATTATTCAATGATGCGGTTTCTTTAACCATACCAAAACATAAAATAACCGCACCAATTAAGACTAACCCACGTCAAAAATATTTCGCACAATTAAATAATTACGTACTATTAAACAAAAAATGCACATTAATTGACTTCGCACCATTAAACCTTTAACGCATCATTAAAGTATTAGCACCATTAAATAGTTACACACTATTAAACAAAAATAACCATTACATAAAATCGCACTATTAAACAAAAATTCACAGTTTAAAATAAACCACACCATCATACAAATAACAAAAAATTATAGAATTTATAGTATATTTGTTCCAATTTACAATTTACAGGTATACATTTTAGTTGAAGATATCATCACATACATCCATGTTGTTCTACACTCCTGTTTATGCTTTTATAAGTGCATTTGCTTAAACAACATCCAAAATAATTCACTACAATAATTCTTAAAGTACAATGTTGTAATAGGATGTAACACAAGAAATTGATATTAAAATTAGTCTATTACTGAGTTATGGTTGTTTCTCTAACTCTTTGCTAATTAAAGTCGAAAGTAGTTTTACACTACAAGAAATATATCCTTTAGCGGCGACACTATTAGCGGCGACTAATGGCTTTACCGGCGACTCTAGCTAGAGTCGCCGGTAAAGCCACTAGTCGCCGCTAATAGTGTCGCCGCTAAAGGGTTGACACCCGAATCCGCACTTTCCCCCTACATTGCATCTCAACCGTTCGATGAGATAGCCAATCCAACGGGTGGGGTGCCTTATCCGGTTTAACCTAATACCGGCGACACGCATGTCGCCGCTAAAACCCTAAAAAAGTCGCCGCTAATTGTCTGATAAAAATGACGCGGTACCCTTCCCTCCAGTTTGTCGCCGCTATTAACAATTGTCGCCGGTATTGATCCTCGCGTCGCCGCTAATAGTGTCGCCGCTATTGATGATCGCAGATAAATAAAAAAACGCACGCAGATTACCCTTCCATTTCATTTCCCTTTCTGTTTGCTTCGAGTTCCTTCACCATATTTCCGATTTTCTTCTTCAATCAGCTTCTTTCAAGCAAATTTCTCCCCTCATTGTTCCAAGCAAGTGTCCCTAGGTGTGGTTAAAGCTTTAGGATCAATTTCTTGAAGAAAGGTAAGTTTATTTTGATGATTTCATTTTTGTGTTGTATGAATGAGAATAAATTGCTCACGTTCTTTATTTTTGGTGGTGTTGTTTTGGATTAGAAGCATTGTTCCAAGCAAGTGGTTAAAGCTTTGGGATCAATTTGTAGGTGCCTCCATTTGTTGAAGAAAGGTAAGTTTTTTTTTTATGATTTCTTTTTTATTTTGTATGAATTTTGATTTGTAGCTTTATATAGTGATTGAATGATAATAAATTGTTCATATTTTTGTTTTTGGTGGTATTGTTTTGGATTAGAAGCAAGTTATTCAATTTTTTGTTTGTGGTTATTTAATTGCAATTAGTTGTATAGCTTCAAGTTGTATTTATATGTGAAATTATGTGATAATTGTCATATGTGAAAATTGGATTGTATATTTTGTATTTGTTTGAATATATGTGAATTTGGTATATATATTCCAATGTATGTGTGTTTGATGTATATGTGGTATATTAGTAGAAGTTATATGTATTTGTTATAAGTAGAATGTTATTGTGTGTATGTGAATGTATGTATGTTTGTTGTAAATGTGATATATGATTGTGAAACTTTTGTATTTGGTATAAATAGGATGTTATTATGTATATATGTGAAATTATGTGTATTTGGTTTAAATAGGATGTTATTTTGTGTGTATTTGTATTTGATGTATATGTGGTATATGTATGTAAAAGTATGTGAATTTCACCCTCTTATGTATTATGTAAAACTATGTGGTTTTGGTATAAGTAGGATGCTATAATTGAAATAAAAAAAAAAATACATTATTTTTATAAATTGAAAAGAAAACACAAAAAAAAACTATAAAATTGTTTAAAAACTTAAATACAAAAACTAGAAAGCTTCTAGTTTTTACCCAAGCTAACTCCAAATTAATTAACCAATAAGTTATATAGTTAACTTATAATTGGAAAAAAAACACAAAAATAATTATAAAATTCTTTAAAAACTTATATATATATTTTAATCTCGACGGTTCAAAAAACAACACAACAACATAATACGTATGTAAAAGTATGTGGTTTTTTTATAAGTAGGATGCTATAATTGAAAAAAAAAATACATTATTTTTATAAATTGAAAAAAAAACACAAAAAAAAACTATAAAATTGTTTAAAAACTTATATACAAAAACTAGAAAGCTTCTAGTTTTTACCCAAGCTAACTCCAAATTAATTAACCAATAAGTTATATAATTAACTTATAATTGGAAAAAAAAAACACAAAAAAAATTATAAAAATCTTTAACAACTTATATACATTTTAATCTCGACGGTAAAAAAAATAACACAACAACATAATACGTATGTAAAAATATGTGGTTTTCTTATAAGTAGGATGCTATAATTGAAAAAAAAATACATTATTTTTATAAATTGAAAAAAAAAACACAAAAAAATATATAAAATTGTTTAAAAACTTAGCTTCTAGTTTTTACCCAAGCTAACTCCAAATTAATTAACCAATAAGTTATATAGTTAACTTATAATTGGAAAAAAAACACAAAAATAATTATAAAATTCTTTAAAAACTTATATATATATTTTAATCTCGACGGTAAAAAAAACAACACAACAACATAATACGTATGTAAAAGTATGTGGTTTTCTTATAAGTAGGATGCTATAATTGAAAAAAAAAAATACATTATTTTTATAATTTGAAAAAAAAAACACAAAAAAAAAAACTATAAAATTGTTTAAAAACTTATATACAAAAACTAGAAAGCTTCTAGTTTTTACCCAAGGTAACTCCAAATTAATTAACCAATAAGTTATATAGTTAACTTATAATTGGAAAAAAAACACAAAAATAATTATAAAATTCTTTAAAAACTTATATATATATTTTAATCTCGACGGTAACTCAAGGTGAAAGTGAGTTTATGCCAACTCAAGAAAGAGCTACGTTCGAGAAAGTATTAGGAGAGCGACGTGGCCACATTAGAGGCATTGGCCGCAAACCTTCTGGTCTCCCGACGATTCCACAGCCTTCGCAACCATCACAACCACCATCACAACCATCACAGGTAAAATAGCAATCTACTTTAGCATCGTAAAATGCATGTTGATTTGGTAGTTTGGTGATTATTTGCTAAAAAGTTTGGTAATTTGGTTTTCTATCTTACTTTAAAAATAACAATGTATTTTGATAGTTTTTGTTTATGTTTGACAATCTAACTTATAAGTTTATATATATTGTTATTAATTATGTAGTTGGAAAATCTTCGTGCAATGCTCGCCGACCCAGCATGTAGGGATGAGCTTTATTCGTTTTTTCAATCCCAAAATAATCAAGGGAACGATGGGAACGACGATGAGGGTATGTAAGAATGGGTTTTATTTGCATATGTTGTCTCGTTTTGCTACTTGGTAGATTGTAAAAATTTTGTTGTTTAGCTACTCGGATAGTATGACTTTTGATATTTAATTGTATTTTGGATGTTTGTTTGACACTATTATGTTTGATATTTAATAGGATGTTTGTTTTGTAATTAGCGTCGATACTATTGGTTTTGATATTTAATCGAATATTGTTATTACCGGCGACACTTTTACCTGCGATATTATCACCGGCAACGAAAATCATTTTTTTTTAAAAAAAAATTGAAAAACAATTACCGGCGACGCTTTTACCGGCGACAGATCTCATTACCGGCGACACTTTTGCCGGCGACACTTTTACCGGCGACAAACGTCATTCCCGGCGACAACATTATTAGCGGCGACAATACTCATTAGCGGCGACATACTAATAGCGGCGACTATTATCATTACCGGCGACAAGCTGATCAATAGCGACGAGGCAGTAGCGGCGACTTATTACCGGCGACGCGTCGCCGCTATTATCATTACCGGCGACTTTTGGGACTTTTACCGGCGACTTTTGTCGCCGGTAATGGCCTTTTTCCTTGTGGTGTTATGACCGTATTTTCAGTTTGATCAGTTGAAGCAAACTTATTCATACTCCAAAATTGAAAACAAAATAAACAAATTACATAAATGTATACATACAAAACAGAAGGTTGATATTTAAAATATATTCAAAACACTTATTATAGTTTCAAATTTCTGTTGAATGGTCTCAAAAAACTCAAGCATATGTTTAATAATAACTATAAAACCACATTCACAGCTCTTTTTGTTTGTCGCACTTCAATTAATTCACAATTAATTATTTTAAACACCATAAAATAAATTGATATATAAATCATACTATTGCATTTGTCCATGTATATTTCTTCGGAAAATACTAATAATAAAGGTAAGGGGATGGTTATTTGTATGACTAGGATGCATTAAAAAATCAAGAATATACGTCATTCCGATATCTAGACAAAGGACTAAAAAGCATCGAGTTTTTCCTACAAAAATAGAAATTATAAAACAATTTAACAACTTTATGTTTAGTGTGTATATGCAGGTGTATGCATTATGGAAATATATATATATATATATATATATATATATATATATATATATATATATATATATATATATATATATATATATATATATATATATATATATATACTAGAAAACTAAGTAATTACCTACAGCAGAATTGGTAGGAAATCCGTAGGAAAAAGGCATTACCTACAGATTTCCTATAAAAAACGGGTTGTAGGGAAAAACCCCGTGGGTAATTTTTTCCTACAAATTAGCTACACATGTTCCTACGGATTTCCTACGGAATATTCTGTTACAAATTTAACTACGGAATACATACACAATTCATTAACTACGGAATACTTACAGATTACCTACGGGTTATTTAGCTACGGAACTCCTACAAAATACATACGGATTACCTACGAAATAATTTTCCTACAGAATACCTACCAACTACTTTACCTACGGATTACCTACAAACTGATTTTCCTACGGATTACCTACGGAATAATTTTCCTACAGAATACCTACAAACTACTTTACCTACGGATTACCTACAAACTGATTTTCCTACAGAATACCTACCAACTACTTTACCTACGAATTACCTACAAACTAATTTTCCTACAGAATACCTACCAACTACTTTACCTACAGAATACCTACAGATTTTATTGGATTTTATTTCCTGAATATTTATTTCCTACAGATTTTCTATGAGCTTTTTACCAGTTTTTATTGCTATATTAAATTTATAATTCCTATAGAATTATAATTTAAAAAATATCCAAATTTTCTGCTAAAAAAACCAAATAAATAATTAAAATAATAGTCAAATACCATTACATTCATTACCATTAAAATAGTCACTAACATGTCATTCATACATTCAAATACTCAAAATACCATTACAAAAACTAAGAAGTCAATAACATAACATTAATTTAGAGTTCTAAAACAAAAACTAAGAACTACTTGGTGGATTATCGGAAGGATTAATTTGTTTCATAAAGGCCGCCAATTGTCGTTGCACTTGCAATTCCATTTCATTTCGCATTTGTTGCATTTGCAAATTCATTTCACTTTGCTTTTCTTCCATGGCTTGTTCCATGTTTGACATTTTTTGTTGCAACTCATTTACCTAAATATAGCAAGACAAACACATGCAGTTAGTAAATGTAATTAAACTTTAAACCATGATAGCAATGTACTTTACTTTTAATTCAATATAAAAACACACTATTAGTAATAAAAATATACATTGTTTTTAACATCCATAATAATAACTTTTTATATGCATATTAATAACATACTATATTTTTATCCATTATACCATTGTACTTTACATTTCCAATCCATTATATCAATATATTTAAATTATTATCAATAACAACAATTTACTTTACCAAATATCAATAATAGCAACATACTATAATTTTCACCCATTATAGTATTTTGTTTTACCTAATTTAATAATAGCAAAAAAGTATCATTTTTAACCATAATAACAATGCACTTTACCTAATATTAATAATGACAATATATTTTAATTTTCACCCGTGACAACAATGTACCTTACCAATATGAACATATATTTTTCAGCCATATTAAGTACCTCTTTACTTGATTTTTTTCTCTATAATATATTATGTAAATAATAGTACCTCCTGTTGTGACTTTGCAAAGTCAGCAGAAGCTGAAGTTGACTCATAAGAATATGCACCCGTCATCAGAAAGTGAAGATCTGAGTATCCTGCCCCATAGATAGGACCTTTTTGTTTCCCGCCTTTCCTAAGCAATTATGTTTGGGTCCACAATTCAGGATCATTCACATTATGTTGAGTCGTATCATCACCATATTTTTGAGATAGGGTTGTGTTATATGATTCCTACAACATACCAAAAGAAAGTTTTTGTTATTGTACTAAAAAGTAAAAACTAATATTAGTAAATATATAAAAAGATAAAGACAACTTACGATCGCCACTCTAGATGTCTCATTCACAAAATCCACTTGTGACTCTTTATCGCCCCCAAAATATATTTTCTTTGATTCGGCGGTAAGATGTGTCTTATAATAAAGATCAATGAATGAGGGGTCTTCACCTGTCAACTGTTTCTATATAAACGACACAATATAATTGATATAATTAGTGTTGAAAGAAAAATGTATCACTAAAATCAATAATTAGAATTATTTACCAATTTAAAATGCAAAATAACAGTGAATGAGAAATAGATAATAAAAATAAATAATTGATATATTACCCTAAAACGCTCAAACATTTGAGTGACAACTTCCTTCGGAATTTTTTTATAAGTAATCCAAGGTTCATTTATAGACTGCCAAAATATCTTTACGATCGCTCGATGAATACTTTGTCTCCCAAACCTACAATATTGAAATAACCATATAAGGATAATTATAACATCAAAAATAGTAAATTTATAATAATTAAAAAAAGACTTACTTGTACCCCTTTCGTGTGATAAATGGCCTATGAGAGCCATTCGAATCTACATCATTTGATCCACCATGTGTACCCGAATAATGGGGCGTCTGAACCATTGGTGATTCAGGCTCATGCATAGACTCATGCCCATGCTCAGGCTCATTTTCATGCTCAGGCCCATTATAGAAAAAATCACTAGCAGGGTCTTCATTGTTGCCTGTCATCTCATAACCATATGCAATACCATTCCCAACATTCTGTACCACCCCTGTATCTACTATAGCATCAGTCAAGCCCATGTTGGTATTTATGTCACCCATTCTACTACTCCCTGAGAATCCTGACCTTGTTGTCCTAACTGAAGTGCGTGAAAGGCCACTCGACAAAGGGATGCGTGGAAGGCCATTAGGGCTGGGCGATGACCTGGCTCCCGATACAAAACCACCGCGTGGAAGGCCACTAGGATCAGGAAAAGGTGATGAGTTGGCTCCTGGTACAGAACCACCTGTGAGATGGATGCGTGGAAGGCCACTAGGATCAGGCAAAGGTGATGACCTGGCTCCTGGTAGAGAACCACCTGTAAGAGGGATGCGTTGAAGGCCACTACGATCAGGCAAAGACGATGGCCTACCACCCGACGAAGGACGAACCGGAAAAAGGTTACGTGCTAGGCTTTTATCCGACATGCTGCATTTATATAACAAAAATAGTCAAATATGTTAGATGATAATGAAAAATAACATACCATATTATAAATTAAAAGTAAAACAAGATAACAAATATATTAAAGTGTATATACCATATAACATAAAACAAACTTCCTAACATTCGTCCTCATCTGGATCATAGTAGTTAAAATAAATTGGTTCGTCTCTATCATCTTCATCGGTATCATCTTCTTGGTTTTCCGCTTCAGAACCCTCACTCTCATCGGAAGATATTTGCTCAAAGTTAGTTCTATTTGACGCTAGGCTCAAACGTTCACTAACATTTACTTCATTCGGTAACTCAAACCGTTCATCAAGATGAAAGACTCCATTTGATTCAGTGCTTCCATCAAGCGCAACTTCCGTTTCAGCTTCGGTGACTTCATATACCCCTCTTGGTTTTGTCTTGACAACCGCCCAAAGATCTTTTAATTCATCTGTCACCGCAGGATATGGTGTATAAAATACTTGTTCCGCTTGTGATGCCAAACAAAAAGGGTCATTAGTTTGAATACGAGACGTAGGTTTAACATCAACCAATTTATTCTTGTTAACTACTACACCGCGGATATTATCAAACCAAGTGCATTTGAATAGCACAACAGTCGAGCACCCAATGCCATAATAGTCAATCTCTAGGATCTCATCCAATAATCCGTAGTAGTCTGACTCTTCGCCATTATATATCTCCCCCCTCACGCATAGTCCATAGTTATTTGTTGCACGTCCTTTACCATATTCTTGTGTGTGGAACTTATAACCATTTACAAAGTAGCCGTTGTAAGACCGAGCATTGTTCGAGGGGCCATTTGCTAAAGGTTCTAAATGTTTAGCACTTCCATCAGTTGAGTCCCTCGTTACCTACATTAAAGAGCATATATGCAAAATGTTTCTTGAAAAAAACACAAAAATTAATAAGTATGATTGAATTGGTTTTACTTACTTTGTATTTAAACCATTCTGCAAAGTATTTATCTCTAAGTACTGAAATTGGTTCATTTTGATATGATGCTTGGGCTGCTCGATCAAATTCTGGGATGAAAGGGGCAACTTCTGCATAGCTTAGTAGGATGTAAGTGTGTGCTTTGTGAAGTTCTTCATGTTTCAAGAGTATTTTCTTTCCACCCTTTTCATGTAATCTTCTTGATGGAAAGGCAAATACGCTTAATATATCTCCACTTGAAGAGTTGTCATGTTGTGGTGCAAAATTTCGTGGCTCTTGATTATGGTGTGTCTCAACCGTGGGGGCAAAATATAAAGAACAATAGGTAGCGATTTCATTCACTAGATGTTCATTGACGATTGAACCTTCAACCCTTGCTTTGTTCCTAATTCTTCTTTTTATTATGCCCAACCTTCAACCCTTACATACAAACATATGCATCATTAACAAACATATGCATCATTAGAACCAAGTATTGTATATATATAATATACAAAAAACTATCTATGTTTGTTGCTAAGCCACAATTAACATCATTAAAAAAATGTCATGATATACTAAACATAATACATACATATGGTGTGTATGTTAATGTATGTACTAATTTGTATTTGTGTATGGAAAATACCTTTGATTTATATATAAAAAGTTCTAAATCTGTAATGGGTTCTAACAATGCATATGTTTGTATGTAAGTTTATGTTATGTATAACTTGTTGAAAACAAGCAAATTAAAGTATAATTATGTTGTGAAAAACTAAACGAAAAAAACGACATTAGACCCTTAAAAAATAGAAAAATAAAAAAAAGACCGTTGGTAATCTGTAGGTAATACCTACGGATTAACTACCGAAAACGACATTAGACCCTTAAAAAATAGAAAAATAAAAAAAAGACTGTAGGTAATCTGTAGGTAATACCTACGGATTAACTACCGATTACTTTAATCGGTAGGTAATCCGTAGGTATTTACCTACAGATTACCTACGGTCTTTTTTTTATTTTTCTATTTTTAAGGGTCTAATGTCGGTTTTTTCATTTATTTTTTCACAAATAATAATATTTTGATTGCTTTGTTTTCACCAAGTTATACGTAACACAAACTTACATAAAAACATATGCATCATTAGAACCAATTATTGTATATATAGTATACAAAAGCTATTTATGTTTATTCTTAAGGCACATTAACATTATTAAACAAATACATTATATTCTAAACATAATATATACATACGTTTGTATGTAATAACTTTGTGAAAATGAAGCAATCAAAGTATAATTGTGTAGTGAAAAAAATAAAACAAAAAAACGACATTTAACTATTGAAAAATAGAAAAATAAAAATAGAATCGTAGGTAATCTGTAGGTAAATACCTACGGATTACCTACCGATTACCTTTATCTGTAGGTAATCCGTAGGTATTTACCTACAGATTATCTACAATCTTTTTTTTATTTTTGTATTTTTCAAGGGTCAAATATCATTTTTTTTCATTTAGTTTTTTTCACAACTTGATTATACTTCTATTGCTTTGTTTTCACTGAGTTATACATAACACAAACTTACATACAAACATATGCATCATTAGAACCAATTACTATATATATATATATATATATATATATATATATATATATATATATATATATATATATATATATATATATATATATATATATATATATACAAAAAGCTATCTATGTTTGTTGCTAAGCCACAATTAACATCATTAAAAAAATGTCATGATATACTAAACATAATATATACATATGGTGTGTATGTTAATGTGTGTACTAATTTGTATTTGTGTATAGAAAATACCTTAGATTTATATAGAAAAAGTTCTAAATCTGTAATGGGTTCTAACAATGCATATGTTTGTATGTAAGTTTACGTTATGTATAACTTGTTGAAAACAAGCAAATTAAAGTATAATTATGTTGTGAAAAATTAAACGAAAAAAACGACATTAGACTCTTAAAAAATAGAAAAATAAAAAAAGACCGTAGGTAATACCTACTGTCCGTTTTTTTATTTTTTTATTTTTCAAGGGTCGAATGTTGTTTTTTTCGTTTTATTTTTTTCACAAAATAATTATATTTTGATTGCTTTGTTTTCACTGATTTTTATATAACATAAACTTAAATACAAACTTATGCATCATTAGAACATATTACTATATATATAATATACAAAAAATTACCTATGTTTGTTCTTAAGCCATAATTAACATAATAATAATAATAATAATAATAATAATAATAATAATAATGGCAATAATAATGGAAATAATAATAATAATAATAATAATAATAATAATAATAATATAAAGTTGTTGGTATTTCGTAGTTATTTTGTAGCTATTTTCTTCTGTTGGTTGTTTGTAGCAATTCTGTAGCTAATTACCTACGAAATACTTACAGGCTTACTTTCGTCGCTATTCCGTAACTATTCTGTAGCTAATTACCAATGGAATACTTACGGATGCGCGTCCGTTGTTATTCCGTAGGTATTCTGTAGGTAATTACCAACGGAATACCTACAGATGCGCTTCCGTTGTTATTCCGTAGGTATTCTGTAGCTATTCCGTTACTAACTTAGGGCATCCCATTCTGTAGGAATTCCGTTGGTATTATGTAGGTAATTACCTACAGAAATATTCCGTAGTTATTTTTCTGTGGCAAAACCCTTAGTTTTCTAGTAGTGATATATATATATATATATATATATATATATATATATATATATATATATATATATATATATATATATATATATATATATATAATGACCCGCGTTAAATGCGGAGAACATAAATTAAATACATATTAAAGTTTTGAAAACAAGAATGCAAAACAAATAACCAAAATATCTCTTTGATTAATTGGAAAATCACTCAAAACCAATGTTTTTACAATCTGTTCTCATAATCATAAACTCGATTATGAACATGTATATATAGCCTAACATACCCACTTGTATTAGACTAGGAAACTTATGACCAACTTGCCATAAACTAAACTTTCCATAAATTAGATTGCTTGGTCTCCAAGTCCTCATCGACTTTAGGATTCCAACAATCACCCCCGAATCTCTAAGTCCTTCTAGAGAATTCTTCGACCCCGATCAAGCTCCACATTTCCTTGAACTTGGTTCGAGCTAATGGTTTCGTAAGAATATCCGCCCTTTGTTCTCCACCGGGAATGTTTTCCACCTCCACTTGTTCCCTTTCGACACAATTACGAATGAAATGAAACCTCGTGTGAATGTGTTTACTCCTTCCATGAAAAACAGGATTCTTAGTTAGTTCGATAGCCGACTTGTTATCAACTCTAAGAATAACTTTCTCTTGTGCTTTGTTCATTATTTCCCCAAGCAAATCTTGAAGCCATATTGCTTGACATGCACTCGTTGTGGCTGCCATGAACTCAGCCTCACAAGATGATAAAGCAACGGTGTCTTGCTTTTGTGAACACCATGTAATTGGTGATGACGCATGGTAGAAAATGTGACCGGTTGTGCTTCTTCCGTCATCCGGGTCAACATTGTGACTACTATCACTATAACCAATAAGCCGCTTTTGTCCCATTCTCTCGTACTTGATTCCGTATCCCGTTGTTCCTCGTAAGTACCTTAGAATGTGTTTGATTGCACCACCATGTGATTCTCTTGGACTTTGCATATATCAGCTAACAACTCCAACCGCATATGTCATATCGGGTCTTGTTTGCAAGAGGTATCTAAGACATCCTACCACCTTTCGATATTGTGTTGGGTCGATTTCGGGTTCATCTTCGGCCTTCGGCAATTTATTTCCCGGTTCCATCGGTATGTGGGTCGGATTGCAATCATGTAAACCGGCTTCTTTGAAAATGCGTTGAGCATATGCTTCTTGGTTTATAGTAATCCCCGATTCTTCTTGCTTAACTTCAATGCCAAGGTAATAAGTTAATCTTCCAAGATCCGACATCTCAAAGTTCTTGGACATTTCTAATTTGAACCTCTTGATTATGCTCAAGTTTGTACCTGTGACAAATAAGTCATCAACATAAATTGCTAAAATTAGCAAGTTAGATCCTTCACATTTCCGGTACACCGATGGTTCTTTCATGCACTTTTGAAATTTCATATTCTTCAAAATCCCATCAAGCTTCGTGTTCCATGCTCGAGGTGCTTGTCTTAGACCATATAGTGCTTTTGTAAGGCGATATACTTTATGCTCGTTGCCTTTCTTTATATAGCCTTCCGGTTGTGACACATAAACAGTTTCTTTTAATTCTCCATGTAAGAATGCTGTTTTTACATCTAAGTGGTGAAGCTCCCACCCATGAGTAGCTGCTAAGGCTATAAGAAATCGAATAGTTTCAATTCGAGCTACCGGGGCAAACACTTCCTGAAAATCAATACCGGGTTGTTACACGTAACCTTTAGCAACCAACCTTGCCTTGTATTTATTAATGGTGCCATCTGCATTTTTCTTTAATTTGAACACCCACTTGAGTCCAATTGGCTTCACCCCCATAGGTTTGTTCACAAGAGTCCAAGTATTATTTTTGTTTATTGACTTGATTTCCGCATCCATGGCCTTGACCCATTCTGGTTCTTTCTTCGCTTCTTCAACCGATACCGGCTCGTCATTGGTTGTTAGAAGGAGTTCTTCGAGATTTTCAAGATCAAGCTCATAATCTTGAAATCGTCTTGGAGGTACTCTTGCTCTCGAGGGTCTTTGACTTGTAGCTCCTTGTTGAACATTATTATTTACCGGACTTGATTGTTGATTATCTTGTACATCCGCTCCGTCTCCAATCTCTTGATCCGATTCAACTGGATCATTGTTTACATCGTTTCCTTGGTTGTTGTTCACATCTTCTCTTGGATAGTCCCATGGTATTATGAATGAACCCGGTTCTTCATTGGTGATTCCTGCTTCTTTAATCCAATCCCACCCTTTGGTTTCATCAAAAATAACATCTCGACTCACGATTATTTTTTGTGTTACCGGGTTAAATAACCGGTAAGCTTTCGTACCCGGTTCGGAACCAACATGTACTAGTGGTCTTGATCTTGCATCCAACTTCTTTTGATTAACCGGTTCAACTTTTGCATGTGCTAGACACCCAAATATACGAACATTTTCTAAATTCGGTTTTCTTTTATACAACTTTTCGTATGGAGTTGTATCTCCAAGGACTCTTGTGTAAACTCGATTGATTAGATTTGTTGAGTGATTTACCGCTTCTCCCCATAAGTAGTTTGGAACATGCATTGCCTTCATTATACTTCGTGTCATGTCCATAAGAGTTCGGTTTCTTCGTTCCACAATTCCGTTTTGTTGTGGAGAGTATGGGGCGGTGAGATTGCGTTTAACTCCGTTTTGCTCACAAAAAGAATTAAACTCGAGAGAGGTAAACTCACCTCCTCGATCACTTCTAAACACTTTCAAAGGCTTTCCAATTTCATTTTCCACCAAAGCTTTGAATTTTTTGAAGTGTGTAAACGCCTCACTCTTTTCTTTTATGAGATAAATCCACATAAATCGTGAAAAATCATCAATTAGTGTAAAAATGTACCTATTTTGACCCTTGGTTGCCGGCGTGATCGGACCGCATAAATCTCCGTGAACAAGCTCCAATGGTTGTTTCGCTTTGTATGTCGTCATGGTTGGGAAGGACTTTCTCGTTTGCTTGCCGACTAAGCATGATTCACATAATTGATTCTCATGATCTAATTTCGGTAACCCTTTGACTAAACCCTTTTTGGACATCTTTTTCATTGACTCGAAATTGATGTGCCCAAGTCCTGCATGCCATCGCCACGCATCTTCACTTAGTCTTGAATGTAGGCAAATAGGAACTCCAATCTGTAATTTTATTTTATAAAGGCAGTTTGAAGTTCTTTGTACTTTCATTAATAAGCAATTATCGGCATCGTGCATGGTTAAAAAGTTGTCTTTCATTCGAATATCACACCCGGCTTCAGTTGCTTGTCCGAGACTTATAATGTTGTTCTTGAGATCCGGTATGTAGTAAATCTCCGTCATCAGCCTTTGTTGACCTTTCTTGCCTTGGAAAATTATAACACCTTTTCCCTTGATTTTTACACACGAATTATCTCCAAATTTAACCCTCCCGGTTATGCTTTCGTCAAGCTCGGAGAAAAATGACCGGTTCCCCGTCATGTGATTGCTCGCCCCATTATCCAAATACCACACATCGTTTTCTTGTGGATCGTATCGAGACGGTATCACCTTCTCTTCATTCAAAAACACGGTCTCGTTTAAAAATACAGTCTCGTCGGTATCGTCATATTCAACAAAATTACTTTCTTGTAATTTTTTGATTCGGTCCGGGCATTGAGACGCAAAATGGCCCGGTTTATCGCACCGGTAACAAATAATATTGGAGCGGTCCTTTTTAGGTTTGCGGTTCGTTTCAAAATTAGAATTGGGCTTTCCTCTTTGGGCTTGTGTTGTTTTATTTTGGTTAATTCCGTGTGTGGGGTTTTTTTTGAATTTTGGCCCATTTGAGTTTTGTGATCCAACAGACCCAGACCCGGATCCTTCATGCTGATTGTACCCACCCGATCCTCCAGCCCCTTTCCATTTGCCCTTCGACGCTATATTCTTCCGATTCGAGTTTCCACTATGGTCGACGAAAAGGGCCCTCGTCTGACCTTCACTGCCGGTCTCGTCCTCCCTAATTCTCTCCTCGTATGCCTTAAGTCTTCCCACAATATCCTCGAACCCGATTGTCTTCAGGTCAAGTACTTGTTCCAAGGAAGCGACAATATGGATGAAGTTCCTTGGCACCGATTTCAGAAATTTCTTGACTAACTTCGATTCCTCAATCGATTCTCCCAGCGCCGCTGATTTTGATGCGATTCCGGACAGCTTTCCGGCAAAGCTGTCGATTGTCTCTGATTCCAGCATCTTCAATCGATCGAATTCCAACATTAAGGTTTGTAATCTGGCTTCTTTAACTCTATCAGCACCCATATTTCGTGTTCTAATCGCTTCCCATAGCTTCTTGGCCGAATCCTGTTCTCCGATTTGCATTATGAGGTTTTCTGGTAGGGCTTGGTACAGTAGACCCACAGCGAGACAGTCTTTCTCTTCATTGTCCTTGGTTCCTGGATCAATCACAGTCCAGGCTTTGTGGATTCGCAGGACGACTTTCATACGCATTGCCCATACGGTGTAATTTGTGGATGTAAGCATCGGACAGGAGACTGAGGTTGTACCAACCTCCTTTACCCTTACCGGAGCTTCTCCTTCTCCCCCTGTATCTGTCATGTTGTCAACAGGTAAGGAATTTGATCTCACAGCTTCTTGACTCAAGCTCTGATACCAATTAAAGTTTTGAAAACAAGAATGCAAAACAAATAACCAAAATATCTCTTTGATTAATTGGAAAATCACTCAAAACCAATGTTTTTACAATCTGTTCTCATAATCATAAACTCGATTATGAACATGTATATATAGCCTAACATACCCACTTGTATTAGACTAGGAAACTTATGACCAACTTGTCATAAACTAAACTTTCCATAAATTAGATTGCTTGGTCTCCAAGTCCTCATCGACTTTAGGATTCCAACACATATTACATCAATAGGTGACATTGTCTTAGGTGAAATTTTAATAAAAAATGTTAGATTATTTTTAGACTTTTTGAACCAAACTTATTAAATAAAAATATTTAATATTTATATTAGAGTAATTTAGTTTTTTAATACAATAATTTTTAACATAAATGATCCACGTGATCTTTGTTTTATCACAACATGATGTGACTTCTTGATTAAAACATATTGTGTAGTAGCGTTATGAATTGACTTTGTCAGGTGTACCAACTTCCATGGAGGCTTACATGACTCTTTTCATATTGACCCTGTAAAACCAAAAGCAACAATAAGTTATTATATGTACCAGCAACATTAAATTCTGCAAAGAATTTCGATAAAGATTACAGTTTAAGTGCATTTTCAAAACCATAAACATCAAATTCAAATATTTTAATTTGGTAAATTTATAAAGTACTTTTTCCTTATAAGAATTAAAATATGATTTTTCAGGCTACACCCGATCACATATACATATCTTCTAATCAAAGAAATTATTACAAAAAAAAAACATGTTATGAATAAAAATATAATATTAGTTTCATAATTTACCAAATGTTAACACTAATAAATAATAATGGCTTTTCACAAATTTTGCATTTTGATCACTGCATCCAACTAACAAATGAAATTCAGTTTAGATGATTGATTCAAGAAGTGCATCCATGACTTTTTGTAGCCAAATTTGGGGAAATGCTAAGACCTACCAAGATATGAAGGAACGGTCTATGAGGCTACAAATGGTGTCTGGAGGGCAATACAAATTCAAAATCGTTAGCACATATTTTTCATACCTGCTTCAATTATTACATTTAGATCAAACTTGTCAAAATCAAATTACAAAAAAAAACCCTGAAATATAACCTAGCAATCAAACAACATATTTTTCATACAAATAAATATCACAAATCCACAATTTATACTTTATATAATATTCTTAAATTATATCTTACCTTTTCATCTTTAATGGTTACTAACACCTCTTTCTGCCTTATTGTTGTGACACACATGTATATCAAAAATAAGAGAAAGAACTTTAGAGAACGAATGTTGATAGAGTGATCATTCCTTGAAGACGCGGCAGAATTATTTATAGAGACGCTAGGATTCTTCTATAGACCGCTAGAAGATCTATATAGTGACAACCGATATGACTTCTATGAGAACGCACCATTTAAAGTAACAGATTTGATTAATGTAAATGAAAAATCATTTGGAATACTTACCAATTGTGATTGTTTCTACTTGAATGTGAACATTAACATTCCTGTAGAGAAATAGAACTTCAAATTAATCCTACATAGTCAAATCAACAAACATGACAACACAAAAAGAAACCTAAATTGATATATATAACCAATTAGGTTTTGTTGAACAACTTTTTCAATTTATCAAAATTTTATTTTATTACAAACCTACATAAGTAATCAATAATCTTAAGCAAATGAAAGAAGTAATTGTTAATTTAAAGCTAGTAAAAAATACAATGTTGTGAAATTGCTTATAATTTTCATGTTTGTTTATTGTCCTAGAGGTACCCAACCACTTGGACATGTATTATTATTTGATTCATTAGTGCATTGATTACATTATAGAATATGAAATTTAACAATTGTTCAAATTCATTTACACTTGATTTATTAATAGAAAATTGAAAAATTTATAGTCATAAAAGTATGCTTAATTCAATAAATTTTTTTTATCAAAATTAGTAGAAAACTGAGTTTCTTGACTAAACAAATCAAATACACAAAAACGATATAAATAAAAAACAAAGAATTGAGCAAAGAACATTTGAAGATCATGTCAGAAAGGCATGACCAATATGATCTTTTTGGCACTTTTCAATATAGTCATGGTTAATGTTTTCTCATCTTCAAGATGATAAGTACAAGTGAGTAGAGAAAACAAATTTATAAGCATAAAAATATGCTTAATTCAACAAATTTTTTATCAAAGTTAATGGAATTTTTTTTTCAAAATACTCAATTATTAAGTATGTAGGATATTACTACTAAGGTATTTAGAGTTTTGCATCCTCCTCAAGCTTCAATACAAACATCAACTAATGCTTATCATTTTCAAGTAAAATTCTCTGCAATTTAAACTTAAATATAGTAAATATAATCAATAACATTATAAAAAGGGTAATTTAAGAATAAATACATACAATTATTGAGTTAGATAGTTGGAAATCGAGCAATTGTAATTTAACATATATCAAACCGATTATTACTTTCAAAACTTGAGGTATTTACTATATTAATAAGATTTAAATTCAAGATGAGTGTTTTTCCCTTGATAAATATTGGTACCATCGATCTACATTGAAAATGAAAATAGAATAATTATGAAGATATATCATGTTGATTTGCAAACATATAGGATGGTCAGTGCATAAATTACGACTTTAAATTTGGAGATGATTTGAATTTTGAATTTTATTTTAGGGATAGAGGAAATTGGTGAAGGTTTGAGCGGAAACGTTAATAGACAATGTGTTTGACCAAACATTGGTCAATATGACATAAGCAATTTGATCTAAAGGTGGAAAATGTATAAGTAAAACACAATCAAAAATCTTTATTGTTTTAGATGATGGAATAAAGTTTCTCTTTTAAACATAGATGTCAATCTTCTATTTAGTAAATATAAACATTTTAGTGTTTGTCTCTCTCTAGCATCATTGTAATGAGTTTTATTATTTAATTCTATAAAATTGTATGATATCATTAATATCTAAAAATAATTATATTTCAATGGTAAATATTACTAATAAATTTATAAATAATTTCACAAGAAATATAAATAATTGTTTTATAACGGTTAAAAGATTTATAAAAGTTTACAATTTTCTAAAAAGTGGTAGTTTTCTAATATTTATATTGAGGTTGTAATGAATAACATTGTAACAATGCTGAAATATTCACATTCAAACGAAATAATAGAGTAAAATATGATTAAATTTCTCAATTCATTTGAGTTTAAACCTAAAAGGAAAATAGATGAATAATTCAGCATTTCATAAAACCCAAAATATATTCAACTGATCAAAATTCTAACCAAAAAACGAATAGTATGAAATAAAGTCATCAAAAATCAAACCCCAGAACCAAATAGTATGTAAACAAAATATGAAATGAATAATATTCAAATCACTCAACTACTCAAACAAAATCATGAAAATAAGATATTATTTATCTTGCTTTGGAATTAACATTTTTGGTTTGCCTTCTCTAGAAGTACGATTTGTCATTGATGTTGATGGTCATTTGTTTGAGGACATGGTTGTCAAATTATCAACATCGTAAACATCTTACCAGTTGCGTTTTAATTCTTCATGTCCATACATTTTTTTTAAAGGATGTCCACTTAGTTAATGGACTTGTTGTAGTGTTTTTATCAAGATTCGAAGCGGGCGTGACGTTATCACCAGTAAACGAAACAACATCCTAAATGTAGAAAATAAATTCATATGTCAATCTAAAAGTTAATAATATTTTAAGGTTTTTAAAATATTAGATTTAGTTATATTATATTTTGAAACCTTCGAATTTAATGTGTCTTGAGATCCGACTTTTGCCAATAAAACATTAAACAAATTGGATTTTGGCGCCTATATTTGTAGTACATAGAAATATGTTAGTTGGTCAACTGAAATATAAAAAACAAAATTTAATAAGTGTAATGTTTGTAGTATTCTTCGTAAAAGAATGTTTCATGTTCGATGTTAATTTTTTTTTTTCAATTCAACACTGATTGTATTATCAACAATGAAGTTTGAGATCGTATAATCATCAACTTTGTTCATCAAATTATAATGTGAAAATTGAATTTAAACACCAACTATTTATCGAAAAATACATTCAAAGCAAATGGATAAATCTCCATATTATCCTCCTAAAAATTAAAAAAATGGTTATAAAAATAGATAGACAAAAGGTAAAAAATTAGTTTTATATAAATGAAGTTAATATCGATAACCTCATTAAACTTTTGAAGCAACTCTTGTGCAGTTTTTCTAGAAGTTTCTTTGTTTCACGATCAAATAATATAAGTGACACCACACAGGTAAAGTCTTGTACTTGAATGTCGATTTCAAAACTAAAGCCATTGATATAAACAAATATAGTAATATAAAATTAGAAAATTTAACTAAAGAGTATAATAATATGTATAAAAGAATTATTGAAAAACTTAGAACAAGATATATGTATTTGTTTATGCAAGTTGAAGTGTAACAACAAAAAACTTATTCATCTTGCTTTTGGTCCGTTCCACGAGTTTTGTTATCATATGTTAAAATGACTTTTATGGCTTTCTCTTGACAAACATGTGTCAGCATATTAAAAAAAATTAATATAAAGGATATAATTCTATTTCTATAACTAAATGAATGAAACTAATATACTAAAAGTATATTGATTAATTTTTTCATGACCTCTCAACAGGAATATAGTAATAACAGATAATAAAAATAAAGTAAATATAAGAAATTGTAGAAGAAGGAGAAAAGAGTAAAGAAAGAACCTATAAAAAAAATTATAGAATAAGACCGTTAAAGAAGAGCACTGTAAATCATATGATTCAATTCAAAATCGTAAGAAGAACAACTTCAATGTAATCGTATATATAGGTTGTTTTTCAATAAGGAAATCATTATCTTCCAAAAAAATGGAACCCTAAAATATTATCTTGGAGATTTTCGGTTATTCATCTAGAAAAAAATGATATCATTTATATTGAATCAAAATTTCAAATTAATTGACTTGCTTAATTAATGAGTTTTAAATTCAAAACCATTATCTCAAATTGATTCATTTTACGTGGGATATACTGGGAGATAAACTATAAATAATATAGACTTTATTTTTTACTCTTAAATATTTCGCTAATTTAATAGGATTAGATTAGATTTTATAGGTTAATGACCAAATTATTGATATGCTTATTTAATAAGTTTTTTCAAAAAAAAAAAATTAAATGGGTTTGAATTTTGAAACCAGAAGCTATAAATAAGAGAGTTAAATTAAAAACAATATTAATTAGAGAAACTAATATCTCATATATAAATAGAATAATATGGTATAATTGATGATGTAATTATTGAATTTAAAGATTCTATAGTTATTAAAGATCCTATAATTAAATGTAATTGTGTTTGATTTGTATTTGAAGAAGATGATGTCATCAATCTAATCTAATGGTGGAAAACATAAGATTGAAATGCAATCAAGGGTTCTAATTGCTTCATTGATGAATTAAGGATTCTGTTTTAGTAATATATATATATATATATATATATATATATATATATATATATATATATATATATATATTATGTCTTTATAACTGGTGCAAGAAAATAATTTGGTTTTTGGTTTTCTATTTCATAAGTTTTTGGTTTCGGTCCAATTCGGTTTGGTCTAGGTTTGGTTCGATTTCGGATAAATGTAAGTAAATTAAACGGAAAAACCAAATCGAATATACAAAACGGTTCGTTTTCTATTTTACAAATATTCGGTTTGGTCGGGTCCACGACCATTAGTCCTTTATTAAATGTGAATACATTAACATGGTTTATGCATTAAACTATAAATATTGTTACATATTTCAATACAATATCATAGTTTAATTCTTTAAATTGTTGGTTTTCATGGTATATATATATATATATATATATATATATATATATATATATATATATATATATAGAGAGAGAGAGAGAGAGAGAGAGAGAGAGAGAGAGCTAAGGTCAAATGTGGATTAACATGCATCTATTCTGCGGACCTGTTCGCAGTGCTATTTTATAAAAATAAAAAATAAAATATGTTGTTTGATAATATGAATACGTTCAATCTTATATAACTATTGTCATTATCACGCATTCTCACTAATTAAATCGTCTATAAGGTTACTATAGACTTTTTTTAATTATTCACATTCTGTCAGAATGTTTATTGAATCGTATTCTATATGAATGAAAATAAGTGAAAAACGATGCGTGAGAACAAAAATGAATAAGAATTGGTGAGAATGCATTAAAATAACAATAGTTGTGTGAGGTTGAACGTATTCACATTACTAAACAACTTATTCTCTTAGTAAATCTCATAGAATTACATTGTTCATATGTCTGCACAATAGTTGTTCATCCACATTATAACTTTTATATATATATATATATATATATATATATATATATATATATATATATATACACACACACACACACACACACATTTGAAACTCTCATATTTTCAACTTATGCTAAATAATTACATGATTAATTGAAATATTTTTCCTATATAAAAATATTATTCCATGCTTCGTTACACACATTGAAAGAAAAGTTCTGAATGATAAAATACGTCAGAATAACTAAATGTGGATATGATAGTAAAATTTTAAAAGCTTAAAACGTATTTGTATTGTTTTCTTAGTTTCATAATTGATGTCAAAATAGTTGAACATGTATATGAAACTCTAATGACCTTTCAATTGTATTTTAATAATGAATGTAATCATAAGTCATAAGAATTATAATAAAACTAGTGAAGTATCCCCGCGTTGTGGGGTTGGATCGGCATTCCACTGTTTCCGAAAAACAAAGCAAAGTACAATGCTATAGCATATACTCCAAGCTAATTTATTGGTTGTACATCATTAAAGGAAATGGCTAATCTAAAATGAACATGCAAAATGATATATACAGAAAGCTGGTAAAGAAGTAGAGAGCATCCACTGTCAGTCTAATTTATAGTGCAAGGAGGAGAAGAAAAAAAACAATATGTCTCTTGTCTTTTGACCTGACAGAGCAGCCAAAGCAACCAAAGTCTGATATCTTCAGTCTTCCCTAAAACTATCATATTGCTGAAGTAATCGAAGATGATACTAATTAACGACTTCAACTGTTATTACAACCCATGATTTGATTATAATCTGAGAGTAAAAAATAGGTGTAGATTACATGGAAGTTCAGCAAATGAGACAAAAAAACATAAATTTATATGAGATAATAAAATTCAACTTAACTGACAACTATCACAAGCAATTTATGGAAGAAACCAAGAAATCACATCCATGAACGGGCGGTACACCAGAAGCAGGTTTCAAATAACCTTCTGTAAGCACAAAGAACAATCAGAAGACATTACTGTATTTTTTTCGACATATCAAAAGATTAAAAAAAAAGATAAACATGGGAGATACACTTTGCTGTGTCTATAGACAAATAACATAGAATCAGTGAAAACTATGCATGCCAGTTGATCCTCGTGGCCTTTAAAGCCTTACAGTTTAAGTTTTTTATTTTGAACCCACAACTATCATTTGGAATATGTTTCAAGTCAGTAAACCACCAGTTTTGGTTCATAATAATAATGATCAGGCACAACCTATATACTTCTCGCAACCAGGTCATAAGGTGATGTCTGTGCAAAATGGTCATTTGCTCCTATCCAAACAGTTTTTTCAGTAAAAAAAATGCTCTTTGTGTATAATGCACTTACTTCAGACAGTGAAGTAGCCTAATAGATGAATCAGAAAAAGAAAAAAAAGAAGAAACATACCCTTAATTTGAGTCCTCATTAAGTCCATTAAGTCAAAAAGACAGCAGAAAACTGTAATTGAAAGTATAGCCTAAAAAAGGAAAAAAAATTACTAGATTTTGTACGAATGGGCATCCGTTGATGACAATCTCTTGACAACTCTTCTTCAGACCATTTAACCCAAGTTGAAATATCTTCAACCTCACCATTTCCTTCAATCTCACCATTATTACCATCCAACTTCATCAAAGGCTGAGTATCATCTTTCTCTTTCTCTTCCACATCATCATTGTGACAACCCGAAATTTCCATTTGTACGAACATTATCTATTCAATAGAAGCTAGTCCAGTTTCAGTGATTTTCACACTTTTCCGAACCAGTTTGTGTACATTAGGGTTTATGTTTAAGGAGATATCAGGAGAGTGGTTGCTCCTGGTTTTGTGAAATTTGAGCATTCCAAGTTTCATATTGTTGCATTCCAATATCAGGAATAAAAATATTTTCTGCCAAAATATTCCAGGACTATAAATAGTTTTCTGAATTAAATTAATTCATTATTCACAATTCCAATTAGAGAAAAACCATTTTCTCTCTGACGGATCTTCGGGTTTTCATCCCAAATTGTAAGTCTACTTTACTAAATGTGTTTCAATACTTGTTAGATGCTTTATAACATCAATTACATGTTTAGATTACAAGATCCGGGAGTTTACCGCCCAAGAACGTTCTTGGGGAGTAAACTCCAAAATGGAGCTTTAAGGCTACCTAGACCCATTTTCTTGTTAAGCAACTTATTAAGGACCTTGTGTATGATCTTTAGAGACTAGAAAGCATCCAAAATCAACAAGTAATAGGATTTTACGGCCAAGGACTTTTCTTGGGCCGTAAACCCCTTTTCAAGGGCATTTAGTGCCCTAAACTACCCCTAAAGCTTAAGGACTTTAACCCTCAAATGCTTGTACCTATTTTAGACATCAAAACACTTCAAAATCATAAGTTTATAGGAGTTTATGGCCAAGAACATCTCTTGGGCCGTAAACCCCTTTTCCAAGGGTTAAAAGCACTCCAAACACCCCTAAGGCCTTAAGACAATTACCCTTGAACACCTAGGACTTGAATGGGGATTTAACTACATCAAAACCATCCCTAAAAGGGAGTTTACGGCCAAGGAACATCTCTTGGGCCGTAAACTCCAAGTGAAGGCATAAATGTGTGCCTCTTGTCCCCTTTAGCCTTAGATAAAATCATGGAAGCTATCCTTGATGTGCAAGTGCCTCAAATGAATTAAAAGCCATCACCCCATAGGAGTTTACGGCCGTAAACTCTAGGGTATATGGACATTAGGCCGTAAATTCCCCTATGGAGCATTCTAGGGCTTTAAACTACTTCATGTATTATTCCAACAAAGCTAGGAGTGTTCTAGGACCAAGATAACACCTTAAAACACCCAAAACCACCAAGTGAGGAGTTCACGGACATAAACCCATGAGTTTACGGCCGTAAACTCCAAAGGTTGGGGTTTGTTGGGTGGTGAACTCTTATGCAAGGCCATTTGATGTTTCAAACCCTTTTGCCTTGTCCCGTAGCAACTTAGATGCAACCATTAGGACCTTTAACACGTATGAAAAGTGTTTACATGTTCCTAAGTGTATTAACTTAATTGTTAAAGTTATTGTTTGGCTAATTAGTTATATATATGCTTATTATATGATAACTAGGCTCGTGAGTGTAAACAAGTCTCCGTTTGCCACCTAGCACGGTATCCGACACTGCAATTCAAACAGCTCACCACAAGTGAGTTCATACCCCTTTAATCAACCTTTGAAATGATTTTAAATGTTTTAAATACTTTATGGGGGGGAATACAAGTCAAATACTTATAGTTATTGCTTCAATCACATGTGATTGCATTTAATCACATGTGATTAATAACTAGGAAACCAATGATTTTTACCACTGTTCAAACTGTTTATCAAACTGCTTTACTTTGAAATGTTTTTACAAACTCTTTTACCATCCAAACTTATTTACAAACTGTGATTTCAAACAAATGTTTCTTATACTTAAAACTGTTTTATCAACTTATGCCTTCAAATTGTTTTATAGATTGACATCAAGCCGATCTTCTCTTGAAATTATATTTATGCTTCGAATGTCTTATGAAAACTTATTTATGCTTTTATATATTCAACTGCATGCCCATATATGTATAGATGTATAAATAATGTTTAAAGGGCTTAGGAAGGCCATCCGCCCTATTTCCTTTTTCTCGATTTGGATGTGGTCTGGTGGGATTTCGGGTGACCATCCGAAGGTCGTTTCAATATTACTTATATATCATATATACATATATAGACATAAAAGTACTTCCATATTCATACTTATCAATACATCAATAGTTAGTTACCATCGGGGTAACACAGGAACATATACAGCTATACTAGAAACAAGTACATATACAGCTATACTAGAAACAAGTACATATACAGCTATACTAGAAACAAGTACATATACAGCTATACTAGAACCATGTACATATACAGTTATACTAGAAACAGGAACATATACAGCTATACTAGAAACATGTACATATACAACTATACTAGAAACAGGAACATATACAGCTATACTAGAACGAGAAACATTTCATATACATGAATACGTTAACAATTGTGATCCACTGTGTCGGAGCATGCCTTAAATGTCATGGCCCGAGTTGTAGCCAGAATTCTCTTGGAGGGAGAGCGTGATTTTGCGTATAGATCTATACTGGATTGACTATCCTACACCTTGCTGCTAGCTACAGCCGGACTTGCAGGTCTGTGGGTGCCAAACGTCATTTCTTTATTACGACCATTCATTATGTCGTTGTTACCAGTCGATAGCATGGTGCAATTTATCACATTATACCTTAATATAAATCCGGTTTAAGGTAGTAGTTAGTACAACAGTAGTTCTTATTATACACAACTACAGTACTACAATGATTTACCCATTACATATTTTAGTGATAACCTCACTTAAACATTAATGTACATACTATATATTATTAAATGATAGTTACACTTGGGAAATTACACACTTTTACAACAGACGAGTTTACAAAACAGTTAAGCCTTGGTAGAAGGTTACTTTAATAGAAAATATAGGATTTTCTGAGGGATTCAAACTTTTACAAACACTTTCAAACACTTACTTACATTTTTACAAACTTATACATTGAGACAGATTCAAACGTTTTGACAACAAACATTGACACTAAAATACTTATGAACTCACCAGCTTAATGCTGATAAACTCTTTCAAAATAACTTGTATTCTCAGGTCATCAGTAGACAGGTACCGAGGCCAGCTTTTGAGAAGATGGAGTGCATTCAAGACTCATCTCATATTATTTTGTGTTACATTATTTTTGGTGTCTATAACTGTACAGAACACACTTGTATTAAAATTATATATTTAATTCAATGGATGATGTTGTTTGCTTATTTACGTTTACTGTGTTGTGATACTATACGTGATGTCCTCCGCCCCAGAACGTTTCCGCCGTTCTTGGTTTTGGGGTGTGACAATCATCATCATCAACTTCTCTCTCCATTCCCACATCATCAACCCCTATATTTTCTTCATTTTCATGATTTTCTTTTACCTCATGCCACCCTGTCCAACCCCCTTAAGCAACAATATCAAAAGACTCCATCATTTTAGCAATTTAATCTGTTAAAGTTTCTAAAACTAGAACTGTTACCTATATTTGCAGCATCACAACCACCAATTCTATCAGGCCTGAAAGGAACGGATGAAAAAAAAACATAGGTTACAAATCAGATCTGGAAAGTTAAAAACAATATAAGAAAACTGGAAAGTTACAAATCAGACTCTTAACTATAAATGAATTTTTCAGACTAAGGTAAAAAGAGAAGGAATCACCTTGTACATTTTCATCTTATACCCGTTTGCAGAGACAGTTGAGAGAGAAATTATTCTCATCTGCAGTTAAAAAAAATCAGAAAGTATGAAGATCATCTTAATGCAAACGTCAAAATTCGGAGGCAAGAAAAAGATTGAATAGTTATTTCGACAACACAGTTGAAAAAGAACCAAGTAGAATCCATTAAGACTGTGACTTGCTTTTACAATAATGGTCAATTTTGATACAATATGGAATTTGTGGAAGCGGATGTTTGATGTCTTTCTTTTTTATTATGCATGTATCAGTATAGATGCCTTTGGTGATTTCATCAGCAGATGCATACATGGACTGGGTTACAAAGATTCATAAAGCAAGACAAATTCTAGTAAGTATTACAACTCAATATATAGTAGATGGAATCCTAATGCCCAGACAATAGATAAATAGGCCATGGAATATCAGGAATACTAACAAACACCTGGCGTGCATCGTATATAGCAAAACAGAGCACAAATCAAAGCAGGTGGAAACACACATAGGGCAAACTTTATTGACCTTAAGTTTATTGTTGCCTGCATCACTTATTGTACAATGGATTTAAACGGAGGATCCAAGAGAATTCCACACATCCGATAATTAGGTTAAATTAAAAGCATAAGATTGAAAATTACCTCAAGAGAAGATTTTGTAGCGTGTACTATAAACCTCCTGCAACCTCATCCGGAAGTTGATGTGCAAAAACGAAGCGAAATCAAGTAGAGATAAGAGAAATCGAATATGAAACATGGCAGATCCAGACCAGTGGTGCACACAAATCAAAACATAAATCATGGAAAAGAAGTGTGAATAAGTGAGATCAGAGAGGGAAGAAACACATGGAAGATGTAGTGTTTTGGAAAGGCTTATAACCATAGTCGATGGAGCAGAAAGCAGAATCCGATAAGGGGAAGGAGTCGGTGACCTTCAATTGTATGAGTGATGGTGAACGAAAGGGTTTTTTAGAGCTAGGTTTCTAGAGAACATCGCCATGGCGTATCCTGGTGTTCGCCTCTCTCGTAAGCGATCTGTCATCCAATGATAGAGGGAACACATGTAAGGATTGAAGTTGAGTGATTTGGGCAGATTTAATTTAGCAATTTTGGGTGTCTCTATCGGTAGGTGAAGTGAAGTGGGTGTCAGTTTGGAAAGATCAATTCAAATAGTGGCGGTGTAGAAGATCGCTGCCTAGCTTGGTCGGAGTGGAGGCTATGTTTCTGCAATGGAAATAGAAGTCGATGACAGTCGGTGAGGCAATGAATCCTGGGACAAAGCGCTTACGCCTGGGTTGTGAAGATCGGTCAGATGCTTCTGTAACTGTTGGGTGTCAATTGTGAAGAACAAATGATGCATATGAGAGAACACGAAGACTGAAGGCAATATATGGGAAGGTGTAGACCTTTGAGGCGGTAAATTGTTACATGGATTAATTACAATAATGAAAGTGGCGGTGGTAAAGGAGAAGTCGACTCGTGTACATGATGAACAGTATCTTTGACAGGTAAAAAAGATAGAAATGGTGTTGAAGAACAAAAACAAAACCAAAGGCAAGAAGAACATAATAGAAGGGGAAATTTTGACAAAAGAGAGTACAAAATACTGTAGCTAAGAACACACAATTTTAATATATATATATATATATATATATATATATATATATATATATATATATATATATATATAATTTGATATTATGACATGACTTATAGTAGTTTATTGCAACTTTTTATATCAAAAGGCATTTTATATTGTACTAAATAGAGTAAATTACACGAATGGTTCTTATGGTTTGAGGTAATTTGCGTGTTTGGTCGCTAACTTATTTTTATAATTCGGGAAGTCCCTACTGTTTGTTTTTGTTACGTGTTTGGTCCATACTGTTTGTTTTTGTTACGCGTTTGGTCCATGTCTTACCTAAAAAGACTATTATTTAAATTGGAAAAAATTGTGGGGTAGATAAGGTAAGATGAAAGAAGTGAGGTTGGGTGTGTGTTTATTTAAATAAATTAAAAAATTAAGGGCAAAATTATCCTTTTAGGTAAGACATAGACCAAATGCGTAACAAAAACAAATAGTAGGGATCTTCCGTGCAACTTATCCTAAATCTTAGGGACCATTTGTGTAATTTACTCTACTAAATATTACTTTAATAGCTAATGTGGGACTAACTTATTTGTTAGAAGTGGAAGCATCTTAGATCGGAGGTCTTTGGTTCAAACCCGGATGCCGGCGAATTAACTAAGTTCGTGAATTTAACTTATAATCACTAATCGGGTGTTCAAAAAAAAAACTAAATATCACTTTAATATTACAACTCTTTAGCTTTCAACTAATTAACTATTATAAGTCTAGAGTTTTGTAACTTATAATATATTAATTGGTTTTGTAGAGTGTATATATATAGTTCATGGATGTAGATTAGATTGTTAGAATTTCAAAAACAAGATTGAAAAAAAAAAGAGTTATAAAGATACAAAGTTCTACTTAGTGGGATATAAAATAAATTTCCACGCAGTCGTGAGAACATACTCTATACAATTTTTTTTTTTTGGAAAGGGAACTTCCCTAACGAGGGTTTCCGGGCCAGCTTACGCGCACCGACTAATCCCCCGCTGCAAACATGAGACTTTGCCTCATGCCCTGAAGTCACTGCAGGCGAACCTCCATGGCCACAAGGGCTGAGTAGGGCCAGCTTACTCTATACAATTTGATAATCAATTGTCCCCAAGTATACTCGATGCAAAAAATTTATTTTTTCCGCATTAAATGATACTTATTTTTACTAATATCGTTTTGTTTCTAACGTTTGACACCATATGGAGATACGGAAAGTATTCTTTCTGCAACTTGGAGTCGAATAACTTCAAATGTATTCAACATCACAAAATACTAAACAATAGGCTATTTTCACTTTTGTTTGCGTTGATTTGACTGACAAACTTTGACCTATTTTTACAAATTGTTACACACGACGTGGTGACCTCTAGGTCACGTCATGGGCATACCCATACAAAATATTCGCGATGCTAAACCCCACCACGATGTGGTGATCTCTTGGCCACATTGTGGTTACTACCAGAAGCCATTTTACTCATTAAGAGCTTAATGCTTACAGATCAAGGCTCATACTTTCATATATGATTCTTCTTAATGACTTAATGGATAAAGTTTCCAACTTTATCCATTAAGGCCTCACAACAAGACAAGATCTTAAACCCTAAGTCTATTAACTATTAAGTCCTTAACACGAACAAAACGTGTGCATGGAACAAAAGGAACCATTACTTAACACCTTTTCCATCAAATAAGGCCAAAAGGTGGCCACCAAACAAGCCTAAGGTTATGGAGTTACCTAAAACTCCAAGAACATTCCTTCAAAGGATTTCAAAATTCAAAGCATGAAATATGAGAAGAGAATGATAAAGGTGGATGTTTTATATTTTCCCAAGCCCCACAAGATGTAGGAGATGTCAGATTTGAAGTAGCTACACTCTTCTAACTAGCAAACACACCTTCGTCTTCTTCCCAAGATGCAATGCAAGGCTTCAATCTTCAAAAACACCAAGAACACATCAAGAACACTCAAATGAGGCTAGGGTTTTCGAGATATGATGGTGGAGAATGAATAGAATGACCTAACCCTAAAGTTAAGGTGCTTAAATATGGAGGAAACTCTAAAAATCCTGGGCTTAGCCTGTAGCAGTCGCCACGTCGTGGCATCATTCTTGCCACGTCGCGGTGTCCATCATGATACACATTTTACTTAAGTCTCATACCACGTCGTGGTCATCAACCCACCGTGTCGTGGCATATGGGTTTTCCCCAAAATCACATCTTTGACCCCCTTTAAGTCTTTAACTGATTCATTTTAGAAAACGAGTGTTACCCGGGTTTAATTCTTTTGATGATTAGTCGGCTTGATTTGGTTTCCTTCGGTTGAAGTATTCTTGCAAGATTTATTTGGAATAAGTTTTTTTCACGACTTGGTGGTTCATTTAGTTGATAAGGAATTCTTTGGTTTTTGATTCAAGCAGGTTTAAGAAAAGAGATTTGTGAGATAAAATTCTAACCCAATCGTTTTTTATGAGTGTCTAATAGAACTAGTTCTAACGGGAGAAAACTTAGTTCGGTTGGTTGGCTTTCTACTATGTTCTAACATAATAAAATATGTTGTTCAGAAATATATGTACGAAATCATCTTGATTATAATAAACGGTTTTATTACATTAAAATCACCAACATGAGATTTGCTTAGCAACTTCAACATAAATTAAATTATATGAAATAATAAGATTTGATAATTAATTGTAGTGGAATGAATTAAAGAAAATTGTTTAGAACTGAGATGTCTAGACCGACATAGAAATTGATAAAATATCATTTAATAATGTGTACATGTCATGTAGGCTACGTGTTAGCAAAAACTATCGATCAATAGTTTAACGGGTCATTTTATACATCAACATTTTAACGGGTGATTTATGTAGAAACTTTTGTTTGAATGTACAATTGTTAGTATATATAGAAAATGTTAAAATAATCTATATGAGATACAAAAAAATGTTAAATTTTCATGAAGTTAATGGTATCATAACTATTTATAAATATTTATGATATCTCTATAAATAAATCTTTATAATCTTTCTATTGCTAAACCATAAACTTCTATATAATTTCAACAATTATTTTGTGTCTAATAAAAAAAATATATATTAAAGGAAATTTACTTAAAAATTCTTATATTTTTACATCAATCATTTAAGTCTCAAATATCGGTAATGGTTGCATTTTGACTCTTTTATTTGGTAAACCGGTCACTAATAGAATATATGAAGATTTTTTTCGTAAATTAATTAAAATATAATTATTTTGTAAAAAATATTATTTTTAATTTTTTAATATTATCTTATTGTATTTTTTCCGTCTAACAACTTATATTATCTTATATTATTATGGTATTTTCACTGTTTATATATATATATATATATATATATATATATATATATATATATATATATATATATATATATATTATGAAAATAGTTTTTTTTCTTCTAAGAATATCTATTTTTATAATTTTTTCATCTAAGGAATTGTATTTTTTTTTTTTATATTAATTTTATGATATTTTCTTTGTCAAACATAATATCTATAATGAAAATAGATTTTTTTTCTTCTAAGGATAATCATTTTTGTAATATTTTTGCCAACCTAAAATTAGATCTTACACGCTTGATAACTTATATTGGATCTTACGATCAAGATTTTGTAAAGCAGAAAAACAATCATATATAGAAAAAAAAATATCATAAAATGTAAAATAATACAATCTTTTAGACAGAAAATATTATAAAAACAATTATTTAAAAAAAAACTATGTTCACAATAAATATTTTTTATCAAACAAAAAAAATATTATAAGATTAATATAAAATAATAAAATCTATTAGACAAAAAAAATATACTAAGATGATAAGATAATATTAAAAAAAATTTAAAATATATTTAAAAAAAAGTCTTATATTTTGATTTATTTGCGAAAAAATCTTTATATTCTACTGATTTACCAGGTAAAATGGTAATAATGTAAACAATTGATGGTTTTGGGGATAAAAAAAATGACTAAATCGTTAATGGAGTTAAATGATAAATATTTTTCAGTAGATTTCTCGTATATTAATTATTTTTTTATGAAATTGGAAGTTAAAAAAGGAATAATATTATTGTCTTTGTTTCTATTTTTTAAAAATAATTTGTCATTTTTAAATACAATAATTTTAAGATCGGAGCACTTGTAACCTGAGTTTGGGACAAAATTATTTAGAGTGTTTGGATCTCAAATAATTATCTTGATATCATCTTGGTTATGGGTTTTTCCTTGTTGTTATAATAACTTTTCTTCTATTAAAAAGAGAACTATTTTCTCTAAATGTTAAAAAACAAAAATTATGTATAAAATAGAATTGTAGTGGGTAAAAGACAGATGTCCAAACACCTGGCCTCGATGAACTGGAAAACCAGTTGTGTAGTTTTCATTTTTCAACGACTTAGCCTTTTGTGGAATTTGGGGAATTGAGACAACCTCCTCACGATTGGAGAAGTTTGTTAACATGCATTTGAATTTAAGAGTTTCAATTCGGATATTAAATGGTCTAAGTGGGTGTTCTAGACCTTACTCCTCTTGTCACATAAGGACAAATACGCCTTCTGATTGCGGTAGATAGTGCATTGCATCCTTTCAAGAGAGCACTCATTCAAAGGTAGATAGTGCATTGCATCCTTTCAAGAGAGCACTCCTTCAAACAACGTGGTAGGTTCTTTTTTATTCTTTCCTTCTGATTGGTCCATTTTATTTATTTTTTAAAAAAAATATCTAAGTGTGACACCACTCTTTGGATGTGGTATGAATGTAATGAAACCACACTTTTGTGGTAATGGTTGAGGTGTGTCACTGCGATTCCGTAATTATTTCTCTATTTAATTTAATGGTGATTAATTTTTCTCATAAAATTTGATTTTGAAATTTTATTTTTTTGTTTGAAATTGAACACTCTTTTTAAGAAATTAATATAATTCTAACAATTTAGTCGTCAATCTGGTTGTCAACTGACGTTTCAACTTTTATGAAGTAGCATGGCATTACATGATGTTAATTGGTGATTAGGGTTGTAAACGAACTAAACATTTATGCGAACTGTCCGTGAACCGTTCGACAGTAAGTTTGTTTGTTTTATAAATGAACAAACGTGAACACAAATTTACATTCGTTTAATTAAACGAATGAACATTAACAATTGGCCCCGTTCGTTCAATTATGTTCGTGAACGTTCTTTTATATTTTTTTCATTTAAGTTCATTTTATGTTCATAACTTTTCAATTGTGTTTGATTACATTATCATATCATATGTTCCTTTATGTTCATATATGTTTAATTATGTTTATTTATCTACATTCGTTTATGCTCATTTAGTATGTTCATAAACGTAAACTGATGAACATGAACAATGTAATTGATTTGTCAGAGAAGGTGGACTTCATCCAAAGCAAAATAAAACGATCCTTCTTTTTCCAGGTTATAAAATCAGGATTTGGAAGAGGAACAGGGTTTGGTGATGATGCCCCATTTTCTGTAACATCCCAAAAATACAAGCCAAAAATTTCATTTTTAAACATATACTTTGCAAAACATTAGAAGTAAAACATTCACCGATCATATCATTTCATAAAAGATGTTGCATATCTGAAAACCATTTTATAAAACATAACAATGTCAGAGTACAAATCCGCAGGAAGATCTCATAGTGCGGAATACAAAGCATGTATGTGATGTGCCGCTACCGTGCCGGCTCCTTCCCCTTCGAAGAAGAGGTACCTGAAACCAAAACTGTAAGCCGTAAGCACGAAGCTTAGTGAGTTCCCCCACTGTACCACATACCATATAACCACATAACATACATATATTGTCAGGCATAACTGGGTGCCCAACCTACCCCTTCGGTCCTCTCGACCGGATACTGACTGGCATATCTGGGTGTTGGCCTCCCCTTCGGTCCTCTCGACCGGATACTGACTAGCATATCTGGGTGCTGGTCTCCCCTTCGGTGCTCTCGACCGGATGTTGGGGACTATTTCACCCCCTACTACTACCACATAACGTATATCACATAATCTATCTAGCATGGCTGGGCATGACTGCCCCTTCGGCCCTGTCGACCGGTAATCTGGGGACTATCTCCCCCTACTTTCACTAGCACATAGCATCATATCATACTAGCACATAATCACATCACAGATAGTAGCAACCCTAGATGATTATCACAGAGACAATCATCTATCATACAACCCCTACTGGTGGGCCGACATTGTGGCCGTAGACCCACCGCTACTGGAAGGTAACTCACCTTAAAATAGCTGCTGATCTGCGTGGGAATTGACTGCTTTCTGCTGCTGCTGCCCCGGAAATCCTCCGGCTATAATTCCCACAAAACACTTAGTCAAATACTGTTAATCGAACTCAGGGTAAAAAAGTGACCATCTACCCCTAACCAAACCAAGAGTCAAAGTCAAAGTCAACTTCTGTAAGTCCCTAATTTGCCTGTGTATCAATCAAATCGTTTGATGGTGCGGAATCCTAATCAAACGGATGATGTCAGATCAAGTAGAAGAGAAGGAGAAGAAGAATAATATGAATCTTGATTGAATTGATTAGAATGAAGTTCCCTTACAAGATTCACACACAACACACACTTGTTCTTCTTTGGCCGTAAACTCTCTATTTTTCATCAATCAGTTCCTCACACCCTAACACCTATATTTATACAAGGGGACATGGGCTTGGTGAACATGGGCCGTAAATGGGTTTACGGCCGTAAACTCAACCGTAAACATGACCGTAAACTCCACAAATATTACAGAAAAATACAATCGCCCAGAAAAGCAAAGTATAAACCATATTTTGACCCAACAATCTCCCCCTTGGTTTATAGCTTTCTTTTCTTTTCTTAAATGACCCAACAAGCTCCCCCTAAAAAGTAGCTGACTTTTCTTGTTAATCTTCATCGAGTGCTTGGCTTCAGCATTTATCTTCAATGAATGACTTCATCTTGAGCAATTGGGCATTTCTTCAGAGTTTGGCCTTGAACGCACGTCGGGTGAGGAGGCTTGACGTACTGATTCTTGAAAGATAATGCTTTTAGCTTGAGAATCTTCAGAGAGAACAAATCTTCTAGATCACTTTAGCAGGTTTAAGATAGCAGCAGACTGATTGATGAGGCTTCAATGCAATCCGTCACATATTCTTCAAGTCAGCTTGACCTTTCTTCTGGGGTTGAAGGATTGAATGTTGAAAGAATAATCTTCATTTCTTGCTCCTTCGAATGCGAATTCTTCGATGCTCACGGACGAGACTTTGGCTCAGAAATCTCCAACACAAACTCCATGAGTCTTATCTATACCTGAAATCACTTTTCAAGACAAAACAAAACTAAAAGAAAACTTAGCACACAAATTAAAACATAAACAAAAATATTTTTTGGATTTTTTTTTTGATTTTTCTGAACAAGAAATAAAACAGAAATAACACTATTTTTGGATTTTTAATTTTTCTGATTTTTCTTTGATTTTGACTTTTTTTTTATTTTTTTTATTATTTTTAATTTTTTTAAATTCTCCCCTAATATTTAAATTAGAAGAAACTATGACAAATTTAACAAAAATAAAAATGATATCTAACTTTAAGAATGATTTGGGATCAAAGTTTTTAGACAACCTTTATCCACTTGTCAGTACCTTTCATATTCATATCTTTGTCTGGTCGATAGTCGGTATTGTGGTCCACCTAAACACGAAAAATTATGATAGATTTAGGACATACTATTTGTTACAAGACAGGGTGAACTTAAAATCCTAAAGTTTATATCTGATCCTAATTCCTTAGATACTATATCTTAAGGTCCATTCATCTGACGACGACCAGGGATATTGTTGTCCACCTAAATTGAGCAGCGAGATCTATAGACAATCTATATGTGTTCAATTTTAAGTGTACTAGAATGTGTTTCCCGCTTCCTGATATGCCCTAGCCATCAAGAACTTCCAGAGTACTCCTTACACCGGGTGAACAGACAACCATTCAGAGAGAGGATAGATTCAGAATTCTATTACTTATTACTTCAGAGGGGTTGAGAAGTAGAAGGTTGCATATGCTGTGTACCAGGTCAGATTAGAAGTCGCGCAAAGGAGACAACATATGGCTAACAGATAAGAAGTATTTCACATATATAATATGCAGAGAAATAGAGTTGCATATGTCGTGTACCAGGTCGGATTGGAAGTCACGCAAAGGAGACAACATATGGCTAACAGACGGAAAGAATGAAAATGATATTCTACAGACCTAATTTATTGGAATTTACCAGTCGCCCCATCCAACCGGAATTAAGGACAGAATCCGCACATCGAGGAAAAGTTAAACCACGGTTCCAAGTACGGGTTCAATTAATGTGACAAGTAGATTCCCATATATATCTCCCTGCTCAACCTATCCGAGCATCGTATTGTCAGGCTGAACGTATCTAACTAGGTCAAGATTTGTCAAGTCTATAAATTTCCTAAGTTCAACTCTCCCTAGTCAAGTCCATTTGAAATTTTTCGTGCCTACCGACGCATCAAACCAGAGCATAGACCCTTCAACTTCATGTACGTTACACAGACTCAGGTTGCCTGTTATCACTTGATAATATCACTTCCCAAAACATCTCCCTCAAGCATATTTCATAACCAACATAATTTTTTTTTGATTTTTTGATTTTCTAATGTTTTTATTTCTCCCCCTAAATTTGTGCATAGGAGAGAAACAAAGGTTAATGCGCAAATTTAAACTATCCTAAAACAAAAATTTGTCTTTAAAGCGAATCAGCTTAAGAAAAACTCAGGAGTATAGAGAATAAAACTCAAACCGTAAGTCACCAATTGAATTTGCATCCAGAAGGTCTGAGAACAGCAAGCATAATCTCAGAACAGATCCAAAAATTCTTCATATCATTAAGCACTAACCCCATGAGTGATCCCTTCCTTTCTTCCCTTACCACAGAGGACACATACTCTCAAACAATGTTATGAGTGTTGTACAGTTGAGAGATGTCCCCAATCATATGCCAGGAGCAACCACTACCAACAAACCGAAGTCTAATGATATGCCTCCATAGTTGCTCCAACACAGAGCGGGATCAGTTGGTCTTTGGAACCCAGTCCATTTTGAAACTGGGCCGACCTTTGTCATCAACGCACGATACTCTCTCCCATGACATATCCTGCTTATCACAAACAGAAGATGTAGAAATATTTGAGTCGTTAGTTGATTTGGGAGATTGAACCTTTGGAACCCATTTGTATTCGGGTTTAACCCATTTCTTGCTCGATCCGATGGATGGCTCAGTACTTGCTTTTGATCTTGATGTCGGCCGTTGAGATGACTTTGATTTTGGCTTCACGGGAGCATTTCTTGGATTTGGCTTCTTGGCCGACATTCCCTTCTTGCCCTTGGGATTTTGATTCTTGTCCTTTGAGGTTTGATTCTTGGCCTTGGGAGTTGAATTCTTGGCCTTGGGAGTTACATTCTTGGCCTTCTTGGCATTCCAGTCGTCAATGTCTGATCGTGATCTCGAGGGGTATCTTTTGGAGTATCTCCCACTTGGCGCGTTCTGCCAGCCTTATGCGTAGTAAGGAACGTATGCGCGATTTGGACAATTTCGGGCAATGTGACCAGGTGTTCCACAGTGAAAACAAGCCTTTTTCATCACTGGGAAATTGTTTCTTCCTGCCCCTGGTGGCGTATCTTTGCCTTGTCTCTTGTTGTTCCCACATGCATACTTGCAACAAGAACTCTGTTGCGTTGGAATTGGTGGCCTGTATTTCTCAACGGTAGGTTGATCAGAAGCAGTTGAGTTCGAAGCAACAGATTCAGAGTTCAAGGAGATGTTGGTTTGTTCAATGGTGCTCTCCTTGTTCTCATCTTCTGCTAGTTTACCTGCACATGAAGTAGAAACATTAGTATTTTCAACATTAATAACTCCTCCTGACACAAATCCAGCTCGTTTGCCATATCGAAGATGTGGCTCCCTGTCAGTTTCGTCCTCTGTTATAGGGATGGATGTGTAGTTATGATTATAAGGAGGAGGTACACTATCATAACCTAGACCCTTGTTTTGATTTTCTTTGAATTTTAATTGGGTTTCATATAAGGACTCGACTGTCTGACTTGATGCAGTATAATTTTTAAAACTAATGTACGCTTTTCCACACTTAATTTTCAAGGCATCAAGTTCTTCAGTTACAGCAACAAGTTGTCTCTTAATATAGTTATAATTTTCACACTTGTTGCTATACTCTTCTTGAAGTTTCCTAAAGTCTTTGGTTTTTGCTTCTAATTCAGCCTTCAGGGGTTTCTGTCCTTTCCTGAGTTGATATCCTTTATATCTCAGGTCCTCAACTTCCCTTTTTAATAGATCAATTTGTTCCCGAAGAAATTTAATCGTATCTTCACTAGATAGCATACATGAAACTTCACATGATTGAGAACATGAAACTTCATTGACCGGGAGGTTTATGGAACTCATTGTTTTTCGACAATTCAAAGCGTTAAGTTCTTCAATTATATCAGCCAGACTAAGACGATTGAGATCTTTTGTCTTTTTGATGTCAGCCACGTTCATATCCCACGATTTCGGAAGTGAATTCAGTAGCTTTTTGTTTATCTCAGATTTGGACAAGAAGATCCCAGCTATATTCATCTCAGTAGTAAGTGTAGTAAATCGCTGCAACTGAGTTTCGAGGGTTTCTCCAGGGATATAATCGAAAATGTTGAAATTTTGTCTTAACATATCCTGACGACTCTCTTTCATGTTTTCAACTCCCTCGTAGACCTTAAAATCAATTAAAAGCACAACTAGAAGCTAAAATAAAACTTAAAAGTCAAACCCTTTGATTATAAACCTCAAAAGTCAACCTTAAAAGTCAAATTTAAAAAGTTAAACTCAAAAGTCGAACTTGAAAAGTCAAAATTAAAAGTCAAATTTAAAAAGTTAAACTTAAAAGTCAAATTTAAAAAATTAAACTCAAAAGTCAAACTTAAAAGTCAAACCGAAAAGCTAAATTTGAAAGTTTAAAAGTCAAATGAGAAAGTCAAAGTTTAAAGTCAAAGGTCAAACTTGGAAGTCAAAGTCAAAATTTAAGGTCAAAAGTTAAAAATAAATAAATAAATAAATAAAAGTAAAAAATTAAAATATAATTTTATTTATTAATTTATTATTATTATTATTATTAATTTTTTTTTATGAAAAAGGAATTTAAAATTAAAAAAAAAAAAATTGGGCTAAAAATGACAAGCGTGAGAAACTTGGAACCGAAAAGGAGTCTTTTTGAATTAGTGTTCGAAGGTTTATCGCGTCTAGTAATCAAGATCAGCTGGTAAGCCGCCTGTTTCGGGAGCTGGAGGTCGCGGGTTCGATCCCCGGCAGCTCCAATGCTAGTGTTATTTTTAATGCGAGGCGAGAAGCTGCTTGCGAGGACGAGGCTGCTGCTTGCGAGGCCGAGGTGCGAGGCCGAGAACTCAGAAGCCGGAAACGTGCGAGACCGAGCCGCAAACTGCTGAGCCGTATACTCCGAGCCGAGGCCGCAAACTCCGAGCTGCAAGCCTCGGGCCGTGAACTCCTCGGAAACCCTAGCTGCTGGCCGCCACCCCTCGCAGCTTACGACCAAAAACAGTGATTTTTGCCCTTTTTTGCTCTAAAACTCGATCAAAAACCGTTTTTTATGAAAAAAACGAAGAATAAACCCCCCTTATTTTTCAGAGATCTATCCAAAAACGCAAGAATATTTCGAAAATAAGATCAAATAATGCTCAAAATCTAACAAAATTGACTGATACAACTTGGCTCTGATACCAATTGTAAGTCCCTAATTTGCCTGTGTATCAATCAAATCCGTTTGATGGTGCGGAATCCCAATCAAATGGATGATGTCAGATCAAGTAGAAGAGAAGGAGTAGAAAAATAATATGAATCTTGATTGAATTGATTAGAATGAAGTTCCCTTACAAGATTCACACACAACACACACTTGTTCTTCTTTGGCCGTAAACTCTCTATTTTTCATCAATCAGTTCCTCACACCCTAACACCTATATTTATACAAGGGGACATGGGCTTGGTGAACATGGGCCGTAAATGGGTTTACAGTCGTAAACTCAACCGTAAAAATGACCGTAAACTCCACAAATATTACAAAAAAATACAATTGCCCAGAAAAGCAAAGTATAAACCATATTTTGACCCAACAACTTCTAGTTGACCCGACTCACCGAGTTGGCTCGTCAACTCGTTGAGTCCCTATCCAGTCGATTGACCATAATCCCGTCTCTACTCGTCGAGTTAGGCATTGACTCGACGAGTTTTCCTTCTAAACTGATGTCCAATGTCCTTCATTCTACTCGCTGAGTTGTATGAACAACTCGTCGAGTTCATCTTCATCCGAAGAACATTCTATGCTGAGACTCGCCGAGTTGTATGAACAACTCGCCGAGTCTGTTCTTGAGGCAAGAAGATTGCCTTGGACTTGCCGAGTCAGGGCATTGACTCGCCGAGTTCCTCCATGAGTGAGTCTGGCTTCCGACTCCCTGAGTCACATCCCATGACTCACGACCCCACTCAGCAAACATGAAAAGGGGAAAACTCGGGGACTCACGACTCGACTTGCCGAGTCCGATGAACGACTCGCCGATTCATTCACATGAAATTACTATATACCCGATTTTGCTTGAATCCAGCTTATGCCATAGATAGATCTGAGTTCTTAGGGCTTGATTAATACGTAAAGTTTCCAACTTTACGTGTAAATAAACACCAATGAAGGTTTTAGGGCTCAAAATGCACCAAAAGAGTAGATCTAGGGCTTTCATGCAATATGACTCCATAAAGGCAGTAGATCCGACCTCCTGGAGCTCAATCATGCCTAGATCTAAAGGTTAATCAACTTATCATAACTCTAATTCATAATCAAGCTTGGAAATGGCTCAAGAAGGACTTTAATGGAGCTCTAAGGGACTCTTAGCATAAAAACAGAAGGAAACTGAGTTATAACTCAAGGAATCCCTGAAATAACACCAAGATGCTTGGCCTCCTTCTTCTCCTCTTGATCTACTCTCCTTTTTTTTTTATCAAAATCTTCAAGAAATCACACCAAAACACTTCAATCTCACAAGGAACGAGGTTAGGACGATATAGAGAGCTCTGAGGGTGAAGGGGGCGAGCTTGGGGGCGCATAAGATGGTTTAAATAGGGTGCAAACCCTTGAAATTAGGGTTTCATCAGACAGCGGGGACTCGCCAAGTCCAGAATATGGACTCGTCGAGTCGCCAACTTAAACGTGCTCATATCCCGGCTCTACTCGGCGAGTCGGGCCTACATATAGCCAAGTCCAAGGCTAAAAATGCAAAATACTTAGATAAATTTTCCATACCAGAAACCAGGTGCTACAAATCTACCCCCCTTATTTTAGACTTCGTCCTCGAAGTCTGCTGCTCGATCCTGAAACAGCTCGGGGTAATGCTCCATCATTTCTTCCACTGGCTCCCAAGTCCATTCTGAACCCTTCCGATGCTGCCATTGCACCTTCACTAATTCCACCCTCTTGTTCCTCAGATCCTTCGACTTCCGGTCGAGGATCGCGACTGAGCGCTCAATATAATTCAGGCTGTCATCCACCTGGATATCCTCTAACGACACCACCGCTGAATCATCCACTAGGCCCTTCTGCAGCTGGGAGACATGGAAGGTGCTTCTGCAGCTGGGAGACGAAGATGTTATAACCATTCTAAAATTCCCGACAAAACCGACAACACCGATTAAATGAAAAATGCGAAGTTTCAATACAATAGTTTTTAGCCTAAAATATCTAAATGAAAGTTGTAGATAACATTAAACCGTGAGGGTACATAAAAAGAACGTCCAAATCTGACTTCGTATGAAGAAGTTATGATTTTTCCAAGATCCGGATATAGCAGTAGACAGCTAAAAACTCGAAATAGAGATCGAGAGACTTTTGGCCAAAACAACCTAAATGAGAATCGAACGTCTCAACAATAGTAGTGCAACGATGAAAAGTCTGACGAAAACGGACATCGGATGAAGAAGTTATGGATTTTTAACGGAATTTTCATGTCCCAGCCCATTAAAAATAAATAATCAAAAATACATTCAAATTTAGCCGATGAAGTCTAAACAAGAGTTGTAGAGCATATTTTCAGCTACGCGTGCGTATAAAGAATGTCAAAAACAGAGCTCGTATGCGAAAGTTATGGATTTTACAAGTTCGAGGCCCGAAATCCGAGGCTGTCAGGCTTGCCACGACGTGGCACAGTTTTGCCGCGACCCAACAAGTGAATGAGGGCGTCCAATCAATGGAAGAGGATAAGACTTGCTCCCTACGACATGGCCAGCCTTAGCCACAATGTGGCACACCAAAACGCCCCTATAAATAGATTTCAAGGGCTTTGAGTTCCATTGCTCAGTTCTCTTCTTTCTCGCGCCGAAACTTTGCGTTTAAGCCCCCGAGACCCTCCCAAAGCCCTGGTTCTCACCTTCAAGTCCCGAAGGAAGGTTTTGTGTTCTCGAGATTCCCGAAATTTTCCCGCGTTTTCAACTCTTCCTATCGAAGTTCTGCTCGATTCTTCTCTCGACTATTTCAAATCAACCACTTCAATCAAGTGAGTTCATACCTCTATAAACTACACTTTCAAATGTTTTATCAATGCTTTTTATACACTTTTAAGGGGGGGAATACAAGTAAACACACGATTATTATCGTGTGTAACATAAAGTTTCACTATATACTCTTTTCTATCAAGTGAATCATATGTGATTCATAACTACTACATGAGAACTTTTGTATGCAATATATATTCACGATAACACCTTGTCTTTTGGAAATAAAACATGTTTACATATATATGCGAATCAAACCCTTTTATTTATACTTTAAGTATATGTGATCATTTATGTCACTTTAGATGTTATACTTTACATAACAAGCGAGCATTACACTAGGATTTACTATACGAACGAAACACACACTTTGAATTACTATAATAGGTATAGTTTACGAGAAAATCATGAACATTTACATACTAGAAACACTATATCAAAGAGATACTTTCACATACAAGAACAAATGGACATTTTTATACGTAAATCTGTTTTATACTAAGTTTTGTGAGACAGTTAACGTACTTTCGAGTATGCATTTTAAGTCCTGTAATATATACCATAATCCCTTGCTGGGGGAGCATGATACTTGTGTATAGATCTATACAGGATTGACAATCCCGCACCTGAGCTGTTAGCTACAGCTAGGCCGACAAGCCTAGGGTGACAAACGTCATAACATTTCAACGCTTGAAGAACGTTGTTACAGGCAGTCTGGGTCATTAGTATGGTTATAAAAATCACATGGAGTATTAGATACACATTGGTTTACGGGGTTATCAAATGCCTTAGGGATTTTATATTTACACAAATCTATTATTTAGGCATGAAAAACATCATTTTGTTATAGTTTTGGAGTTTTTATACTACACACACACTTATGAACAAATATTGGATTTCTAAAGGTAAACATACAAAACAGTCGAGTCTTGGTAGAAGACTACTTTTATACTAGTAGAAAATAACGGATTTTCTAGAAACTTTCAAACATGTACAAACCATTTTATTCAGTTTTATACAAATGTAGAACAATTTCAAACGTTGTCTTCATACTTATACGAACAATTACATTGAACAATTTCAAACATTGTCTTCATACTTATACGAACAATTATATTGAACAATTTCAAACATTGTCTTCATACTTATACGAACAATTACATTGATTAATTCCAAACGTTTTCTTCATACTTATACGAACAATTACATTGATTAATTCCAAATGTTTTCTTCATACTTATACGAACAATTACATTGATTAATTCCAAACGTTTTCTTCATACTTATACGAACAATTACTTTGATTAATTCCAAACATTTTCTTCATACTTATACAAACGATGACATTAAATACTTATGAACTCACCATCTTAAATGCTGACCTACACTTTCAAAATAACTTGTATTCTCAGGTCACTAGTAGACAGGTACGATGACCAGGTTTTGCGAAGACGGAGCAGTCAAGACTCGTCTTTTATTTTGATTACTTGTTGTAATGTCTTATTACTATGAAAGAAAACACATGTATTAAACTATTACTATTAATGCAATGGATGAATTTTTTTCTTGTTTACTACTTTGTGTTGTTGTGATACATTAGATGACGTCCTCCGCCCCAGAACGTTTCCGCCGTTCCGGTTTTGGGGTGTGACAGATTGGTATCAGAGCATTGTTTATAGTGAATTCAGTACATCAAACCATAAGAGATATACTAACTATAAATACAATGGGATTAAAAAAATACTCTGACTTAGAGTTTATACGTCTAAATATTAAAATATTTAAGTAAGTATACGTGCCTGCATTCATACTAAAATCGGTGTCACAACGACAAGAACAAAAGTATTACGATTGTTGAATATTACAATTAAGCTTGGGAATGTATAGTCAGTCTTGGGAGTGGCATAGCCTGATCAACTATGTTGGTCCGAGGAGTGATTAGCATATGCCCAAGAATGGTTGTGATATGGTAACAAGTCTAAAAACTTACCAACATTACCATAATGAGAACATTATAATAGAACCTAAGTCTAAAATACCATAAGGGTATTTTGGGTTACGAAAATTACTTACTTGAGAACTAAAAAGAATCTTCATTACTAAGTTGATAGTTGCTAAGTGGATACACTAAGGCTATATGTAACTAGGATGTTATAGACTTAGAATCGGTGAAATTTTTGCTTTACCCCCATTCCTTGTGAATTTGGAGTTAAGGTCATTTATTCGAAAGCCTATCCTATGTTGATTACATATGGCTGGTATGCACTTTACGAATAGCAATGTAACTAATGAAGATTTTCTAATAATTATCTAGATAGTTCGTCTAATAATTATTTCCTTACCCCAATTCTCGCATAGATAACATGGCTGGACTCCATCCCCACGGCAACCCGTACCTTCCGAACGAAGTCATTGCTGGATGGTTTGGAGAAGGACCAGAGAATGATCATCCAATCCCTTTGAATGATCACCATGCTGAAAACCTTTCGGATGTTGATAACTCCAAACCCGAGGTTGAGAACCTACCCCCGGTAGCTCCCTTTCCAAATCCTAACCCTCGTCCGGTTTTTCATGGCCCGACGCCTCCTTGGGTAGAATGCTTGGAAACATGGAGCGAAGAGCAAGATCAACCTATGCCGTTTAATGGAGACCAAAGCTTCTACAATGTAAACGAAGGGAGCTCAGCATACAGAGTTCTACCAATCCTAATCCGTAGAGTTGCCCGAAACGAAATTTAGGGCATGACGGCTCTCCAATGTATCGAAGAGGTTAATACCAATGCAAGAATGCATACCATTCGCACCAATCGCCTTGATCACAAGTGAGAGATCTGAGAGAAACCATGAGACCCTGCTGCAAGCACTAGCTGAATCACGAGCCGAAGTCATAGAGATCCAAGTACGCCAGAGGGTGTACGAAAGATACCTGCTTGATATGGAACGTCAACTAGCCGAACTAAGGGTTCAACATAGGGGTGACCGTCGCCAGTAGGAGATACCTTACTTCCTTCTTTGTTTTAAAGAACTTTCTTCTTGTCGACGTTCTGTGTAGTACTTTCTATGTAATTACCTTGTACTATAAGTACTTTTATTTAAGTCCTTATGTTGTTGAAGACTTTTCTACTCCGAATATGATGTAAGACCTACAACAAGGTCAATTTCCCCAAACCTATTAAATCTTAAACATCAATGATATCGACATTCTGCTAACTTCCGTGTCAATCTTTGTTCGAATGCTTTCATCATGCTTTCATTGGAGTCTATCTAAAACTCACTCTAGTCATGTTATTGGACTAGGGTAATTTAACTCAGGGATCATTCCCAATTCTCTTTCAAAGGTTGGATCATGTTATTTACCAACCAATAATATCCTGGTTTGGACGATAAACATTTTGAGACCATTCTATTAGTTTACTTCTAATCTATACTGGGACTGCATCATAGGGATGTAGGTCACACCTTCGTGAACATACTCTTATTCCGTACTGGGACTGCATCATAGGGATGTAGGTCACACCTTCGTGAACATACTCCTATTCCGTACTGGGACTGCATCATAGGGATGTAGGTCACACCTTCGTGAACATACTCCTATTCCGTACTAGGACTGCATCATAGGGATGTAGGTCAAACCTTCGAGAACATACTTATATTCTTTACATGAACGATCGAACTACGTCTAGGTTCAACCATACTCGCTCACAAATTCATTTTTCTTTCTGTGTAACAGAATCATGTCGCCGAAGAAAAACTATCAACCCATCAACCAAACACCAACTCTTCAGATTGATGCAGCTACCTTTCAAGCTGCAGTCTCGGCTGTCGTGTCAGCTGTTCTGACCCACCTTAACGCTAACAACGCGAATGTTAGCGGGATTGTTAACAATAATTCCAATCCAAGTAAAAATCATGTACCTTGACGAGCAACAAACTATCACGACAACCCGAATCCCAAGCCCAAGAATAACAAACGAAAGTTCTGGGCTAAGGCTAAAGGCAAATCACCCCAAGGGGCAAGCAAAAGACAACAACCTGTGGCAACCTTCACAGCCACGACTTCTGTACCTCCTACTACCATCTCTTCTAGTATCCCAGTTATCCCTAACCCGGCCAGACAGTATGTTGGCAACCTCCCAAAGTGCAACAAATGCAACTATCACCATCATGGACCTTGTCGGAAAATGCAGTTCTTAAACTGTAATAAAAAGGGACACACCTTCTGTTACTGCAAGACTCGGATCCAACACATTACTTCAACCACCAATGTCGAAATCTCTCGAATATGCCATTTATGTGGCGTAACGGGACACTTCAAGAGGGACTGTCCAATAGAGGAGAACGACGGTGAATCCGGAGGAGTTTGACCTCATAATGGAAAGAGGCAACGAAGGACCCTACTATAGTATAGGCTCACTTCCAATCGTCAATATTATGTATGTTTTTAAAACATGTTTAAAACTACTGTAACTCGAGTCTTATCTTTTGCGAGATCCCGTCAGTTAAGGGACCCTCGTGCTACGTATACTTGCCTTTTGTAGTATACTTTGTTCGCAGCAGTATTCCTGTAGTTACTCTAAAGTACTGTAACTCTGTTAAAAAGTTGCACTGTTGTGTTTTGTTTGTAACGCCTTTTTGATCAAATCTAGTGCCTTTATTTCCAAGTGATTCTGATTTCATCATACGATCAGAGTCTATTTGATCCTCACAATACCATTTTCGTGCGTAAATCTCTTTCTCCGAAATCATCTTTCTAACGAAACTATCACTCCAGAACTCCGAAGTACTCATGCGTAGAGTACCTTATGTTTCTTACCCTTTCCAAACAAACCTCAGCAAACCTCCCCGAAGTACCACTCGTGCAGTACGTCAAGTTTAATCCAAAGACCCACAGTTTCAATCTTAATTATATACGACCCGTATACCCGAGACTGTGATTGATGAACCAGGTATGAGTTCTACTATGAACTTCAGGACAGAGACTACCCAAGACTGAGAGTGATTGTGCTTCCATGGGAATAAACTTAGAAATACCTATCCTTTTCCCTAATTCATGAGTAGTCATACTTTCTTTTAGATCTTCACGATATCTAATCCACCCCCAAGGTTTTGACATCATAATCAGTAGGAGTTGGTTAACTCTACATCGAGCCGACATCAGGTGCTTTGATAAAGCAGTTCATCTTAACCTCCCTATCAAAGAACCTCTTGGTATTTACGGAGACAAATCAAGTATGAACCTTCACATCATTTCGTGTATTTAAGCTCAAAAGCGCTTACGAAGGGAATATCACACATGCCTTGCACACATCGTCGATACGAGCCAAGAAGTGAAGGACATTCAGAACATCCCAAAAGTACGCGACTTTCCCAACACCTTTCCAGAAGAACTACCGGGATTACCACCACAGCGTCAAGTCGAATTCAGAATCGACTTAGTTCCAGGGGCTGCCCCAGTAGCCAAATCACCTTATCGTCTAGCTCCAACTGAGATGCAAGAACTTCCTAGTGAGCCTAACAAACTCCTCAAAAGAGGATTCTTTAGGCCAAGTTTCTCACTTGGAGGAGCACCGGACTTGTTTGTAAACAAGAAAGAGCGTTCCAAACACTAAAGTAAGCCTGGTGTACCACACGGATATTATCCCTCTCAAAGGGGATATAATATTTCGTGGTGTAATGCGATGCATCCAACCAAGGGCTTGGTTGTGTTCTTAAGCAAAACGAAAGGTCACTGCCTATACCTCAAGACAACTTAAGACATAGGAAGTTAACTATTCAACACATGATCTTGAGTCATGAGCAGTAGTAATTGCTCTGAACATCTGGAGACACTACTTATAGGGTATACTCTCACAAACCACAAAACATTCAACATACATTCGACCAAGAAGTGTTAGCACACCAGTGAAGTCAAACAAAAGAAGCAAAGTTGTATCCCGATAGTGAAAGGTTCGCTGGAATGCCAAGGAGGACCTGAGTTCACTCAAGAACACGAGAAGCAAATAAAATTTCTAACCGTAGCAGGTTTATCAATTCTGCTTAAACTCTAATTTCGGAATGAAATTCTCTCTAACGGGGGGATGATGTGACAACCCGATATTTAAAGACAATGTAATGTAAAACCAGTCAAATTTAGGTCAAAATATAACTTTCCTAAAATCTTATTTCGGTTAAATCAAGTGGTAGGAATCGTAACAAGGTTTTCATACATATAAAGAACACAAAAATCCGCGTTATAACGAAGAAGTTATAACCATTCTAAAATTCCCGACAAAACCGGCAACATTGATTAAACAAAAAATGCGAAGTTTCAATACAATAGTTTTTAGCCTTAAATATCTAAATGAAATTTGTAGATAACATTAAACCGTGAGCGTACATAAAAAGAACGTCCAAATCTGACTTCGTATGAAGAAGTTATGATTTTTCCAAGATCCGGATATAGCAGTAGACAACTAAAAACTCGAAATAGAGATCGAGAGACTTTTGGCCAAAACAACCTAAATGAGAATCGAAGGTCTCAACAATAGTAGTGCAACGATGAAAAGTCTGACGAAAATGGACATCGGATGAAGAAGTTATGGATTTTTAACGGAATTTTCGTGTCCCAGCCCGTTAAAAATAAATAATTAAAAATACATTCAAACTTAGCTGATGAAGTCTAAACGAGAGTTCTAGAGCATATTTTCAGCTATGCGTGCATATAAAGAACGTCAAAAACAGAGCTCGTATGCGAAAGTTATGGATTTTACAAGTTTGAGGCCCGAAATACGAGGCTGTCAGGCATGCCACGACGTGGCACAGTTTTGCCGCGACCCGGCAAGTGACTGAGGGCGTCCAACAAATGGAAGAGGATAAGACTTTCTCCCCACGACATGGCCAGCCTTAGCCACAACGTGGCACACCAGAAACACCCCTATAAATAGATTTCAAGGGCTTCGAGTTCCATTGCTCAGTTCTCTTCTTTCTCACGCCGAAACTTTGCGTTTAAGCCCCCGAGACCCTCCCAAAGCCCCGGTTCTCACCTTCAATTCCCGAAGGAAGGTTTTGTGTTCCCGAGATTCCCGAGCATCCTGAGATTTTCCCGCGTTTTCAACTCTTCCTGTCAAAGTTCTGCTCGATTTTTCTCTCGACTACTTCAAATCAACCACTTCAATCAAGTGAGTTCATACCCCCTATAAACTACACTTTCAAATGTTTTATCAATGCTTTTTATAAACTTTTAAGGGGGGGGGGTGAATACAAGTAAACACACGATTATTATCGTGTGTAACATAAAGTTTCACTATATACTCTTTTCTATCAAGTGAATCATATGTGATTCATAACTACTACATGAAAACTTTTGTATGCAATATATATTCACGATAACACCTTGTCTTTTGGAAATAAAACATGTTTACATATATATATATATATATATATATATATATATATATATATATATATATATGCAAATCAAACCCTTTTATTTATACTTTAAGTATATGTGATCATTTATGTCACTTTAGATGTTATACTTTACATAACAAGCGAGCATTACACTAGGATTTACTATACGAACGAAACACACACTTTGAATTACTATAATAGGTATAGTTTACGAGAAAATCATGAACATTTACATACTAGAAACACTATGTCAAAGAGATACTTTCACATACAAGAACAAATGGACATTTTTATACGTAAATCTGTTTTATACTAAGTTTTGTGAGACAGTTCACATACTTTCGAGTATGCATTTTAAGTCCTGTATTATATACCATAATCCCTTGTCGGGGGAGCGTGATACTTGTGTATAGATCTATACGGGATTGACAATCCCACACCTGAGCTGTTAGCTACAACTAGGCTGGCAAGCCTGGGGTGACAAACGTCATAACATTTCAACGCCTGAAGAACGTTGTTACAGGCAGTCTGGGTCATTAGTATGGTTATAAAACTCACATGGAGTATTAGAAACACATTGGTTTACGGGGTTATCAAATGCCTTAGGGATTTTATATTTACACAAATCTATTATTTAGGCATGAAAAACATCATTTTGTTATAGTTTTGGAGTTTTTAAACTACACACACTTATGAACAGATATTGGATTTCTAAAGGTAAACATACAAAACAGTCGAGTCTTGGTAGAAGACTACTTTTATACTAGTAGAAAATATGAGATTTTCTAGAAACTTTCAAACATGTACAAACCATTTTATTCAGTTTTATACAAATGTAGAACAATTTCAAACGTTGTCTTCATACTTATACGAACAATTACATTGAACAATTTCAAACATTGTCTTCATCCTTATACGAACAATTACATTGAACAATTTCAAACATTGTCTTCATACTTATATGAACAATTACATTGATTAATTCCAAACGTTTTCTTCATACTTATACGAACAATTACATTGATTAATTCCAAACGTTTTCCTCATACTTATACGAACAATTACATTGATTAATTCCAAACGTTTTCTTCATACTTATACGAACAATTACATTGATTAATTCCAAACATTTTCTTCATACTTATACAAACGATGACATTAAATACTTATGAACTCACCAGATTAAATGCTGACCTACACTTTCAAAATAACTTGTATTCTCAGGTCACTAGTAGACAGGTACGATGACCAGGTTTTTCGAAGACGGAGCAGTCAAGACTCGTCTTTTATTTTGATTACTTGTTGTAATGTCTTATTACTATGAAAGAAAACACATGTATTAAACTATTACTATTAATGCAATGGACGATGTTGTTGCTTGTTTACTACTTTGCGTTGTTGTGATACATTGCATGACGTCCTCCGCCCCAGAACGTTTCCGCCGTTCTCGTTTTGGGGTGTGACAGTGCTGTGGATCTGACTGAGTCCGGCTGGCAGATCCAACCTATATGCCACCTTGGCCACCCGGGCTACAACCCTGAACGGACCAATGAATCTCGGACCCAACTTGCCCCGCTTCCTGAATCGAATAACGCCCTTCCAAGGCGACACTTTCAGGAGAACCATATCCCCGACCTGGAACTCTAGGTCTCATCGGCGCTTGTCGGCGTAACTTTTCTGCCGACTCTTCGTAGTCTGAAGCCTGCTTCGAACCTGCTGGATTCTCTCGTTCATCTTGAGCACCACCTCTGTGCTCCCCATGACCCTCTCGCCAACTTCTCCCCAATATATCGGAGTCCTGCACCTCCGTTCGTACAACATTTTGAATGGAGGACGGTCAATACTCGCTTGGTAGTTGTTGTTGTATGAGAACTCAGCCAAAGGAAGATAGGTATCCCAACTACCACCGAAGTCTAGCATGCACGCCTGCAACATATCCTCCAGAGTCTGGATGGTCCGCTCGCTCTGACCATCCGTCTGCAGGTGAAAGGCGGTGCTAAATGCAGACGAGTGCCCAACTCATCATGAAACTTCTTCCAAAACCTGGAAGTGAAACGCACATCTCTATCTGATATCACTGACACCGGCACCCCATGCCGTGCCACTATCTCCCGGATATAGATATCGGCCAAATTTTCGGCCGAGATGCTCTCCTGGATTGAAATAAAATCGGCGCTCTTGGTCAATCGATCCACGACGACCCAAATCGAATCTACTCCACGTGCAGTTCTGGGAAGCTTTGTGATAAAATCCATTGTAATATCTTCCCATTTCCACAACGGGATATCCAACGGCTGCATCTTGTCGTTCGGTCTCTGATGCTCGGCCTTGACCTTCCTGCAGGTCAAACATCGCTCGACGTACCAAGCCACATCCCGCTTCATGCAGGGCCACCAATAGTCTAGACGAAGATCCCTATACATCTTCGTTGCCCCTGGATGAATAGAGAATCGAAATTTATGCGCCTCCTCCATCAAGATCTGGCGCACACCTCCGTGATACGGCACCCACACCATACGGTGTAGTTTCAATAATCCTCGACTATCATAATCGAAGGAGGTAAGTTGACCCACTATTCGCTTGCTCTTCCAATGTTCCTCCTGTATAGCCTCCTGCTGAGCTTCCCGAATCTGTTCTAACAGTGGAGTCACCACTGTCATCCTCATACACACATCCCTAATCGGTGCCGCCTTACGGATAAGCGCATCAGCCACCACATTGGCCTTCCCCGGGTGATAAAGGATCTTGCAATTATAATCCTTCACCACGTCCAACCACCGACGCTACCTCATGTTTAGATTCGGCTGATCCATGAGGTAACTCACACTATTGTGGTCCGTGTAAATGGTACATCGAACCCCGTAGAGGTAATGCTGCCAAATCTTGAGGGCGAAGACCACCGCCCCCAACTCTAAATCATGCGTCAGGTAGTTTGCCTCGTGAGGCTTCAGCAGCCTCGAGGCATAAGCAATGACATGCCCCCTCTACATCAATACTGCGCCTAAGCCTGAGATAGACGCATCACAGTATACCACAAAATCCTCTACGCCCTCGGGCAGGGCTAAGATTGGCGCCTCGCACAATCTCTGCCTCAGAATCTCGAACGCTGCCCGCTGCTTAGGCCCCCATCGAAAGACCACGGCTTTCCTAGTCAACCGGGTCAGGGGTACGACTATCTTGGAGAAATCCTGAATGAATCTCTGATAGTAGCCTACTCATCCTAGGAAACTTCGAATCTCGGATGGAGACTTCGGAACCTCCCATCTCATCACGGCCTCCACCTTGGCCGGGTCTACTGAAATCCCGTTCTGGTTGACAAGGTGCCCAAGAAAATGCACCTTGCGCAACCAAAACTTACATTTGGAAAATTTGGTGTACAAGCTCTCCCTCCTCAGGCTCTCCAAAACCTCTCTCAGATGCTCCTCCTGCGTCTTGGAATAAACCAAGATGTCATCAATGAAAACTATCACAGACCGATCCATCATCGGTCTGCACACGTAGTTCATGAGATCCATGAACGCGGCAGGAGCATTGGTGAGCCCAAACGGCATCACCACAAACTCATAATGGCCATAACGCGTCCGAAACGCGGTCTTCTGCACATCCTCCTCTCTGACCCTCATCTGATGATAACCTGAACGCAAATCGATCTTGGAGAACCAAGATGCTCCCTGTAACTGATCAAAGAGGTCATCAATCCTCGGGAGTGGGTAACGGTTCTTCACCATTACCTTATTCAGCTACCGGTAATCTATACACATTCGATGCGACCCGTCCTTTTTCTTCACAAACAGGATCGGGGCTCCCCAGGGTGAACTGCTCGGTCGGATGAATCCCTTGTCTAACAGCTCCTGCAGCTGTGTAGACAACTCTTGCATCTTAGGAGGAGCCAACCGATACGGTGCCTTGGCTATCGGAGCCGCACCAAGAACTAGGTCGGTCCTGAACTCTACCTGATGCTCCGGAGGTATTCCAGGAAGCTCCTCCGAGAACACATCAACGTAGTCTCGTACCACTGGAACCTCGATCACCGTCGCCTTACCCGCCTCCCGGGTGTCCATAACGTACGCGACATATCCCGCGCAACCCTGCTGAAGGTAGCGCCTAGCCCTTGCTGCTGAGCATACTGTGGGTCCACACTGTGGCCTCTCACCGTGGATCACCAACTCTCCCCCACTCGGGGTCCTGATCCGCACTAGCTGTTGTACGCAATCTATCATCGCCCCATTAGGGCTCAACCAATCCATGCCTAGAATCACTTTGTTCCCACGCAACAGGATGGGAACCAAATCTACCAAGTAGCGCTCCTCAAATAACCTTAGGACACAATCTCTGAACACCGATGAGGCCCGCACCGATCGATCATCGGCAATTTCGACTTCTAAAGGGCAATCCAACATGCCTGAGGACTCAGTAAACTTCTTGCTAAGCGCAAGAGAAACAAACGATCCGGTGGCACCCGAGTCAAATAACACCTGAATAGGGATATCGTTCACATGGAACGGTCCTAACGCATATACACAAAGCACATATCAATATCATAACATCATGAACATAAAATATAGGGAAAGAATCATACCTGTCACCACATCAGGTGCGGCGCGTGCCTCCTCGGTAGTCAGCTGAAATGCCCGGCTCCTCACCACTGGAGCCTCTGCCTTGACCTGCCGGCCATCCGTAATCAGCAGGGTAGCTGGAGCTGGCGCCTTTACTGGTGCTGATGCTGACAACTGGGGGCAATTGGCCTTCTTGTGGCCCCTCTGGTTGCAGTGGAAACCCAGCAACTCAGACGTCTGTATCACAGGTGCAGGGGTAGTACAATCCCTGCTGAAGTGCCCTAAGTTGCCGCACTGGTAGCATCCTGACGATCCTAACTTGCACGCTCCCTCGTACGTCTTGCTGCATTTCCTGCAGCGGCCCCGCCCCTGTTGGCCTTTCGGCCCCGCATCAAGTCCCTTGGGCTTCTTCCCCGAAGCCCCCGCAACATGCCCCTCTTCCGCCTTCCTCTTTCGGATGTGCTCGAGATCTATCTCCCTTTGCCTTGCCCTAGCAATCATAGAGTCCATGGTAGGGCAAGCTGAAAAACTGACATGCTCCCGAATATTAGCTCGTAGCATGTCATGATAGCGGGTCCTCCTCATATCCTCGTCACCCGTGTACTGGGGCACCAGCAACGCCCTCTCCCGGAACTTGGCGGTGATCTCCGCCACAGTCTCCGTCGTCTGCCTCATATCTAGGAACTCCCTGGCCAACTGCTGAAGCTCGACAGCTGGCGCAAACTCTGCTTTGAACCTGGTAACGAAGTCCGACCAGGTCATAGCCTCGACAGCCAAGGCTCCTAACGAGTCACCAACGGACTCCCACAAATCCCTAGCTCGATCTCTCAGACATCCCGCTGCAAATCTCACCTTCGACCCCTCAGGGCAGAAGCTAGTCAACTGTGTAGACTCAATATTTGCAATCCATCGCCTGGCAGCAATGGGGTCCTTCGCCCCATGAAAATATGGCGCACAACTGCCTCTGAATTCCTTAAAGGACAGTGTGCGAGATTCTATCTGGCCAGGTGCCATGTCGCCCCTGAATGCCCTTAGGCGATCCTCCATCAACTCGACTATCCCTTCCTTAATCGACCCGAAGATAATGGGGGTCGACTCAAGGATGCCTCTGGTGATCTCTGACGCGATGAAGTCGCGTAGCCCCTCATCTACTGGCTCGGAACCTGATCCCGAACCCGATCCCTCTCCTGTACTGCCAACTGCTGGCCTCGAGCGTAGTATCACCATTCTGAAATACATAAATAACAACCGTTAGCGATACTGATACTTCTTGAGGGATCATATCTAATACAAGTTCCCTGGTCTTATCTTGGCCTTCCTTGGTTCGGGTACGGATCCTCTGCTTCCAGTAGTACGGGCCCATACTACCTTCCACATCTATATATACCTTCTCCAAGGACTGCCTTGACTCCACCAGTTCCCTTTTACTACCGCTGATCACTGCTATAGTCATCCTAGGCTTGCCCTAGGGAAATCTCTATCTCCACCCTACCCGGTCCTCGGCTGCTGAAGGCCTCCTTGTAATGCCAATTAGCCATTACCTGAATACCATCACATGTAGTGAGGCTCAGATAATCCTTCGAGTAACAGACTCAGCTCTACAACGGTTAGACTCAGACGCGAGCTGCGCAATAGGGCCAAATCCAGCACTCTAAGATTATTCAACCCTGATCACATGTGACGTGACGTATTCACTTAATTTCTAACTCTCATCACTCGGAGTCCCACGAAGCACAAAGCAAGCAGCATTCAATCAAAAGGGAACAATCTCAAGTAAATCCATCCTCATAGAGAGAAACAGAACTAGCATACAATGCTAAACTCGTACTATCAGGCATAACCTAAACAGGCTATCCTACTGTTGTCTACTCAATTCTAGCATGCAGTTTTTCATACACTCAAGCACATAAAGCAGGCACATAAGGCATCACTCCTAGATCCTTAGTCCTATTCTAGCATGATGTTCTACTGAAACCGATAAACATAACATATACTTGTATGGGTACTTTGGGGAATACTTACTTGAGCTCGGCCGGTCGCGCACATCACACACTTTGTTCTTTCTTAAAACTCTTTACATAGCCTTTTTAGAAAACATTTTCTTTTCCAAAATCTTTTAATCCCTCGATTTGAGTTCAGACACCCCCGAAGGTGTTTCCGAATCCCTCAAACCAGGGCTCTGATACCAACTTGTAACATCCCAAAAATACGAGCCAAAAATTTCATTTTTAAACATATACTTTGCAAAACATTAGAAGTAAAACATTCACCGACATCTCATTTCATAAAAGATGTTGCGTGTCTGGAAACCATTTTATAAAACATAACAATGTCAGAGTACAAATCCGCAGGAAGATCTCATAGTGCGGAATACAAAGCATGTATGTGATGTGCCGCTACCGCGCCGACTCCTTCCCCTTCGAAGAAGAGGTACCTGAAACCAAAACTGTAAGCCGTAAGCACGAAGCTTAGTGAGTTCCCCCACTGTACCACATACCATATAACCACATAACATACATATATTGTTAGGCATAACTGGGTGCCCAACCTACCCCTTCGGTCCTCTCGACCGGATACTGACTGGCATATCTGGGTGCTGGCCTCCCCTTCGGTCCTCTCGACCGGATACTGACTAGCATATCTGGGTGCTGGTCTCCCTTCGATCCTCTAGACCGGATGTTGGGGACTATTTCACCCCCTACTACTACCACATAACGTATATCACATAATCTATCTAGCATGGCTAGGCATGACTGCCCCTTCGGCCCTGTCGACCGGTAATCTGGGGACTATCTCCCCCTACTTTCACTAGCACATAGCATCATATCATACTAGCACATAATCACATCACAGATAGTAGCAACCCTAGATGATTATCACAGACACAATCATCTATCATACAACCCCTACTGGTGGGCCGGCATTGTGGCCGTAGACCCACCGCTACTGGAAGGTAACACACGTCAAAATAGCTGCTGATCTGCGTGGGAATTGACTGCTTTCTGCTGCTGCTGCCCCGGAAATCCTCTGGCTATAATTCCCACAAAACACTTAGTCAAATACTGTTAATCGACCTCAGGGTAAAAAAATGACCATCTACCCCTAACCAAGCCAAGAGTCAAAGTCAAAGTCAATTTCCAGTTGACCCGACTCGCCGAGTTGGCTCGTCAACTCGTCGAGTCCCTATCCATTCGATTGACCATAATCCTGTCTCTACTCGTCGAGTTAGGCATTGACTCGACGAGTTTTCCTTCTAAACTGATGTCCAATAGTCCTTCATTCTACTCGTCGAGTTGTATGAACAACTCGTCGAGTTCATCTTCATCCGAAGAACATTCTATGCTGAGACTCACCGAGTTGTATGAACAACTCGCCGAGTCTGTTCTTGAGGCAAGAAGATTGCCTTGGACTCGCCGAGTCAGGGCATTGACTCACCGAGTTCCTCCATGAGTGAGTCTGGCTTCCGACTCCCGGAGTCACCCCCCATGACTCACGATCCCACTCAACAAACACGAAAAGGGGAAAACTCGGGGACTCGCAACTCGACTCGCCGAGTCCGATGAACGACTCGCCGAGTCATTCACATGAAATTACTATATACCCGATTTTGCTTGAATCCAGCTCATGCCATACATAGATCTGAGTTCTTAGGGCTTGATTAATACGTAAAGTTTCCAACTTTACGTGTAAATAAACACCAATGAAGCTTTTAGGGCTCAAAATGCACCAAAGGAGTAGATCTAGGGCTTTCATGCAATATGGCTCCATAAAGGCAGTAGATCCGACCTCCTGGAGCTCAATCATGCCTAGATCTAAAGGTTAATCAACTTATCATAACCCTAATTCATAATCAAGCTTGGAAATGGCTCAAGAAGGACTTTAATGGAGCTCTAAGGGACTCTTAGCATAAAAACAGAAGGAAACTGAGTTATAACTCAAGGAATCCCTGAAATAACACCAAGATGCTTGGCCTCCTTCTTCTCCTCTTGATCTACTCTCCTTTTTCTCTCAAAATCTTCAAGAAATCACACCAAAACACTTCAATCTCACAAGGAACGAGGTTATGACGATATAGAGAGCTCTGAGGGTGAAGGGGGCGAGCTTGGGGGCGCATAAGATGGTTTAAATAGGGTGGAAACCCTTGAAATTAGGGTTTCATCAGACAGCGGGGACTCGACGACTCGCCAACTTAAACGTGCTCATATCCCGGCTCTACTCGGCGAGTCGGGCCTACAACTTGCCGAGTCCAAGGCTAAAAATGCAAAATACTTAGATAAATTTTCCATACCAGAAACCAGGTGCTACATTTTCGTCGGCAGTAGGGGGTAGGTTCTCAGCAGGAGGAGAGGGATTTAAGACGAAAGAATCAAGATCAAAACATTCAAGGGCTAAGACAACTGTTGTGCGCCACAACAGTTGTCCATTGTATGAACTTGTGGGGGCAGAGTTGGTAGGTACAGTAATGGCGTGGGTCGCTATCACTTGTTGTTTCTTAGGGTTCTCCTGGAGGATTTGTCCCCTCCTCTTGTTCCAAGGCCTACTCTGTCCCTGAGCCTCCCTAGGTGGATTTGTGGCTGTTGTGATGGTACTCTGTTTCGCTCCGTGATCGATGAGTCGTTGTGCCAGGCGTTTAGCGCTGTTGTAGGTGATAGGGTTGGAGGCTAGGACATGCCCTTGAATCTGGGGTGACAATCCCCAAATGTACCTTTCGACCTTCTTTGATTCTGGGTTGACCATGGTAGGGCACAAGGCAGCGAGATCGTTGAACCTAGCTGTGTAAGCGACTAGGTCAGACCCGACCATTCTCAAATTCCAGAGTTCCTGCTCAAGCTTTTGCACTTCACCCCTTGGGCAGTATTCTTCCAGTAGTAGTACCTTCAGTTCTTCCCAACTCATGGCGTTAGCGACAGTGAGCGTCACTGAGTTCACATGGCTTTTCCACCAAGTGAGGGCTCGATCTATGAAGGTGCAAGCAGCGAACTTAACCTTGCTTGTTTCTTGGCACGAGCAGATCTCGAAGACCGTTTCGGTCTTTTCGAACCATTGCATTAGTGCAATGACTCCTCCTGTTCCATTAAAAGTTTTTGGTTTAGCGTTAGAGAACTCCTTGTAGGTACATTCTCTTCCTTGGCCATGACCAGTGCCATGATTTGGATGATTCGTGCTGCTTCCCGCCCCTCCATTCCCTTGGGAGTTTATTTGCGAGAGGGCTGCGGTTACCGCTGCTGTGATAGCAGCCTGAACCATGGCCGGATCATAAGCTGGTGGTGGAGGTGGTGGTGGTGCCGTGCCCGGCCTGGGCCTTAAGTTTGGACGAGGAGGCATCTTGCTGCCAAAAGAAAAATATGGAAGAAAATTATAAGTTTTGGCAGTTCAAAGTTGAATGATATTGAGTTAACTGCCTTAAATAGATTAAGAATTTGGTTTGATCAACAATAGGTTTTGAGTTTGATTTATTAATAACGTTTGAATGGATGCACTTATGAGTTGAACGGAATACACATATTTAAAATCAGAGAAGGGGGGGTATGCCCCATATATATAAAACATATAGTCGTGTTACATCCGAGTTTAGACAAAACTTTTTGACCTTTCTAAAGGTCTCCGATTACAGAAAGTTTTAACGAAAAGGAAATTCTTATCCGAAGTCCTAATTTATAACAAAATTTGAAATCCTGGCAGGCACTACTTGCGACGTAGGTTGCGCTTGGAGCTTGACTCCGCATCTGATTGCTTCGATTCCATTAGGCGTCGATCAAAAGCGGCTTGTTGCTCCCTTAACTCGGCTAGGGCTGCAATTATCTGTGCCTGAAATGCCTCAGACTGGAGTTGGACATTATCTTGTATCTTGTCCAGTCTACGGATATCGGAAGTGTGAACCTGCACTTCCACGTTGATATCCCGGAGTCGGCTTGCTTGTACTCCGGACTGATAGGACTGATTGGCTAACTTACCAACCATTACCGGGAGTGCTCGATCAGCCGAACTGCCACCGCGGACATCGTAGAAGTCCCGACACATGCCGTAGGGAGGGCGTATGCCTTGTTGTTGGCTCCAATGATGTAGGTGACTTCCCCAGACGGGAGTGGGTCCTTGGAAGTTCCTCACATGGACAGGAGGTTGAATGGGTGGTGGATCGATCACTTCAGGTTCTGAGTCAGTACCGGAGTCATCACCCAATTCTATGGGTTCCTCATCCTCTTCTGGATCATCTTCGATCCATCCTCCGTTGCCTTGGTTGGGAAAGTAGGGGTCATTGGGGTGGTGAAATCCAGCCATTTGACTGTACGAGAAATAGGGTCATAAGAATTGAATAAAGTCGGAACATGCAAAACATGTAAGTTAGTTTAAATAGCAATTACTCCTATAGCATTTAAATTATTGTGTTTGATTCTAATAACGGTTTGGTAAGTTTTTAAAATTTGTTGTCCACTGCAGACACCCCTCGGCACACGTTAGTCGGCTCTCGGACAAATATAGTTGATCAGGCTATATCCTTCCCAGTTCCGATTACGTGTCCCAAGGCATACCTGTACTGCACAACTCATTAATAATACTTCTAATATGGTACGATGTGGAACTGTTATTTATTACTAAATGAATGCATGCTTACTTACAAAAACTAAATAAAAATTTTATTTTTAAAAGTACGAATCTTACTCAGAGTGTTTTTACCCAGTTGAGTTTATAGTTGTATAACAAAAAGAAATGGTTTTGATATACTTAATTCCCTATAAACGAAGCTCTGATACCAATCTGTCACACCCCCAAACCTGAACGGCGGAATCGTTCGGGGGCGGAGGACATCATATTCAGTATCATAACAGTTCATAGAAAGGAAAGTACACACCACCATAATATAAATATGTTTGAAAAGTTTACATGATTGTAGGTGTTACATGTTTGCAAAAGAAATCAAATATAAAATGGTGATCCAAAATATGTTACTAACGCCAATGCGTTAGTCTTCAGAAGTAGTTGCTACCTGGCTAGCGGTTTCCTGTGAATACAAGTTATTTCAAAGAAAAAGTGTCAACATTTAAGTTGGTGAGTTCATAAGTAGTGTTTTGAGAAGATGTATGCCATTCGAAAGTGTTTGCGTGTTTTCCAGAAAAACCCTTATTTTCTTATAAAAGTATGCAATGCATATGAATGTTCGTGATGTAAATTGCAACTAATTGTACCGAGAAAATCCCTTATTTTCCTATTAGTTGTTTGGTTTGTATACAGGAAAAACCCTTATTTCCCTGACATAACTGGCAGTCTCTAAGACCGAAAATCGCAAGCAAGCGACGTGCTTGTAAGTTGTGTTATAGTTTTACATAGTAAAGCTATACGAAGATCGCACTTATTAGATGAAGAATAGTTTTAATGACTACTCGTTCATAAAAGCATAATACCATAATAATTGTATATCCGATGAGTTTTATAACCATACTAAACATAATATGCCTGTAGCGACGTTCTTCAGGCGTCGTAGCGTTATGACAACTGTCACCCCAAAAGACGGACTGTAGCTAACAGTCAGGGCGTGGGATCATGACTTCCCGTATAGATCTATACACATTTGACACGTTCTCCGAACGGGAGACTCTGGTTATAGACAGGACTTGCAGCATTATTTTCTAATAAAGAAAGTAACGTTTGAAGATATACACGACTCATGGATTCTCAACTAAGTCTGTATTAAAGTAGTAGTTTGTATGCAAAGTTTAACCTCTATCACAATGTTTGACAAAGCATAAATCATAAGTTCTTTGAATGCATAAAATGACTTAGTAAAGAATGTTACCCTTGATATGATGTATTTGTATGTAAACTTATAAATAAAACATATTTCTATTTATAAACATATTATATCCCAAAGAGGGTAAAGCTGTGTTGTGAGGGGTTTTGTATCATAATAACTTCACAAGATAGTTAAAACAACAGTATGAAAAGTATATCAAAAGGTTAATGTTTCACACGAATTTAGTCATGTGTTAACTTGTATTCCTCCCCAAAAAGAGTATAAAACATTTAAAATGTATTTAAAGAGTGTTCGAAGGGGATATGAACTCACCTGATAGTTTGAAGATTGTGAGGTGGAAAACCGAGCAGAGTTTCGTCTCGGGAAACTGATTTTTCTTGGGATTCTCGGGAATCTCGGGGGTGAAATCGGCCTTCGGGACTTGAGCCAAAAAGACCAGAGCTTCGGGTTTGAACAGACACGGAAAACGAGGAAATGCTGAGAGAGAGAGAAGAGAAATGAACCCCTTCTTTGGAAACCCTCGCATTCTATTTATAGGAAGGCAAGTCTGCCTCGGTACGCGGGGCGTACGCTCGTACGCGCTGCGTACGCGTACGTCATGCATGACCGAAGCCTCGACTGCTTCGGTTCGGATGGGACGGGTTCTTGGGTTATCGGGTCGGATGGGACGGGTTGCTGGGGAGGTGGGTCGGATGGGACGTCGGGTCAGATGGGACGTCGGATCGGACGGGTCGGACGGGTCGGCTTCCTCGGATATGGTGACGTGGACGATCCGAGGCCAATCCTCTCGGTTACGCGGGGCGTACAGGAGTACGCAGCGCGTACTTCGGAGAAGGACGCTGACTCCTCTTCGGATAATATCCGAATTTTGAATTAAATAATTAATTAATTTATTTAATAAACTTCAAAAATCCATATCTTCTTCATACGAACTCCGTTTTCGATGGTCTTTATATCCACGCGTAGGTGAGACTACGATCTACAACTTTCGTTTAGACTCCATTGGCAAATTCCAAAATTATTTTTATTATTTATTTTATAACTAATCGCTTTTAAGGAATTTCTTTGAAAAATCATAACTTCCTCATGCGAAGTCAGATTTGGACGTTCTTTTTGTGTACGCTCACGGTTTAATGTTATCTACGACTTTCATTTAGATACCTAAGGCTAAATGTTATCGTATTGAAACTTTGCGTTTTTCGTTTGATCGGTGTTGTCGGTTTTGACAGAAATCTTAGAATGGTCATAGCTTCTTCGCCATAACTCAGATTTTAGTGTTTCTTTATTTATTTGGAACCTTTAAGACGATATCTACTACATAGCGTACTCCAAATCAGAGCTTTTGAACAATTCATTTATCGATGATATTCCCATTACATTCAAAAGGGGTTACAAGACTCGGTTTATAATGCCCGGGATAACGGGTTGTTACAGTTTATACCCCAGTAATAAGATGTTTAGAAGTCCAGAGAGTCCCATGATTGTATATCTCGGGATCATACGTAATTTAGAAAGCAGTTACTCGTCTGCATGGCATGGACTCGCCGAGTTGTTCTTCAGACTCGGTGAGTAGCTTGAAGATTTACTGGGACTCGCCGAGTTGTTCTTCAGACTCGGCGAGTGGAGTCGGGGTGGCCCCGCGATTCTTCCAGGGGTAACTCGTCGGGTCGAGGAGGATACTCGACGAGTAGATAATGAATCTCAGAAAGTTGGAAGACGTCTAGACTCGCCGAGTCGCTATGGTACTCGCCGAGTCCGGTCAAGTTGACCGTTGACCGTTGACCAGAGTTGACCTAAGTCTGACTTCTTAGGGATAGTCACACTTAGAAGATATAAGTATTAATGAGATATGTGATGTTATAGGGAGGTTGTAGCTCGTCGGATTGTGCACAAGTGATTTCAGGATTTGCTAGCTTTCAGCTTTTACGAGGTGAGTCTTCTCACTATACTGTACCCGGAAGGGTTTGACTGTGTGACCGGAAGGTCGAATATGATATGTGATATGTATGCTATATGTGGTAAGTTATTTGTTATATGTGCTATGTGTGTTGTGGGCCGGAAGGCGATTATATTATGGGCCGGAAGGCAATATATTATGGGCCGGAAGGCGATATGTTGTGTGATGGACCGGAAGGTCGGCGTGGGTAGGACCGGAAGGTTTACCCAGCAGGGACGGAAGTCCCCTGAGACACATGGACCAGAAGGTCGGGCCTGGAAAGCCGTATGTGCGTAAGTTGTATATTGGGGAACTCACTAAGCATTTATGCTTACAATTGTTGTGCATGTATTTCAGGTACTAGCGAGGACTGTGGGAAGGCGCCGGCGTGATCGATACACACTGAAGACTACTTTTATGATCTTGGGATTTTGATTATTTGTATTTGACAGAATACTTAAACTATTATGCCTTGTTTTGAATGGAAATAAATACATTTTTAAAATGAAAAATTTGTTTGAAAACTTGAGTTGTTACATATTAGGCCGTGAACCATCTATAGGGACCGAATGGGCTGAAAATTAATTAATTGAGCCTCATGATTTCGAGCAATACAAGTAATTGCCCAAATTAATCCACTTCCTTCCTTCTAGCCCAAATTTTCAGCCCATATGTAAATAAAATAATAATAATAATAATAATAATAATAATAATAATAATAATAATAATAATAATAATAATAATAATAATAACAATGGAAGGAGGATGAATTAAAAAGGTGACAACACAGCATTATCTAACATATATCTATAAACTCACATACATCCATAAAGCATATTATCCTTCATGCAAAAATCATTCTTTTTCCCTCTTCTTATTACTCTCGGTCGACAGCAAGCAAACACACACACACATCTTCAATTTTTCCTTCAAACTCTCTCTAATCTCTCAAGAACTCTTCCTTCTTCAACCAAAAATCTCAAGGCTTATTTGTATGGTTCGAGAGGTTTTTACCTAGGTCATCAATCCTTGGTAAGTCACTACATCTTCTAGGTATATAAACTCCATTCTTATGCTAGATCATTCCTCCTAAGCATTTTACTTCATGATCCATACTCTAGAACTTCATAGAACTCGAGATCTACACAAGGAAAGCTTGGTAGAGGCGAAAACTCACTCACTTCTTCTTCAAACCGAGAACAACTAAGCAAGGTGAGTTCATACCCCCTTGTTTTCAGTTTTTATATGTTTTTGGGGGGAGAATACAGGTATTAATGTGTAGATCTATATATTATGCATGTTATGTGTGATTTTCTTGGTTTATGTTGTGATTATGTGGTAAAACTTGATAAATCTCGAAAACTTTAACAAAAATGGATTAGATCCATAAACTAAATACTTTAGTCATCATACTACAAAGGATAAAAGTGATATACTTGCTTAAGATGTGAAAAACAAAACAAAAATCTTGTATAAGGATCATTCTTGACAAATAAACATAAGTTTGAGACAATAATGACACTTTCGGTTTTATAAGGATCAAAAGGGTCACATTTGTATAAAAATGAGTTTTTTTAATAATCATACTTTTCAAAAGGCCAAAAGTGAAATTTTAGCATTATGGGCCTTAATTTGGGCCTCATGGCTTTTTGGGCCCAAATTGCAAAAATGATCATTTTTATGGATTAAAATGTTAATTTTATAAAAATTGGGCTGAAAATGTCCTTTTATTTAAATAAGGGCTGAAAATGTAATTTTCTGCAAAAATGGGTTTAAAATGTCAATATATGTATTTTAGGGCCAAATTCGTCAATGATTTACTCAGATTCGGATAGTTGATTCCCAATTGGTTAAGTTATTGACATCCAAAGGAAGATGTGACATTAGAATCTTCCGTGGCAGAAGCCTATGGATAGAGATCACCTTCTCCGCTCTATGCTAACTTGGTCAAGGTACTAAAACAAAGTAAAGAAGATCACTGAAATCAGTGTCGTCTTCTCGGGTCACATTTGGCCCGAAAATATATATTTTTATAAACTATTGGTCTAAAATGTTATTTTCAATTAAAATAGACCAAAAATGAAATTTTATGTAAAAACGAACCTTTAAATGTTCAAATTTGTTCTTAAGGGACCTAAAGTGTAATCTTTTACTCAAATTATAGAAATTTGAAGTAAAATGTACCGTCACAAAATTCAAGACTAAAAATTTCTTTTAATAAAATATTACTTAAAGTAAAATCGTCGATTCGAAGCATAATCAAAGTAATAGTTTTCAAAACACATGTTCATTATCAGAGTAATACATCCCAGGCTGTCTAAAATATGGTGTGTGCCATGCGATCATCCCAAGCTCCATCATCCTCTACCGGAAGTACCTGAAACCAAAAATGAAAACCGTAAGCACGAAGCTTAGTGAGTTCCCTACCCTACCACATACCATGCAAACATGCAACATACATACTGCCAGGCTATTCTGGGGTGCCTGACTACCCTGTACGGCCATTCTGGGGTGCCGACTACCCGTGCGGCCATTCTGGGGTGCCGACTACCCGTGTCAAGCCATTCTGGGGTGCTGACTACCCGTGTCAAGCCATTCTGGGGTGCTGACTACCCGTCAGTCCTAACAACCGATTCTCGGGGACTATTTCACCCCTTACTACTACTAGCACATATATCGTAACATAACATATTATCAGACATATCTGGGGTGTCTGACCTACCCTCCGATCCTAACAACCGAACTTGGGGACTGGTCCCCTCCTACTACCTCTATCGCATATAACATAACAGGCCAGCATGCAAACATATCATCACATACTGTCAGACGTTTCCGGGGTGTCTGACTACCCTCCGGTCCTAACAACCGAACTCTAATGATGAGTCATGGAACCCCATCCATGCTCCTACTAATAGTGAGATACGGGCCCAGCCCACCCTCACTCCTTCCCTAACTTGGGCCTCGCCCCTGCTCTGCTGCTACTGAGATGTGGAACACCATCCACACTCTGCTATGGGTGAGATACGGGACCTCGCCCACACTCACCTCCCTACCAGGCACATACAAGTATCACACAGACAACAAGTATAAACTATCACATAAACCATTCCTTGGGCACCCGCCCACTAACATTGGACCTCGTCCTGAACAACATACTAGCATACGATGCCTGGGTTAACCCCCGGGTCTTCTACTCATATCTACATGGGCTGGCATTGTGGTCGTAGACCCATTCACACAAAAGGAAACTCACCTGCACTGGCTGAACTCGCTGATGATCCCACTAGCTGCTGCCCGACAACTCTCTGAACTCCTGCTCCACTCGCTCCCCGAGCTACCAATATCAATGCAACACTGAGTCTAACTGACCCCCGAAAGACAACCAAGTCAACTCTGGTCAAAGTCAAAGTCCTGGTCAAAGTCAATATCCCAGGTCAACCCTACTCGCTGAGTCACCCTATTGACTCGCCGAGTTCATAAGTTCAGAGTCCTTTTATTCACGACTCAACTCGCCGAGTCAGTCCATGACTCACCGAGTCTACCGATTACCGAGTCCTGACCTGACCAACTCACCGAGTCTCTATTCGACTCACTGATTCGAGTCTCAACACGAGGGTTTGGGGTTTCGCGACCTGACTCGCCGAGTCCAAGAACAGACTCTTCGAGTCCAAGACAACCTTCAATAGACTCGCCAAGTTGTTCATCCAACTCGCCGAGTTCCTGCCCAACATCATCTGACTCGACGAGCTGTTCATCCCACTCGTTGAGTATCTCCAAATCTCCATGCTACTTGCCAAGTCCATTCAGATCTTGTTGGGTCATATTTTGTGTTGCGTCTATTGGGCTCGTTAGCTAGTTCAATATGTATCTCCGGTATGGGCATGTCCATCCATGAGTTTTGTAGGGTTTAGTATATATAGGTGCTTGCATGCATCTTAGAAAAAGAGGACGATTAGTAACGATTAGAGATTTATTGTTCAGCATATTTATCGTTCTTGTTTTGTAACCCTAGAATCCTCTACATCGGAAGTTCTTAGTCGAGCTCTACTGAGGATTGAGTAATCTAATCATTCGACACATCTTGATTCATACTCGTGTTGCTTACTGTTTTTATATTCATCACTTACCTGTTAAGAAGATCTAATCGATCATCAAGTTAGTTTATAACTTATCAATTGGTATCAGAGCAGGAGGCTGTGTAATTAATACACATATTTTCTGTGAAAGAGTTTGCGATTAGGGTTATTCCGCATTAACTAATATTTATTTAGCCGTCATTCCATAATTGACGTAACTCAACATTTATTTGTTTGCCCTAATGTTAAATATTACAAGTCTGATCTTTCAAACAGGTTAAACGATCAAGCATGGACGAGTCACAATCAAATCCCATCAACATCTCAAACAACATTGGATCAACGATGAAGATTCCTATTCTTTACACCCAGGATTACGAAGTTTGGGCACATCACTTCGAAGATTATGTCATCGGATCTGAAGACAATGGATATCTTATCTGGGAAGCAATCGTATCTGGACCATTTGCTCATTCAGCAACGTCAAAAATCATTAAAACTCAGAAAGAATATAATGATCTGTTAAAGAACGTGAAGGATGTTGCTCAAGACGAAAAGGAAAAGTTTCAGTGCAACATTAAAGCATTGAGACTGATTCGATTCGCTCTTCAATCCGATACATTCAGGCTAGTGAGTTCATGCAGCACTGCTAAAGAAATATGGGATAGGCTGCGAGAGCTATATTCCACAGATGAAGATCTGGAGCATTCCATTCAGACCTTACTTTTGTCTGAGTTTGGCGAATTCAAGCAGAATTCCGATGAAGACGTTCGATCGCTTCAATCATTTTCTTAGTATGATGATCAAACACGATATAGAAAGGAAGTTGATTGAACAAAAAGTTACCTTTTTGAATGGTCTTAGATCTGAGTGGAGAGCGGTTGTGTCCACTGTTAAAGCTCATGAGCAATTTAAATCCTACTCATTGGCAAAGCTGGTAGGGATTTTGAAATCCCAAGAAAAGATTTTCTTGCAAGAGAAAAATGTGGTCTCAAGCTTGGGATCCTTGGCCCTTCTGTCTAAAAGCAAAAGTGTGGTAGAAGATGATGACCTTAACTTAGAAGACTATGATCTTACCTCTGAAGATCATGCAATGATGGTGTCAAATCCAAAAAGGTTCATTAAGAAAAGGTTCCCTACCAATAAGAACCGAAATTGGCAGGGAAGCTATAGTTCTGAAAAGGTCAGGGAGGAACCGAAGGCAGAAGAACCAAAGAAAGAGGCGAAAGTTGAAGGAGATTCTGGTGTGAACTGCTACTACTGTGGAGGAAAGAACCACTATGCCAAAGATTGTGTCCTAAAGAAAATGGCAGAAAAGGATGAAGAAAAAGATGAACAAGTTGTGTTGATGAAAAAGCTGGAAGAGATCAAGAGAAAGAAAGCTGCCACTAATCCTTCGATGAATGCTTTAATTGTGCAGGGTTCGGCTGCGGATGATGAGTTCGGTGGCGTGGAGGTCTGGTCAACCGACTCAGAGGATGATGAAGTCAGGAAGCCATCTCATGGAAAGGCGTATGTGGCTAGAGGTGAAGAAAGCAGTGGGAAGTGCTTGATGGTGACAGATGTATCTCAAATGAGGGGATACAATACAGACGGTGGGAATGAAGACACGAAGGAGCGAGAGGACTTATGCTTCACAGCAAAACCTCTCAGCGTGCAGTTCAATGAGCTTGATGAATTGATCAAGAAGGTACAATCCGTTTTTGTTTCATTCAAAGTCCCACAAAATTCATATGAAAAAGAATTAAAAAACTTAAACTCAAGAATCTCAAGTCTAGATAGTAGTTTAACTCAAACACGGGTCACCAATTCTAACCTAACTGACCAAATAAGCAGGGTGTCATCCAAAAGTGAGGAACGGAGGATGTGGATAGAGCTGAAGGAGTCGGAGCTGATCAAATCTAAGGACGAAAACATTTACTTACAAAGAGACAATTTGAAACTTTTGAAACAAAGAAATGTTTTTTGTTTAATTGCTAAGCGTCTTTATTCTAACATCACTCAACTTCATTTGAACTGTGAAATAGGGAAGAAAAGTCATCGCATGATTTTGCCCTTCCTTGAGTTTAAGGAGGATGAAATCGACGCTAAAGCTTATAATTGCGAAAGTGTAGTTTCGTCTGATGATGTGAATCCGACATATATGTATGGTCTAGACAAAATCGAATCTTTTATAAAGTCCAAGGACCATAAGGACATGCTGAAAAACCTTTTGGATGAAAATGATAAACTGAAACTAAGGACTGAACCATACAAAAATTTGACTCTTTGAATGCCAACTTGAGCTCAGAAAATAAAATTGATGTTGAAAACACGCATCTGAGCTTAATGAGGATGATGATATGAGTGAAATTTTTGTAGAGGATGAAGTTGACTGTTCTGAGTTTGTCAAGAGCGAACCCGAAAACCACAAGAATCTTATCTCAGAAAATTCTGTGGAGTTTGCTCGTTTGTCCCAAAATAAGTCCCCAATTCTTGCAGAAAAGGCTGTTGTATACCAAAAGGTAAGGACGACTCCAAATCAGGTATATAAGGTCACAGGAGTAACCGAACATCAGACAGCCGAACTCACAGCCATTGTAAACGAAAATAATGCAGATGGTTTTGATGAGTTCTTCTGGTCTGATCCTATAGACAATGCAGATGAAACCGTTGGTCTGTCAGAGCAGACGTCCTGGAAAACCAAAGGAATATATGTGCCAGAGCCACTAAACAAGCCTGACAACTTCGATGTGCCAAGTACCAGTGGTACAAAAGAAGTTCCTGTAGAAGAAGTCACTCCTTCAAGCGAAACATCATCAGTTCAAAGTGAACCGGCTGACAAAAAGCAAAAGCAAAAAGCCAACATCCACCGACAGTCGAAGCAAGTAAAGGATCAAAAGCAGCAAAGGAATCTGAGATACAAAAAGAATCTCTCAGAGCGAAAACAGTTTTGGCGATTTCAAAACGCTCATTTCTCTTATCATGACAAAAATTCAAAGCCAGAGAAAAGTGATGCCAGGCCGCAAGAGAGTAATAACAACCGAAAGGACAGATTCGGTTCTGAAAGGAATGACAACCGAAAGCAAAGGTTCGGTTCAGAGAACACCAGCTACCGAAAGCATAGGTTCGGTTCCGAGAGCAAAAGCGACCAAAGTTCAAGGTTCGGTCCCACAAATGACCAAAAACAAAAGGGCCACCTAGAACCTCAAGTCAAGAAAACTTCTCAGTCTAACTTCTCTCGTTCTAATTCTTCTAATTCTTCTCAACCCCATTCTAAATCCAATTCTGTTCGAACTCAAAATCCAAAATCTTCAACGGATTTGAAAGGAAAATCGAAGGTTTCCTCATTCAAGAATAATCAAAAGCATTCTAAGGCCCAAACGTCTAAACCTGAATCCAAAACATCTGTAACAAATCCTAACAAAATTAAAGTTTTCACCATTAAGAAGAAAGATGAAACAACTTTAATTAAAAGAACATATCTCTTACTATTCATGTTCCTGTGAAAGGCTCACGAGGACCCAAGAAACTTTGGGTTCCTAAATCTGCTTGATTTTTGCAGGTTATCAGTGACGAGCAGTTCGACGAAGAATGGTATATTAACAGTGGCTGCTCACGTCACATGACAGGGAGGAAGGAAGAGCTGAGGGAATTTCGATCTCTCTCAAATGGAGGAAATGTCAAGTTCGGGAACAACTCATTCGGCACGATAAAAGGTTATGGGATGATAACAAATGGAGACTTCACGATTAGAAAGGTTGCGTATGTTGAAGGGCTACAGCACAACCTCATCAGTGTATCTCAGCTTGTTGGAGGTACCGGTCTTAAAGTTTCGTTTGATGATGAGGGTTCGGAAATAATAGAGAAGAAAACAAAAAGAGTGATTCTCAAATCGGAGCGCAAAGGCGAAATGTTTCCTCTTAATCTCAAACCTATCAAAGGAAATCCGGCTATCTGTCTGTTATCCAAAGCATATTCTGATGAAAGCAGGTTGTGGCACCGAAGGCTCTCTCATCTCAACTTCAAGGATATCAACAAACTTGTCACAGGAGGTCACGTTCGGGGTCTTCCATTGCTCAAGTTCGATCGAGAACATTTATGTGATGCGTGTGAAATGGGGAAGCAGAGTCGTCAAAGTCACCCATCGATTATAAACACTAAAGTTATTGAACCACTAGAGTTAATTCACATTGACTTGTGTGGTCCATCTTCTATCGAAAGCATTGGTGGTAGCAAGTATATTCTTGTCATTATTGATGACTTTTCACGTTTTACATGGGTGTTCTTTCTGAAGCACAAATCTGAAGCAACTCTCAAGCTAAAGATGTTCATCAAGCAGGTTGAAGTGCAACTGAGGAAAGTCGTTCGCAACATCAGAAGCGACAATGGGCTGGAGTTCAAAAATAAAAAATTTGAAGACTTTTTGGCAGAAAAAGGAACCAGTCACAACTTCTCAGCTCCCTACACCCCTCAACAAAACGGGATTGTCGAAAGACGAAACCGATCTTTGTGTGAGGCGGCTCGAACCATGCTAAGTTTCGCTTCTCTACCTCTATATTTCTGGGCTGATGCTATTGCTGCAGCATGTTTTACGCAGAATAGGTCCTATCTCAATAAGCGATTCACTCTTACTCCTTATGAGATCATCAACAATAGAAAGCCAAACGTCAAATTCTTCAATGTATTCGGCTCACGATGTTTTATCTTCAATTCTAAAGAACATCGTAACAAGTTCGACGTAAAAGCCAATGAAGGGATTTTTCTGGGATTTTCTCACTTCAAAAGCATACAGGGTTTTAAACAAGCGTTCGAGGAAGATTGAAGAAACGTACTATGTGACTTTCGATGACAGCTATGTCAAGAAGCTGAAGGCCACGAAAGAAACAGTTGGAGAAATCTTCTTTCAAACAGGCCAAGTCACAGTCTCGATTGCAAATTTGTTTGAGCAGTTTGTGGAGTTGTTCGATGAACCGGAGAAGGCTACTTTCTTAGAAGCCAATGCAGCAGACAACAATGTTGATCATCTGAAGCAAATCGTCGATGACGCTGCTAAACGACTGGGTGAAGGAGAATCAGTTCCAAATAAACCTTCTCAGCACGGTGCTTCAGTTGAGGGGGAGAATCCATCTTCTTCAAAACAGCCAAGTTCACAAGTTGAGGGGGAGAACTCTTCTCCAGCTGCACCCGAAAGTCCTATAGTACCCGAAAGCCCATCTGCACCCGAAGGTACTGCAACACCCGAAAGCTCGACACCACCCGAAACTCCTGTAGCACCGGAAAGTCAAGATACACCTGAAAGCTCATCAGTCGAGGGGGAGAATGCCGATATGTTTTATGACGATGACAGTCAATCTGAATTAGAAGAGATGGTAAATGCTGAATTGGATCCATCCTATGATCCAAATTACCCTCCTCTTGTCAAATGGACTAGAGATCATCCTGTTTCACAGGTTGTGGGTAATGTCTCTGAAAAGGTCCTGACCCGATCTCGACTGAAGGCAAAGCAAACATCTTTATTTTCAAAAGTAGAGTTCTGTATGTTTAACTCTTTTGTCTCAAAAGTTGAACCAAAGACAGTAAACACTGCTCTTGATCATTATGATTGGGTTCAAGCTATGCAAGACGAACTTAATGAGTTCGAAAGAAATAAAGTTTGGCGCCTCATTCCAACTCCTCAAGATGCCTTGGTTGTTGGTCTCAAATGGGTCTTTAGAAATAAAATGGACAAGGAAGGCAATGTGATAAGAAATAAAGCTCGTCTAGTGGTGAAAGGATACTGCCAGGAGGAAGGAATCGATTATGAGGAAACTTTTGCTCCTGTAGCTAGGCTGGAATCTGTTCGAATATTTCTTGCCTATGCTGCACACAAGAACTTTGAGGTCTACCAAATGGACGTAAAATGTGCATTTCTAAATGGAGAACTTGAAGAAACGGTGTACGTGGAGTAACCTCTGGGATTCGTAAATGAAAAGTACCCCAATCACTGCTATATTCTAGACAAAGCGGTTTACGGACTGAAATAAGCACCTAGGGCCTGGTATGAAACACTAACCAAGTTTTTAAAGATGTCCAAATTCAAACAAGGTTCGGTTGACCCAACCTTCTTTCGTAAGAAGGAAGGTAACCACCTTATGATTGTTCAAATCTATGTCGATGATATCATCTTTGGCTCAACGAATCCTAGCTTAACAACTGAATTCAGAAAGCTGATGGAGACTAAATTTGAAATGAGCTCAATGGGTCCGATTAACTTTTTCATTGGTTTAAATATCAGACAGGGACCCGAAGGCATCTTTATTAACCAGGAAGCTTACACCAAGACTCTCCTTGCTAAATTCGGCATGATGGGAGGCTCAAAGGTTAAAGTACCAATGGCGTTCGGCACCAAGCTCACTCCATCCTTGGATAAGCCAGCAGTCGATATTACGCTATATCGCCAGATGATCAGTTCTTTAATGTACCTTACTGCTAGCAGGCCTGATATAATGTTTTCTGTTTGTTACTGTGCTAGATTTCAGGCGAATCCTCGTGAACCTCACATGCTTGCAGTGAAGAACATACTCCGGTATCTCAAACGAACTACCTCTCTCGGTTTATGGTATCCATCAAACTCAGGTTTCTTCGTTCAAGCCTACTCAGATGCATACCTTGGAGGTTATGGACTAGACAAGAAAAGCACCACTGGAGGCTGCCAATTCCTTGATGGGAAGTTGGTTAGCTGGCAATCAAAGAAACAGACTTATGTATCTCTGTCTACCGCTGAAGCAGAATACATCGCAGCTGCCTCCTGTACATCTCAAGTGATTTGGATCCAAAGCCAGCTCCAGGACTATGGACTCAATATGAAAAAGATCCCACTATATTGCGACTCTGAAAGTGCAATCAGGATCTGTCATAACCCAGTGCAACACTCCAAGACTAAGCACATAGCATTGAGGTATCACTTCATTAAAGATCATGTGGAAGATGGGAACGTCGAAATTCATTTTGTTCGAACCACTGATCAACTGGCTGACATCTTCACTAAAGCTCTTCCTAAAGCCTCTTTCAACAAAATTCTACAAGGGCTTGGAATGATGGAATCGGATTCAGTACCGAAAATTACCTCTCAAGATCAAAAGTAAGAAGTGAAATAGACCGAACGTTCGGGTTCGGGTCTCTTGTATGCCGAAATAAACCGAACGCCCAGGTTCGGGTCTTGTTTTGGTGTGTCGAAATGAACCGAACGCTCGGGTTCGGTTGTATCATCTGATCTTCGCTTATCACTCAAAGGTAGTTTCCTTGGTTGTAACTCTTTTGTATTATTTTTCCAAATTCATTTATCTTATTGTCAAAGCTCTTTTCTATATCAAACTTATTTTTTTTGGCAACCGAAATAGACCGAACGTTTGGGTTCGGTTCCAAAATTTTTCTCACCCGAAATAGACTAAACGCTCGGGTTCGGCTCAATAATTTTTTCTCAACCGAAATAGACCGAACGCTCGGGTTCGGTTCCAACATTTTTTTGTATTCATTTTTTTTATGTCTTAATTTTTTTTTATTATCAAAAATTCCAAAAATATTTTTTTTTTCGTAAATTCCAAAACTCCAAAAATATTTTTTTTATTATGTATTTTATTTATTTTCTTTTGGCTCTTATCTTTTTATGTCTACTTATGGGTAAATCATTTCACTAGCTAAGTGTCCCTGGAAGCATGCTGCTGTATGTGTCCAAAGCCTCACCTGATTCTGAATAAAAGCCTTACTGACTTGGTATAAACAAACCTTGTCTTCCCAATTAGGCTATCATAATTATTCTAATCATGAGCTACCTAACTCTCTTCTCACATGAGATAAGAGTTTTCTGCTTGCTCCTATTTTTACAGCAGAGGTACTTTGGTTTCTTTATACCATCTACATTACATTTCTCCATCTTACTCGCTTCACCAACGTAACCCTTGAGACTCTCAGAAATTACCACTGAGGTTTATGGTTGCACAATTTCTGTGTTTATGATCTTAGCTTCGTGTCACTACGTGCTAGGTGAAACCCAAAATTCAATACCTATTATGCATTGACGGTGAACAATTAATTTGCTCAAGCTTTCACTAATGAATTGACGGACTTATCCATGGTGGTACAACATGAAATCTCTATTTTTCTTTTGAGTGATTCCTATGAAATTGTTAAATCCAATAACATTTCTTCCCTTGGGATCCAGTTTTATATTTTTTTTTTGAGTTTTCACATATATATTAGTTTACCTTGCTACTTAAAATTATCTCCAACCTACTTGTTCAACAGACTACACCGGTCTCACAAGTACTTCGTTCGATTTCTGTCTTATATCAAGATTAGGAATTTTGAATCGAAGCGAAAGCCACCCTCATAAGCCTAATTAAAAGAAGCCTTTCAACACTTCTTAATAAGTGTCTGATCGTTATTCAACGGGAAACCACACAAACACTTTAAAGTCTCTCTTGACTTTGAAGGAAGAGATTCGTGCCCGGGATCCACTGTTTCGTGTCTTTATTGACATCACATAATCCCTCAAAAGTGTTGCTTTATTTCTTTTCTTTTACACACTCAGCACGAAAATCGTTTTGATTTTCCAAAATTCTGGTTTCATTAATTTCAAGGCGTTTTAATTGGATTGGTTGTTTTAAAAGGTTGTGGTTAACATTGATCCACGTGGGAGATTTTATTTTAAAGATGTCGTTTTAATCTAAAGGGATAAGATGACGACATGATGACTCAGGCGGGAGTCCAATCGATTTGATTTCAAACGGCGCAAGAGGGAAAAGCATGCGAATAGGAACCGTTTCATCTCCAAACGGAGCCTGATGGGAAGGCGTGTAATTAGGGCCTGACATTCTCTCTCATGCGTGATCATCGACAACGCTAACTGTCACGCGTTAGTTGCCTCCGAAAAACCCTTCGTTTTTCAATCGAAGATTTGGGAAAGATTTTTCTCTCTCCTTTACCCTCAGTATAAAAGGCAATGTAAACCACCATTTACCTCTTTACTGCACCTATATTTCCAGAGAGCAAGAAATCCTTTAACCTTTACTGTTCATCATCTCTCCCACTTTCTTCACAGCAATGGCAGATTCTTCATCAGTTCACGTAACATCTCACATCTTGCCCATTCGACCACAGCAGAGTTTGATCATTGATCTTACTCCTCAGGTGTACGATGCTTTCATGTTTCCTATCATCGAATGCCTGAAGTACTCCTGCATCGCTCCTGCTCTTACCAGGGCTGAAGCTGTTCCAATGGAGTTCCTGTCCCAAATTTTTGCCACAGCACACTACGACAAGGTCGTTGACAGGATTTTCTTTGATGTCTTTGAGCACAAGGCGTCGATTTCCAAACAGAGGTTCTGTACGCTGTTAGGGTTTGACGCTGATGCTTCGAGGGTTAATACGGAAACCATTCCTATGGGTCATCTGTTCAACATGTTCTACAACATGGGGTACACTGAGGTGCTCACTACTATCACGAAATTCAAGAAGTCGTGCCTAGCCCCTCAGTGGAATGGGATGTTCACTGTTCTTTTCAAGGGCTTATCTGAACGAAGTGTCGGGATCTGATGGGGCGAGTCGTTTATTTCTCTCAATCATGTATGGGATCTACAATGGCATCAACATGGACTACGGGTCGGTACTATGGCAACAACTTATCCAGAGTCTCTCTTCCACTTCCCGACACTCAGAGATCTTATATGCCCGGTTCTGGACTATTGTCACGAAATGGGTGATGGACAAGTACCATGTCCCCATTGTCGCTGGTGCTCCAATGTCTTCGATTGGTACTATCCATACCACGAAGATCATTGTGTCGGATGCTTCAAAGTTTCACTTCAATGGTTCTATCCCGGAAACGATATATGGTGATGTTCCTGCTGACAGCCGGATTATCAGAACGTACAAGGAGTTCAAACGCTCTGGTCCGAGAGAGCTTACTCCAGAGATGCTGAAATCAATCCATGAGGCTGACAAGCCTGCTCCTAGAGGAAAGAAGGCTGATAAGGGAAAGCAAGTGGCAAAGGGAGCAAAAGGCTCATCTCCCAAGAAGAGGAAAACCACCAGAGCTGCTCAATCTCCACAACAGAAGCGGAGAAAAACCCAACCTAGGCGAAAGCTCATCATCGCTTCGTCCTCGAGCGAATCTGATGAAGAGGGTTCTGATTCGGATGGATCTCAACGTGGCAACACTCCACCACGTTCGCCTACCCCAGAGATTCATATTTCTACCTCTCCAATTTCTTCTCCACCCGTTACCATTCTTATTTCTATTCCCCCCATAACTTCCACCACTCAAATACCACCCACTTCCATCCCGGTACCACCACCAATCTTTACCGAAGCAACAACCACCACCACTGCAGAAGTTAGAACCAACGTATCTGATATGGGGGTTCATACCGAAGCACTCAAATCCACCTCAGCACCTGAACCCACACCAACAACCGAACACACAACCCAACCTGAAACCACTACTACTACCAAACCACCAGTTTCACCACCACCATCTTCTCCTGCTCACGAATCAGAGGAAGAAGAACCACTCCTTGGTGGGGAGAATATGACTTTTGACTCGCTCTATTACAATCCGTTTCAAGTTCAGAGTGATGACGATGATGATGCTCCTGTCACCAAAAGGCATCTCAAGGAGCTACATGACAAAATTGATTCGCTCATCGCCTCGTCATCTACTTCTCAGTCCTCCATATCTGAAGCTGCAATTCAGAAAATTGTTGATGCTTTTTCCAAAGCTCAACAAGTTTCCCTTGATTCAGCCACTGCCGCCATAGATGCCTCAACCAAATCTTGTCAGGCAACGATCGAAAAAGTCGATAAACTATTTACTGATGCCTCTTCCCTGTTGAAATCTTTACAAGAAAGTGTTGAAGCCACCAAGACTACGCTGGAACCCATTATCAACCAGTTGGCTACATCAGTCGCTTCTGAGCTGAAGTCATTTGCTTCACTTCGTCAATCTATTTCTGACGACAACTCAGCTTTCAGAACAACAATTGAAGAACGTCTCTCCAAGCTTCAAGAAGACTTGGATTGTAACAACTCAAATTTTCAAACAAATTTTTCATTTTAAAAATGTATTTATTTCCATTCAAAACAAGGCATAAATAGTTTAAGTATTCTGTCAAATACAAATAATCAAAATCCCAAGATCATAAAAGTAGTCTTCAGTGTGTATCGATCACGCCGGCGCCTTCCCACGGTCCTCGCTAGTACCTGAAATACATGCACAACAACTGTAAGCATAAATGCTTAGTGAGTTCCCCAATATACAACTTACGCACATACGCCTTTCTAGGCCCGACCTTCCGGTCCATGTGTCTCAGGGGACTTCCGTCCCTGCTGGGTAAACCTTCCGGTCCTACCCACGCCGACCTTCCGGTCCATCACACAACATATCGCCTTCCGGCCCATAACATATTGCCTTCCGGCCCATAATATAATCGCCTTCCGGCCCATAACATACATAGCACATATAACAAATAACTTACCACATATAGCATACATATCACATATCATATCCGACCTTCCGGTCACACAGTCAAACCCTTCCGGGTATAGTATAGTGAGAAGACTCACCTCGTAAAAGCTGAAAGCTAGCAAATCCTGAAATCACTCGTGCACAATCCGACGAGCTACAACCTCCCTATAACATCACATATCTCATTAATACTTATATCTTCTAAGTGTGACTATCCCTAAGAAGTCAGACTTAGGTCAACTCTGGTCAACGGTCAACGGTCAACTTGACCGGACTCGGCGAGTACCATGGCGACTCGGCGAGTCTAGACGTCCTCCAACTTTCTGAGATTCATTATCTACTCGTCGAGTATCCTCCTCGACCCGACGAGTTACCCCTGGAAGAATCGCGGGGCCACCCCAACTCCACTCGCCGAGTCTGAAGAACAACTCGGCGAGTCCTAGTAAATCTTCAAGCTACTCGCCGAGTCTGAAGAACAACTCGGCGAGTCCATGCCATGCAGACGAGTAACTGCTTTCTAAATTACGTATGATCCCGAGATATACAATCATGGGACTTTCTGGACTTCTAAACATCTTATTACTGGGGTATAAACGTTCGGGTAATAACATAATAACCCATCTAATCACTAAATGGGTTTTATAAACCCTAATTTCGCATACACATCAAATAACAGAATTGGAATCCGAAATATTACCTGGAATATGCCCTCTCTGAGTCTCCAAACTGCAGAACTCGAATCCCTTGCTGTTCCTTTAGCCAAAACCCTTCTCCTCTTTGCCCAACAATCTCTTCAAGCCCTAATATCCTCCAATCTTGCTCTAGATGCCCACAGCCATTTAGGGTTCCTCTCAATCGACTAAAGACGGACAATGACGGCATATAAGAGCATTATATACGATCCAAAACCGAACGGTTAGGGTTTCTGCTGAACAGCGTCGACTCGCCGAGTCCATATATACCGGGGCCCCAATTTGCCCCTTTTCCTGAATCGAATCACTCCTTTCCAAGGACAGACCTTCAGGAGAACGAAGTCGCCGACCTGAAATTCAAGCTCGGACCGGCGCCTGTCTGCATAACTCTTCTGCCGGCTCTGGGCGGTCAATAACCTCTGTCTAACTTGCTGAATCTGCTCTGTCGTCTGAAGCACGATCTCCGTGCTGCCCATTACTCTCTGTCCCACCTCTCCCCAGCAAATGGGGGTCTGACACCTCCTACCATACAACAGCTCAAAAGGTGGCATACCAATGCTCGAATGATGGCTGTTGTTGTAGGAAAACTCTGCTAAGGGTAAATATGCATCCCAGCTACCCCCGAAGTCTAACACACACGCTCGAAGCATGTCCTCCAGCGTCTGAATCGTCCGCTCGCTCTGACCGTCTGTCTGGGGATGGTATGCGGTACTAAAATGCAATTTAGTACCCAGCACCTCATGGAATTTCTTCCAGAACCTGGAAGTGAAGCGCACATCACGGTCTGACACAATTGAGGTCGGCACCCCATGCCGAGATACCACTTCTCTCACATATATCTCTGCCAACTTCTCCGCTGAAGAACTCTTGCTGATGGCAAGGAAGTGTGCACTCTTTGTCAACCTATCCACAATCACCCAAATTGCATCAACTCCCCTGGCAGTCCTCGGCAATTTGGTGATAAAATCCATAGTGATCTGTTCCCACTTCCACTCGGGGATCTCCAATGGCTGTAACTTGCCATGCGGTCTCTGGTGCTCGGCCTTAACCCGACGGCAGGTCAAGCACCTCTCAACGAACCATGCCACGTCCCTCTTCATACAGGGCCACCAATACTCCTTCCTCAAATCCAAATACATCTTTGTAGCACCGGGATGGATCGAGAATTTCGATCTATGAGCTTCTTCCATCAAAGTAATACGCGTACCGCCCACGAACGGTACCCGGATCCGACCCTGAAACGTCATAAGCCCTCGAGTATCCTTAACAGACTCTGAAATTAACCCCACAACCCGCTCTTTCTTCTGCATTTCTGGTCGCACAGCCTCTGCCTGTGCCCCACGAATAGCGTCCAATACTGGAGTCATCACAGTCAGTCTCAAGCATACATCTCGCAATGGAGTGCTCTCCGCCCTGCGGCTCAACGCGTCGGCTACCACATTAGCCTTGCCTGGGTGGTACAGGATCTCACAATCGTAATCCTTGACCACATCCAACCACCTCCTCTGACGTATATTTAGGTTGGGCTGATCCATCAAATACTTCAAGCTCTTATGGTCCGTATAGATCGTACATCGAACCCCATACAGGTAGTGACGCCAAATCTTGAGAGCGAACACTACTGCTCCCAACTCTAAATCATGCGTGGGGTACCTCGCCTCAGATCGATCTTGGAAAACCAAGACGCTCCCTGCAACTGATCGAATAAATCATCGATCCTCGGTAACGGGTAACGGTTCTTGACCGTCAACTTGTTCAACTCCCGGTAATCAATACACATCCGGTGTGAACCATCCTTCTTCTTGACGAACAGAATAGGTGCTCCCCACGGCGAGCTGCTCGGCCGAATGAATCCCTTCCCCAACAGCTCCTGGAGCTGCGAGGACAACTCTTGCATCTCTGGAGGTGCAAGACGATAAGGCACCTTAGCAATAGGCGCGGCTCCCGGAACCAGATCGATACCAAACTCTACTTGCCTCACAGGAGGTACTCCCGACAGCTCCTCGGGGAAAACATCTGGAAATTCACGCACCACAGGGACCTCCTCAATTGATTTCGGTCTCTCGGGAACCTCCCGTGTATCCATCACATACGCCACAAAACCCTTACATCCCTGCTGTAGACACTGCCTTGCCCTAGCGGCCGAACAAAAAGCTGATCCCGAACGGGTACCCTCGCCGTACACCGAAAGGACTCCCCCACTATGGTCTCGTATGGTCACCAGCTGACGCTCACAGTCGATGACAGCGCCGAATCGGCTCAACCAGTCCATGCCTACGATGACACAAACATCACCCATCGCAATAGGGATTAGGTCAATCGGGAATTCCACCCCGAAAATCTCTAGTACACATCCCCGAAAAACCTCCGTGGCACAAATCACTTTCTCGTCAGCTATAGAAACTCTCAAAGGTCGACTCAACGACTCATGACTGACGCTGATATGCTGACTAAAGGCTAAGGACACAAAGGACCTACTCGCACCCGAGTCAAATAACACTAAGGCAGGCACAGAGTTCACAAGAAAAGTACCTACGCATACAATAACATAAGCATAACATCTCGACATGAAAATAATTACATGAATTACAACATACCTGCCACAACATCGGGCGCAGCGCGGACCTCCTCCGCAGTCAGCTGAAAGGCTCTCCCCCGAGCCCTCGGGGCCTCGGTCATCACCGGTCGAGTCGCAGTAGTTCCGGCAGCAGGTGCAGATCCCTGAAGAAGCTGAGGGCACTCGGCCTTCCTATGGCCAGTCTGGTTGCAATGAAAGCAAACCGTAAATCCCTTGGGACACTCCCTAGCAATGTGCCCCTCCTTGCCACACTTGTAGCAAGCACCAGATCGACACGCCCCCTCATGACCCTTGCCGCACTTTCCGCAAGTGCGGCTCTTCGAACCTCCCGTCCTCGCATCGGCGGACTTGGTCCGCTTGGCTGCCGGCTGGAACTGAGCCGGTCGCCGGTCCACCCGCTGAGACTCGGCCTCCTCCCTGGCCTGGGTCTCCAACTCGATCTCGCGCTTCCTGGCATTCGCCTGAAGCTCATCAAAAGTATGGTAGGTGGAGTTCGACACAAACTCCCGGATATCCCTCCTCAACACTCCCAAGTACCGGCTCATCCGAGCCTGATCAGTGGACACCAGCTCGGGGCAGAACATTGCCCTCTCATGAAACTTCCGCGTAATCACCGCAACAGAATCAGTACCCTGCTTGAGGGTTAAGAACTCCTGCACCAATCGTTCCCTCTCCACCGGGGGAACGTACTCATCCCTGAACATGGCAGTAAATCCCTCCCATGTCACCGCTGTAGTCTCTGCCAAAGTGAAGTTCGCCGTCACGAACTTCCACCAGTCCTTCGCTCCCAGGCGGAGCTGGTTCAATGCGAACCGTACCCTCAGGTGCTCCGGGCATGAACACGTGTAGAAGCACCCCTCTATGTCCGCGATCCACCTCATCGCAGCAATCGGATCCTGCGTCCCATCGAACTCCGGTGGCTTCGTGTTGCTGAACTCTCGGAACAGCAACGAGTCACCTCCCTGTGGCCTAGCAGCGGCCACAGCTGCGGTAGCTGCAGCGGTTGCAGCCTCAGTCAACGCGGCGTACCGCTCATCGAATGTCTCCATCAGGGTGGTCTTAATAGACCCAAACATCTCTGGGATCTCAGCCCGGATCGCTGCCGCCACCTCCTCGTGAATCATCTGACGAATATCCTCGTCACTCACACCGCTCGTACTCGCTCCGTGGTGCGGTCTAACCATGATGTCTCTGAAATACAACATAAAACTATCAGAGACTCCACTAAGTATAATTGTACTCGATACGCAACCCTACTCAGTCCCCGATATCCAGGGATTCTTACTTGGGTCTCCCACTGACCCGGTGTCCTCGGTAGTACGGGCCCAATACTACCGACCACACCGCATCAGTGTTCATCCCAAGTCCTCCTCCCCAAACTCCGGATAGTGAGTACTCTACTGCTGATATGCACTATCTACCCGCATGCTAGCAACACATCTCATATAGGCAAATTTCCCTAGACTAAGGCATCACAAATCAGGCCACTCTAGTCCTATCATGGATACCTAGTCTTCTAGCATGCATAACAATTCATATCATATAATATTGTAAGGTATTTTGGGGATCTTTACCGTTCGGGCGCTGACTGATCGTACACACTGCTTCTTTCTTGCTTACCACAAAACCATTTACAAAAGTTTATGCCTTTATTTTTAAAAAGTTTCCCTCAAATCCTCGGTTTGAGTTCAGTTACTCCCGAAGGTGCACCCGAATCCCTCAAACCAAGGCTCTGATACCAATTGTAACAACTCAAATTTTCAAACAAATTTTTCATTTTAAAAATGTATTTATTTCCATTCAAAACAAGGCATAAATAGTTTAAGTATTCTGTCAAATACAAATAATCAAAATCCCAAGATCATAAAAGTAGTCTTCAGTGTGTATCGATCACGCCGGCGCCTTCCCACGGTCCTCGCTAGTACCTGAAATACATGCACAACAACTGTAAGCATAAATGCTTAGTGAGTTCCCCAATATACAACTTACGCACATACGCCTTTCCAGGCCCGACCTTCCGGTCCATGTGTCTCAGGGGACTTCCGTCCCTACTGGGTAAACCTTCCGGTCCTACCCACGCCGACCTTCCGGTCCATCACACAACATATCGCCTTCCGGCCCATAACATATTGCCTTCCGGCCCATAATATAATCGCCTTCCGGCCCATAACATACATAGCACATATAACAAATAACTTACCACATATAGCATACATATCACATATCATATCCGACCTTCCGGTCACACAGTCAAACCCTTCCGGGTATAGTATAGTGAGAAGACTCACCTCGTAAAAGCTGAAAGCTAGCAAATCCTGAAATCACTCGTGCACAATCCGACGAGCTACAACCTCCCTATAACATCACATATCTCATTAATACTTATATCTTCTAAGTGTGACTATCCCTAAGAAGTCAGACTTAGGTCAACTCTGGTCAACGGTCAACGGTCAACTTGACCGGACTCGGCGAGTACCATGGCGACTCGGCGAGTCTAGACGTCCTCCAACTTTCTGAGATTCATTATCTACTCGTCGAGTATCCTCCTCGACCCGACGAGTTACCCCTGGAAGAATCACGGGGCCACCCCGACTCCACTCGCCGAGTCTGAAGAACAACTCGGCGAGTCCCAGTAAATCTTCAAGCTACTCGCCGAGTCTGAAGAACAACTCGGCGAGTCCATGCCATGCAGACGAGTAACTGCTTTCTAAATTACGTATGATCCCGAGATATACAATCATGGGACTTTCTGGACTTCTAAACATCTTATTACTGGGGTATAAACGTTCGGGTAATAACATAATAACCCATCTAATCACTAAATGGGTTTTATAAACCCTAATTTCGCATACACATCAAATAACAGAATTGGAATCCGAAATATTACCTGGAATATGCCCTCTCTGAGTCTCCAAACCGCAGAACTCGAATCCCTTGCTGTTCCTTTAGCCAAAACCCTTCTCCTCTTTGCCCAACAATCTCTTCAAGCCCTAATATCCTCCAATCTTGCTCTAGATGCCCACAGCCGTTTAGGGTTCCTCTCAATCGACTAAAGACGGACAATGACGGCATATAAGAGCATTATATACGATCCAAAACCGAACGGTTAGGGTTTCTGCTGAACAGCGTCGACTCGCCGAGTCCATATCTGGACTCGTCGAGTCCAGTCGCGAACCCGCGACCAAGTCTGCGATCCTACTCGGCGAGTCTAGGCTCCAACTCGCCGAGTCCCCTCTTAACTCACCCCAAAAACATAATTAAACAATACCTGAGATTTCGGGCTGTTACATGGATGCCGAGAACACTCTAATGGATGTTCTTGCAAGGAAAACTACTGCTATGAAGGTCAAGAGTATTCAACTCTCCAACTCTCAACAGGAGATTGAGTCTCTTCGATCTGAAAGAGAGGTGGTTAAATCGTGTGTTTCGGATGTCCACTCCGCAATCTCAAACATCCTTGAAGCACATGATCTAATCCTCAATTACACTATGAGGCGTGACCTTGCAGAGAAGCTCGCTGCCGCCCTCTCTCTACTCAGCAAAATCGAAGGGCTCCTTGATTTCGTGTCCATTCCAAAACAAGGGGGAGAAAAGGAAACTATGTCTCAACCACCTCCTACTTCAACAGCAACACACACAACCGAACCTCCTCCAGTAGGCCAAGCCTCCGGTTCCGGTGTGAAAGGCAAAGGCAAAAAGATTGCTGAGGAGAGTAATGAAGATGATAAGGAGACAATTGTCGACATTCTGAAGCGGCAAGGTCGACATAAAGAGGCTGACATCAGTGCTCGTGTGGCTAGAGAGGCTGAAGAAGCTGAAAGGAAACAGAAAGAAGCCCACGACCTTCTTGAGAGTAGGAAAACTCTTTTTCCTTCTTGGACTCTTGAGAGGCTGATTAAAGAAGCCATTGACACACCAAGTATCTTGTGGCTAGAACCTGTGATCTCTTTAGATCGTTCTAACACTGTCGACTCACAGTTCGACATGCCACTGACCCGAAAGGCGTTTATTTTTCATGCCTTTTCCAACATTGTAGAGTTCCCTCATCCTCATCCACAGGTTGATCGAGACTTAATTGATTTTTATCTGAAGGCAGCTCAACCCCAATACCAGACTTTGAGCGCTCAGAAAATCGTCAATGTTCGGGTCCTGAAGCCGTATAGGGAAGGTAACTTCACCAATGTTCGGTTCAAGGTACTTCGGGGATCTGCCAAGACCGAACATGCCATCTCACTTGCATATCTTCCCAACCTTAATCCCCATGATTGGATTATCTTGCACAACATCCTTCTTACAAACGAAGCTGAATATGGTCCGATCATCGACCACTTTAAGAGGATGCTTGTATGCTACATCATGGAAGTTGCTTTGATGGATCAGGAGATTGCGAGCGTGTTCAAGAAGAAACCTATCATATCTCCTGTTGGCTCTGCCAGTGATCTCCACATGATGCAGATGGGGAAGATTGACCCAAAGAGAAACTCTGTCATGTTTACCAAGAATGAAGGACAGAAATGTCTTTTTGCCTTGGCAGACAAACATCTCTACACCACTGCCTGTTTGGAACACGTTTTGGGGATCATCCATCGATGCAAGCAGAACACAGCGGATGATGTTAAGTACTTTCATGATATGATTCAATGGTACATTTGGTTCAGACAGACTATCCTGGCGCTGATCTCACGTCTGTTTGATACAACGAAGAAGGTTCCTGCTGCTGGCCCAAGCAAGAAGAAGAAGAAGTAGTCTCGCTCCAATTTGACGCAAAGGGGGAGATTGTTGGGTCGTATTTTGTGTTGCGTCTATTGGGCTCGTTAGCTAGTTCAATATGTATCTCCGGTATGGGCCTGTCCATCCGTGAGTTTTGTAGGGTTTAGTATATATAGGTGCTTGCATGCATCTTAGAAAAAGAGGACGATTAGTAATTATTAGAGATTTATTGTTCAGCATATTTATCGTTCTTGTTTTGTAACCCTAGAATCCTCTATAGTGGAAGCTTTTAGTCGAGCTCTGCTGAGGATTGAGTAATCTAATCATTCGACACATCTTGATTCATACTCGTGTTGCTTACTGTTTTTATATTCATCACTTACCTGTTTAGAAGATCTAATCGATCATCAAATTAGTTTATAACTTATCAGATCTCCCAACATGCAGAGGACATTTGAGTCATGCAGGGACTCCAAACCATAGATCCTTACTTCCAAAGCTCAATCCCCACGTAAAGTTGCAAACTTTATGTATAACTAAAGAGATTTAGGCTCAAAACATACTAGGGTTTGGTTTAAGGACAAAAGGGCTTCACCAACTACTCATCTCCTGATGCTTTATGACATATTGGACCATCCCAACACTAGATCTGAAGCGGCATCAACATATCTAAGCCCCTAACTCGAATTAGGTCTCAATCAACCATAAAACCCCCAAATCTCATAACAAAATAGATCTAGATGCAAAGAAAGGAAAATGGCAGCTTAATACCTCCAAGATGAACACAAACTGAAGTAGATCTCGGATATACACCTCTCCTTTGAAGCAACCTTCTTGATCTTCAAGTTCCTTTCCAAAATTCCTTCCTCCAAAGCTATATCTCTCAAATGCTGGAAGCTCACACGAAATCTAGGGTTTACAGGTTCTCTAGGATGATATGGAGGCTGAGGGAAGGACATAACACCCTATATATAGGATACAACTCCCGAAATTAGGGTTTTCCTCGCACAGACCAGACTCACCGAGTCTCCTTGGCCGACTCACCAAGTCGGTCACTTACTCCTCGACCCGGATCCCGCTCGGACTCGCCGAGTTCCTCCTTGGACTCGCCGAGTCGCCCCTAAAAATTAGGGTTTCTTTCCTTTCTTGGCCTTCCAGATTTTAGGTGTTACAACTCTCCCCCACTTAAACTAAACTTCGTCCTCGAAGTTTGCCATGGTCCACCGCCTGCGATCTGCTTCCAAAACCCACCAATTATCCTAACACCAGCTGCCTACCTTCGCTGGTCTTCCACCTGCTCATTCTGACTAACATAATCCCCACGGATAAAACCTCGGGTCAAACCTGACCCCAAACAACTTAGAAACACAACTTACTCAACCAAAAATCCTTCTGGTACTCACCGAGTATTGCACTGAACCTATAGGGGTTCACCCTTTCTTTCCTTGCATAATTCCTTGCCTTCCCAAGGCAAAACTCCATAACCAACTATTCTTTCTGCCACTGTGAAGGCCCTATCCTTCACCAACTCCATCACCCCCGCTATTCCCAGTACGATTCATCATCGTCAGTAACCACTGACACTCCTCTCTGCCAAAACTTGGTGCCGAGCACCCCTCGATTCAACTAACTGAATTCCACCATACACTGCTTACCCGCAGTACCACTGACTGAAAATCCTGTTATTCCTTGTCTGCCTTCCGGATGAACTGAGACCACCCTGGTCCCTACCAACCTATCAGTGTCTGGATTACCGGCTCCCACCGGTAGCTAGTCCCAACCCACCACTAGTCACTCCCAACGACTTCCGAAGAAACTTCGACCACCTATAACTGCTCAATCTATTCTGCTATCCAGGCACTACAAACCTGGGATCCCCGATCCCCTAACTTGACACTAAGGTCCCTACCAGGTCCCACCTATGCTTCTAAAACTCATGGTCCTCGCCCACGGGTCTCACCCAACCATACTACTGAGCAACCTTGCTCCCAGGTCTCATCTACACTGCTAATCTCATACGGGCCTCGCCCACGGGTCTCACCCAACTATATCCTGGAGCGTCCTCTCCTAAGGTCTCACCTCTCCAGGGCTATACAAGAAACTCCCTATCAGGCCAGGGAGGAGGCGGAGTCTCAGGGGAGGGAGATTGAGCTAGAGACTCAGGCCAGGGAGGAGGCGGAGTCTCAGGGGAGGGATCGGCAACCAGCACAGTCTCAGCCGACAGCCAAGCGGGCCAAGCCCGCTGATCCCAAATCGGGGAGCCAGAAGGGCCGCACTTGTGGGAAGTGTGGCAAGGGTCATGAGGGAGTCTGTAGAGCGGGATCTTGCTACAAGTGTGGAAAGGAGGGGCATATGGCCAAGGACTGCCCCAAGGGATTTGCAGTGTGCTTCCACTGCAACCAGACCGGACACCGGAAGGCAGAGTGTCTGCAATTGCGAGGATCATCTTAGGGAGCACCTCAGGGATTTGCCCCTGCCACCATCAGAGCTACCGAGGGTCGGCCAGTGAAGGCCGAGGCGCCGAGGGCACGAGGGAGAGCTTTTCAGTTAACCGCGGAGGAGGTCCGCGTAGCGCCCGATGTCGTGGCTGGTATGTATTCCTTCGTGTATTTATTTTGATGTTGAGATATTATGCTTATATTATGTTATGCGTAGGTACTTTCCTTGTGAATTCTGTACCTGTCTTAGTGTTATTTGACTCGGGTGCGAGTCGGTCTTTTGTGTCTTTGGCCTTTAGTCAGCATATCAGTGTTAGTCGTGAGGCATTGAGTCGGCCTCTGAGAGTTTCCATAGCTGAAGAGAGGGTGATATATGCCACAGAGGTTCTCCGGGGATGCGTGTTAGAGATTTTCTGTGTTGAGTTTCCGATTGATTTGATTCCTATATCGATGGGTGATGTCTGTGTCATTGTGGGCATGGACTGGTTGAGCCGATTCGGTGCGGTTATCGACTGCGAGCGACAGTTGGAGACCATACGAGACCCTAGTAGGGGAGTTCTTTCGGTGTACGGCGAGGGTACACGTTCTGGATCAGCGTTTTGTTCGGCCGCTAGGGCGAGGCAGTGTCTACAGCAGGGCTGTAAGGGTTTTGTGGCGTATGTGATGGATACGCGGGTGGATTCCGAGAGACCGAGGTCAGTTGAGGAGGTTCCGGTAGTGCGTGAGTTCCCGGATGTATTTCCTGAGGAGTTGCCGGGTGTGCCTCCTGTGAGGCAAGTGGAGTTCAGTATTGATTTGGTTCCGGGGGCCGCGCCTATCGCTAAGGTACCTTATCGCCTTGCACCTCCAGAGATGCAAGAGTTATCCTCGCAGCTTCAGGAGCTACTGGGGAAGGGGTTTATTCGGCCGAGCAGCTCGCCGTGGGGAGCGCCTATTCTGTTTGTCAAGAAGAAAGATGGTTCACACCGGATGTGCATTAACTACCGGGAGTTGAACAAGCTGACGGTCAAGAACCGTTACCCGTTGCCGAGGATCGACGATTTGTTTGATCAGTTATAAGGAGCATCTTGGTTCTCCAAGATCGATTTGAGGTCTGGGTATCATCAGGTGAGGGTGCGAGATGAGGACATCCAAAAGACAGCTTTCAGGACGCGTTATGGGCATTATGAGTTTGTGGTGATGCCTTTCGGGCTCACCAATGCCCCGACAGTGTTCATGGATCTCATGAACCGAGTGTGTAGGCCGATGCTGGATCGGTCAGTGATTGTATTCATCGATGATATTTTGGTATATTCGAGATCTAGAGAGCAGCATGAGGAGCATTTGAGGGAGATCCTTGAAATTCTGAGGTCGGAAAGGCTTTATGCCACGTTCTCCAAGTGTGATTTTTGGTTGCAAGAGGTCCAGTTCTTGGGTCATCTCGTTAACCAGAAAGGGATATTGGTCGACCCGACCAAAGTTGAGGCGGTGATGAGTTGGGAGGTGCCGAGGTCACCCTCCGAGATCAGGAGTTTCCTAGGGTTGGCAGGTTATTATCAGAGATTTATCAAGGATTTCTCAAAAATCGCAGTGCCACTCACCAGGTTGACCCGGAAGGGTGTTGCTTTTTCATGGGGCCCCGAGCAACAGGCCTCCTTTGAGACACTTCGCCAAAGGTTATGTGAAGCCCCGGTGTTAGCCCTCCCGGAAGGGATGGAGGACTTTGTGGTATACTGTGATGCATCGATCTTGAGGTTGGGAGCAGTGCTGATGCAGAGAGGGCATGTGATAGCATATGCATCAAGGCAGCTGAAGCCTCATGAGACGAGATATCCCACCCATGATCTAGAATTGGGGGCGGTGGTGTTCGCCCTCAAGATTTGACATCACTACCTGTATGGGGTTCGGTGTACGATTTACACGGACCATAAGAGTTTGAAGTATTTGATGGATCAGCCCAACCTAAATATGCGTCAGAGAAGGTGGTTGGATGTGGTCAAGGGTTATGATTGTGAGATCCTGTACCACCCAGGAAAGGCTAATGTGGTAGCTGATGCACTGAGCCGCAGGGCGGAGAGCACCCTGCTACGGGATGTATGTTTGAGGTTGACCGTGATAGCTCCAGTGTTGGACGCCATTCGTGGGGCATAGGCCGAGGATGTGCAACCTGAGATACAGAAGAAAGAGCGAGTTGTTGGATTGATTTCAGAGTTCGTTACTGATGGTCGGGGGCTTATGACATTCCAGGGGCGTATCTGGGTGCCGTTTGTGGGAGGAACGCGTACCATTTTGATGGAGGAGGCTCATCGGTCGAAATTTTCGATCCATCCGGGGGCAACTAAGATGTATTTGGACTTGAGGAAAGAGTATTGGTGGCCCTGTATGAAGAGGGATGTTGCGTGGTTTGTTGAGAGGTGCTTGACCTGCTGTAGGGTTAAGGCCGAGCACCAGAGACCGCATGGTAAGTTGCAGCCGTTGGAGGTTCCCGAATGGAAGTGGGAACAGATCACCATGGATTTTATCACCAAATTGCCAAGGACTGCTAGGGGAGTTGATGCAATTTTGGTGATTGTGGACAGGTTGACGAAGAGCGCTTACTTCCTTGCTATCAGCGAGAGTTCTTCCGCAGAGAAGTTAGCAGAGATGTACGTGAGGGAAGTGGTATCTCAGCATGAGGTGCCGATTTCGATTGTCTCAGACCGGGATGTACGTTTCACTTCCAGATTCTGGAAGAAGTTTCATGAGGAGTTGGGTACTAGGCTGCATTTTAGTACCGCATATCACCCCCAGACGGACGGGCAGAGTGAGCGGACGATTCAGACGCTCGAGGACATGCTTAGGGCATGTGTGTTGGATTTCAGGGGAAGTTGGGATATGTACTTGCCCTTGGCAGAGTTTTCCCACAACAAAAACCATCATTCGAGCATTGGTATGCCACCCTTTGAGCTGTTGTATGGGAGGAGGTGCAGGACCCCCATTTATTGGGGAGAGGTTGGACAGCGCGTGATGGGCAGTACAGAGATCGTGCTTCAGACGACAGAGCAGATCCAGCAGGTCAGGCAGAGGTTGTTGACCACTCAGAGTCGTCAGAAGAGCTATGCGGACAGGCGGCGGTCCGAGCTTGAGTTTCAAGTCGGCGATTTTGTGCTCCTGAAGGTCTCTCCTTGGAAATGAGTGATTCGATTCAGGAAGAGGGGCAAGTTGGGGCCCCGATATATTGGTCCATTCCGAGTGATCGTGAGGGTAGGCCGGGTAGCCTATCGTTTGGATTTGCCAGCAGAGTTGGGGCAGATTCACGACACTTTCCACATGTCGCAGCTGCGGAAGTGTATAGCCGATGAGTCGGCAGTGGTTCCATTGGAGGATATTCAGGTGGATGCGAGCCTGAATTATGCTGAGAGACCAGTGGTAATCAGAGATCGGAAAATCAAGGTTCTGAGGAACAAGGAGGTACCCTTGGTTTTGGTTCAGTGGCAGCATTGGAAGGGGTCCGAGATGACCTGGGAGCCGGAGCGTGAGCAGCATCCAGAGTTATTTGCAGAGCGAGACTTCGAGGGCGAAGTCTAGTTCTAGTGGGGGAGAATTGTAATAGCCCGGAATCCCAGGTATTATTCATTCTTATATTTTTGGTGTTTTGTGAGGGGACTCGGCAAGTTGGAGCTCAAACTCGCCGAGTAGGATCGCGGTTTTGGACGCGGGTTCGCGCCTGGACTCGGCGAGTCTACGTTGTTTAATGGAACCCTAAATCCCTAGGTTTGGAGCCTATTTAAGGGCAATTATAGCCTCCCATTGTGGCTACCAGTCCCTTGAGAGAACCCTAAGAGAGCTAATTCGTTTTGGGAGAGAAGAAGTCACTTTTGGGCCTTTGTATTCCTTGTTTAGCAAAAAGAAGGTGGCAAGAGCAACGAGGAGGTGAGATTCTAGCAGATCCAGAGTCCAGAGGCTTCATTTTGAGGTAATGATTCGAATCTCCTTCAACTTTAGGGTTGATCTTTAGAGTTAGGGTTTTATAACCCCCCTTTGAGGAATGATTATGTGAAGCAATTGGTCCCTCTTCGAGTTTGTGCCTTAGATCTGGACTCAAAGAGGTCCAGAGACCTTAACCCTTGGGGCTTTTTCGGTTATTATGGAGTTGTTAGACCTAGGTGGTCATTTTTGGGACCAAATCATCTTTTGATGCCTTGTGGGGGTTATGCAAGCATCAAGTTCCAAACTTTACGTGACATTCATGCTTGGGGAGGCTAGATCTATGGTTTAGGAAAGCAGATCTGACCTCAAAAGGTCAATAGATTTTGTGCATGGTATGAACTCGCCGAGTTGTTCTTGAGACTCGGTGAGTAGGGTCGGGGTTTCACGTAAACTGTTCATCGAGTGGACTCGCCGGGTTGGGGGTTGACCCAGTGAGTCAGGGAGAGTCATTAAGGGGGCTGAATCAGGCTAGAACTCGCCAAGTTGTTCTTGAGACTCGGTGAGTTGAGTCGTGGTGGCCCCACGATTCATGCTAGGTGGAACTCGTCGAGTCAGGGAAGTACTCGACGTGTCAAGAGAGGATCCTAGGGAATCAATGAGCACGTATAGACTCGCCGAGTCGCTCTAGTGCACTCGCCAAGTCCGGTCAAAGTTGACCGTTGACCAGAGTTGACCAATGTTGACTTGATAGGGGTAGTCAACCTTAGCTGTGAAAGTGTTAATTAGAGATATATTGTGTTATAGGAGGATTATAGCTCGGGGGATCGAGCACGAGTGATTTTCGGGATTTACAAGTTAGCGAGATACATGAGGTGAGTCTTCTCACTATACTATACCTTGAGTAGGTAACCAGAGTTATGTGACAGAGTATTGTATGCTATATATGTTATGTGTTGTACTGCATTATTTCTATGTGATTTATGCTATGCATGTTTATAGAGTTGGAACCGGAAGGTTCATAGAGTTAGAACCAGAGGGTTCACAGAGTAGGGTCCACGGACCCACAGAGTTATAGCCTCGAGTGGCTAATATGTGTTATGTGTGGTATTTTGGGGAACTCACTAAGCTTTGTGCTTACAGTGTTCGGTGTTATTTGTTTCAGGTACTAGTGATGACCGTGGGAAGGCGCCGGCTTGATCAGTACACACACGGGATTTCTATGTTATGAGATCTTGGGATTTTTATATGTCATGGATTTGAGTTTCAAACATTGATGTTTTTTATGAATATTAAATGAATTATGCTTTTATAAAATGCGAAAAAAATGTTTTGAAATTTATGTTGTTACACCTTCGAATATCCTAGGTATGCAGATGGCATATAACTCGATCACAATCAATCGCTCGAAAAATAAAATACTCATACCGATAATGATGCAGAACCATAACAATATAATCATGCACAAATAAAAGAACTGAAAACGGAAATCGCATACCTGCAACGTCCGGTGCTGATCGCACCTCTAAGGTAGTCATCTGAAGAGCTCTGCCGCCTACCGCAGGCGCCTCTGCACGACCCTGACGGTCGTCTGTGATCCTCAAAGTTGCAGGGGCAAATGCCATCACCCGTCCTGTTGAAAACAAACTGGGGCACTGGGCCTTCTTGTGGCCCCGCTGGTTGCAGTGAAAACATAACAGGTCTGATCCCTGTGAGGTGGTAGCTGTACAATCCCTGCCGAAATGACCAGTCTGACTACACTTGAAGCAGCCAGACTCACTGCCGCTACCACTCCTGCACGCGCCCCCGTGCGCCCTGCCACACTTCCTACATCGGCTGCGGTCCTGATAATCCCTCGATCTTGAATCCGATCCCATGGGCCTTTTGCCCGAACTCGCGGCCACCTGATCCTCATCCGGCTTCCTCTTCCGGATCTGCTCCAAATCAATCTCCCTCTCCCTGGCCCGAGAAATTATATCTTCCAGCGTCTTACAGCTAGATCTGCTCACGAACTCCCTGATGTCATCCTTCAACATCTCATGGTATCGGGCCTTCTTCATCTCCTCATCCGCGACATACTACGGTACAAGAAGATCCCTCTTCCTGAGCTTGGCGGTGATCTCCGCCACAGTCTCAGTGGCCTGCGCCAAATCCTGAAACTCCCGTGCCAACTATTGCACCTCAATAATCGGCGAAAACTCCGCCCTGAACCTGGCCGAGAAATCGCTCCAAGTCATCGCGTCCAATGCGGCATCATCACCCAAAGCATGACCAATCTCCTCCCACCAATCCCTCGCTCTGTCCTTCAGGAGACAGGAAGCAAGTCTGACCTTGTCCCCCTCAGGGCACCGGCTCGTACGGAATGCGTTGGCAACATCAGCCAACCATCTGCTGCTAGCGATGGGGTTCCTAGCCCCATGATAATCTGGTGCCCCGCTAGCCCTGAACTCCCGAAATGTCAGGGTATGCGCTCCCATCAAAGCCATCATCTCAGTACGGAAGGATCCTAGCCTCACATCCAAAATCTCCAATATACCCTCCTTGATCGTGCTAAAGATCACATGAGTCTGATCTAGCATACTGCGCGCAACCTCGGCGAATATCAACTCCCTCATTCGCTCCTCGAGCTGCTCGGCTCCTGAGCCCGAGCCTGATCCCTCTCTGGCGCCTGATCCGCCCACTGGTCTCTCTCGCAACGTCGCCATGCTGAAAATATAATACATTCTCAATCAAAATACTGATCACTGCTGCAAGACCAAACACACCCTACTAGGTTCCCGGTCTTGTCTCGGCCTATCCCGAATCGAGTACGGATCCTCTGCTTTCAGTAGTACGGGCCCATACTACCTTCCACATCTATCCGTACTTTCCTCAGGAATTGTTTCGCCTCCTCCAGGTCCCTTATCCATTACCACTGCTCCCAGCACTATCTCATCCTAGGCTTACCCTAGGGAAACCTCTAACTCAGCTCAAACCAGTCCTCAGCTGCTGAAGGTCTCCTTGTGATGCCAATTAGCCATTACCTGGATGCCATCACATGTGACGAGGCTCAGATAAACCTTCGAGTAAGAGACTCGTCCCTACAACGGTTGGACTCAGACGAGAGCTGCGCAATAGGGCCAAATCCAGCACTCTGAGATTATTCAAACCCGATCACATGTGGCACGACGTATCCACCTAACGGCTAACTTCCATCACTCGGAATCCCACAATGCACAAAGCAAGCAGCATTCAGACAAGGGGAAAATCTAACCACAACATACTCAAGCAATCATATCCAAATAGCAAGAATCTGAACTAGCATGCAACACAAACTCATAAACTTAGGCATAACCTAAACAGGCTATCCTACTACTGTCTAATCAGCACTATCATGCAGCTCAAAAGCACAAATAACAGGCACATAAGGCATCATCCCTAGATCCTTAGTCCTATTCTAGCATACTGTTCTATCAACTGATAATCATAACATAAACTTGTATGGGTATTTTGGGGTACTTACTTGAGCTCGGCTGATTGCATGCACCACACCCCCCTTTTCTCTTTTCAAAGTTCTTTTCTTTCTGAATTCTTTTTGCTTTTCTAAAACTGTTTTTTGGTCTCAAAAATCTCTTTACAAAACTGTCTTTTCATTTTTGAAAACTTTTTTATCCGACCCCTCAGTTTGAGTTCAGGCACCCCCAAGAGTATGCCCGAGTCCCTCAAACCAAGGCTCTGATACCAACTTGTAATGTCCCAAAATTCAAGACTAAAAATTTCTTTTAATAAAATATTACTTAAAGTAAAATCGTCGATTCAAAGCATAATCGAAGTAATAGTTTTCAAAACACATGTTCATTATCAGAGTACTACATCCCAGGCTGTCTAAAATATGGTGTGTGCCATGCGATCATCCCGAGCTCCATCATCCGCTACCGGAAGTACCTGAAACCAAAACTGAAAACCGTAAGCACGAAGCTTAGTGAGTTCCCCACCCTACCACATACCATGCAAACATGCAACATACATACTACCAGGCTATTCTGGGGTGCCTGACTACCCTGTACGGCCATTATGGGGTGCCGACTTCCCGTGCAGCCATTCTGGGGTGCCGACTACCCGTGTCAATCCATTCTGGGGTGCTGACTACCTGTGTCAAGCCATTCTGGGGTGCTGACTACCCGTCGGTCCTAACAACCAATTCTCGGGGACTATTTCACCCCTTACTACTACTAGCACATATATCGTAACATAACATATTATCAGACATATCTGGGGTGTCTGACTTACCCTTCGGTCCTAACAACCAAACTTGGGGACTGGTCCCCTCCTACTACCTCTATCGCATATAACATAACAGGCCAGCATGCAAACATATCATCACATACTGTCAGACGTTTCTGGGGTGTCTGACTACCCTCTGGTCCTAACAACCGAACTCTACTGATGAGCCATGGAACCCCATCCATGCTCCTACTAATAGTGAGATATGAGCGCAGCCCACCCTCACTCCTTCCCTAACTTGGGCCCCGCCCCTACTCTGCTGCTACTGAGATGTGGAACACCATCCACACTCTGTTATGGGTGAGATACGGGACCTCGCCCACACTCACCTCCCTACCAGGCACATACAAGTATCACACAGACAACAAGTATAAACTATCACATAAACCATTCCTTGGGCACCCACCCGCTAACATTGGACCTCGTCCTAAACAACATACTAGCATACGATGCCTAGGCTAACCCCCGGGTCTTCTACTCATATCTACATGGGCCGGCATTGTGGCCGTAGACCCATTCACACAAAGGGAAACTCACCTGCACTGGCTGAACTCGCTGATGATCCCACTAGCTGCTTCCCGACAACTCTCTGAACTCCTGCTCCACTCGCTCCCCGAGCTACCAATATCAATGCAACACTGAGTCTAACTGACCCCCGAAAGACAACCAAGTCAACTCTGGTCAAAGTCAAAGTCCTGGTCAAAGTCAATCTCCTAGGTAAACCCTACTCGCCGAGTCACCCTATTGACTCGCCGAGTTCATAAGTTCAGAGTCCTTTTATTCGCGACTCGACTTGCCGAGTCAGTCCATGACTCGCCGAGTCTACCGATTACCGAGTCCTGACCTGACCAACTCACCGAGTCTCCATTCGACTCACTGATTCGAGTCTCAACACGAAGGGTTTGGGGTTTCGCGACCTGACTCGTCGAGTCCAAGAACAGACTTGCCAAGTCCAAGACAACCTTCAATAGACTCGCCGAGTTGTTCATCCAACTCGCCGAGTTCCTACCCAACATCATCTGACTCGACGAGCTGTTCATCCCACTCGTCGAGTTTCTCCAAATCTTCATGCTACTCGCCGAGTCCACTCAAAGGACTCGCCGAGTCCATTCAGATCTCCCAACATGCAGAGGACTTTTGAGTCATGCAGAGACTCCAAACCATAGATCCTTACTTCCAAAGCTCAATCCCCACGTAAAGTTGCAAACTTTACGTATAACTAAAGAGATCTAGGCTCAAAACATACTAGGGTTTGGTTTAAGGACAAAAGGGCTTCACCAACTACTCATCTCCTGATGCTTTATGACATATTGGACCATCCCAACAATAGATTTGAAGTGGCAACAACATATCTAAGCCCATAACTCGAATTAGGTCTCAATCAACCATAAAACCTCCAAATCTCATAACAAAATAGATCTAGATGCAAAGAAAGGAAAATGGCAGCTTAATACCTCCAAGATGAACACAAACTGAAGTAGATCTCAGATATACACCTCTCCTTTGAAGCAACCTTCTTGATCTTCAAGTTCCTTTCCAAAATTCCTTCCTCCAAAGCTATATCTCTCAAATGATGGAAGCTCACACGAAATCTAGGGTTTACAGGTTCTCTAGGATGATATGGAGGCTGAGGGAAGGACATAACACCCTATATATAGGATACAACTCCCGAAATTAGGGTTTTCCTCGCACAGACCAGACTCGCCGAGTCTCCTTGGCCGACTCACTGAGTCGGTCACTTACTCCTCGACCCGGATCCCGCTCGGACTCGCCGAGTTCCTCCTTGGACTCGCCGAGTCACCCCTAAAAATTAGGGTTTCTTTCCTTTCTTGGCCTTCCAGATTTTAGGTGTTACATAAAAGTATCATTATAACAAAACACTAGAATTTTTATAACATTATGGATAAATGTTTCGTCTGAAAGACTATATTATAAAAAACAAACGAAATACAACAACGGTACGACTATTGGGCCTAGTACTTACTATACATGCTTATTGGGCCTTCGTGATCCATGCACTAGCATGTGATATCAGCTCATGTAATCAGGCATAACCTAAACAGGCTATCCTACCACTATCTAACCAATACTAGCATATAGCTCAATAAGCACATATAACAGGCACATAAGGCATCCTCCCAGATATTTAGCTCTAAATCTAGCATGCTGGTCACATAATCATAACATAACATAAACTTGTACGGGTAATTTGGGAGAACTTACTTGAGCTCGACTGATTGCATGCACCACACCCTTTTCTTTTTACAAAGTTCTTACTTCCTTTTTGAAATCCGTTTTCCTTTTCAAAGTTCTTTTTATAAAAACGATTTTCCTTTTAAAAAACAATTTTCCTTACCCAGGCCTCAGTTTGAGTTCAGTCACACCCGAGAGTGTGTCTGAATCCCTCAAACCAAGGCTCTGATACCAACTTGTAACATCCCAAAAATCAATACCAAAAATTTCTTTTAAAAACATTACTATTCCATAGCATTAAGTCATTCTAACATACAAAAAGGGGCTATATGACAAATCAGAGTATTTTTTCCAAAACACTTATTCATTTTATCAGAGTAAACATCCCAGGCTAAACTTCTTGGTGTGTGCCATGCGATCATCCCAAGCTCTTCATTCCGCTATCAGAAATACCTGACACCAAAACTGAAAACCGTAAGCACAAAGCTTAGTGAGTTCCCCAACCTACCATATACCATACATATCTACTGATCCAAACATGCCATATACAACTGTGAGCACATAATCACAAACTGAGCCCCCGCCCGCTGCATTGGGCCTCGCCCGTCATCGGACCCTGTTCGTCATCAGGCCCCGCCTGGCATCAGGTCTCACCTGGCATCGAGCCTCGCCTGGTATACAGATATGTTTCCCTTAGGCCCCGCCTGAATCTGGGCCTCACCCGCCATACACATAGATACGATTAAATAACATACTGAAACATACATAAACATTCCCTAACCATACCCTGCTCTCAGGCCTCGCCTAACTTGGGCCCCGCCCTTGGTCTGCTACCGAAGTAGTGGAGTTGCGTCCACACTCCTACTAGTAGTAAGATACGGGCCCTCGCCCACACTCACATCCTTCCTATCACGGGCCTCGCCCCTGCTTTGCTAATATCGAGATATGGAACCCCATCCATACTCAACTAGTGATGAGATACGAGACCTCGCCTACACTCACCTCCTTACCAGGCACATACAAGTATCACGAAGACAACAAGTATAATCTAACACACTACTTAAGAATCTTCCTCGGGAATACCCCGATATCGGACCCCCGCCACGGAAGCATACTATTATTTAACATACTTCATCTTACCCCGACATCGGACCCTCGGTCCGGATCCTATCATACCGAAACATGCCAGAATCACAAAGACCTCTAGCATCCTAACATTCCTCGGGCCTCGTCCGGCATCAGGTCGTAACCCAAAACATATATCAATAAGTGCCTAGGGCTAACCCCCCTGGGTCTTCCTTCTATACATAAGCATAAACATGAACATGGACATAATGGGCCGACATTGTGGCCGTAGACCCATGCACACAGTGAGGAGACTCACCTACACTGTTGAACTTTGTTGTTAAACCTCTGGTTGCTATCCGACAACTCCCGGAACTGCTGCTCCTCTAGCTCCTCGAGCTGCTAATTCCAATAACAACACTTAGCCTAACTGTCCTCAAGAAGCCAACTAAGTCAACTCTGGTCAAGGTCCTTCTCAAGGTCAAAGTCAACTTCCAGTTGACTCAACTCATCGAGTTGTTCTACCAACTCGTCGATTCCATGCTCCTCAAATCCCAAAACAACCTCGACTCTACTCATCGAGTCTAGCAACAAATCGACGGGTTCTCCTTCAACTAACATTCGGGACCATCTTCAAACGACTCGTCGAGTCCATCTTCAAAAGCTAAGGAGATTTCCTTGGACTCGCCGAGTTCCTCCTTGAGCTCGTCGAGTACCATGATCTTCATGCCCATTATGGACACAGACTGGATGATCCCTTCTCTAACCCCACTAGCCCTGTCAAAAATACCCGTTACCCGAATTAGCCACCCAATTTTTTCGGGTAACGAGTAAATCGGGTCGGGTAAATCGGGTATCGGGTTAATTTTTTCGGGTAAGTAGGTTTCCCGAATTTTTTTTCGGGTCGGGTAAAGGGTAAGTTGTTTGGGTTTCGGGTATACCCGATTACCCAAAATATATATAAGAAATAATGTCCCCTTATGAGTTTATCTAACCCTCCCAATTTCCAAATCCCAATTTCCCTCGTTGAGGCTCGTTCTATTTTCCCCACGTCAAAAAACCCTCGTACCTCGTACGCTCTTTGTTGGTATTCGTCACCAATGGATGACTATATTGAAGTAGAAGATGAGACGATTGAAGTTGACAACCCAACCAATGATCAAGTTCCACAAGAAAAATAGAAAAAAAAATAATAAAGAATTCAACCCAAGATCGAAAGTTTGGAAAGAATACTTGATATCTCAACTATTATTGAATAAAAAATCTCAATGTTCAAAGTTTAGCACGACATACTTATTTCATTACATTTATTTTTAGGTGCCATTAAAAAATAAAAAAAATAAAAATCGGGTAATACCCGAATTACCCTTACTCGACCCATTACCCAAATTACCCATACCCGAATTTAATTTGGGTAGGGTAACGGGTAAATTTTTTATATGAAAAACCCGAATTACCTGAAACCCGAAAATTTTACCCGATCAACACCCCTAAACCCCACTCACTGATCCGACTCATAAACAGAAGGGCTTGGGTTTGCGGCCCGACTCGTCGAGTCCATGAACTGACTCGCCAAGTCCATCTTGTGACATCTCTATTTTGTCGATTACAATCCATCCCAACACCTCCAACTCATAGATCTGGACTCCTTATGCTAGCATTGCACGTAAAGTTGCTAACTTTACGTGCATGTAAGGTGTTATAGGGCTAAAACACTTAATCCAAGCTTCAAAGAAAACCTAGGTCATGAAATGGGATCTTAGCTAGATAAATCCAGCAACTTTGAGCTCCTAAAGCTCAAGAGTGTCCAGATCTGTTGTCCAAATCCATCCTCAAGGGTTTAATACTCAGATTAACCTTGGAAATGATCCAAATGTGACCAAAAGCAAACTAGAAAGGGGATCTATCAATTGAAAGGTCAAGGTCCAGACTTTTTACCTTCTAACAGTTGCCAAAACGATATGAAGGCTAGATCTACACTTCCTTCCTTGCTCCTTTCTTCCAAGCCTTCAAAATCCACTCCAATGGACCTCAATCTTCACCAAAAGCTCCAAAAATGAAGTTGAGTGGCTAGGGTTTTGGGGTTCTGGACGAGAGAGGCTGTAATGAACCCTAGGGAAGAGAATAAGATGCTTAAATATGGTACAAAGTCCCGGAATTAGGGATTTCCCAACCCAGACTAGACTCGTCGAGTCTACTCGCTGAGTCGGTCACTTAATCTGCGACACGGAGTCTGCTTCTACTCGCCGAGTCATTCCTTGGACTCGACGAGTTGACCCCCTTTTGACTTAGGGTTTTCCTTTCCTTTCTTGGCCTTTCTGATTCTGTGTGTTACAACTCTCCCCCACTTAAACTAGACTTCATCCTCGAAGTCTGCCACGGTCAACTATCTTACAATCTGCTTACAGCCTTACACACTTCACCCAATTAGTCCATTCCTGATACATCATCCTCGGGATAATTCGACCATTACTACCTTCGAGTACAACCCTTTACCCAACCGGTAGACTTACCGATACTCCCAGTGCACTTACACTAATACACAAAGGGTTTACCCCTTTTTCCTTGCACTGCCATTGGCCTTTCCAAGGCAACTTCCCATAATCACAATCTTTCCGATCTCCATCAAGAACAAATCTCCTGCTGAAACCGCAATCCTGGCTGCTCACAGCGTCGACCATCATACCCGCACTCATGAAATATCCCCTCGTACGATGCTCCACTACTAAAAACTCCACCCAATGTGTGAATTCCAACCATCCTCCGAGACTACTTGATTTCCACAGTGAGCAACTTAGTATTACCTGATTAGCTCACTGCCTTTTGCACCAAACACCTTATCATTATTCTTGCCTGAAGTCCTACCAACTCCCATCCACCTTCCAGATGAACCGAGACCACCCAGGTCCCAACCGATCCATCGTTACCCGAAATACCAGTCCCCCCAATGGTTACCGAACGCGATAACATTCCCTCAGTCGCTCCCAGTGACTCATGAAGATACCGCGACTACCTGAACTGCTCTACCAACCCAGCCACTCTGGCTCTAGAAGATCTAGGATCCCCGATCCCATACCTTACCCTAAGGTCTCTACCAGGTCCCACCTAGTGTTATTCCTGAAGTCGTCCCATCAGATGAACTTTCCACCACCAACCAAGTTGAAGTAGGATTGATTACTGGAGATTGTAACAACCCGGAACTTCTGCCTCACACACTTAGCCATTTCAATCAAAGTCAAACATGTTTTGTTGACTTTTGGCACTATTTGAGGGTTCGTTTAAGTGATTCTAAGCTTGAACATGATCAACGTTGAGTCTAGGAATGACTCAAGAAGTTATATACTGTCAAAACAAGGCCATACACACCTTTAGAGGGAGTGTACGGCCATACACATGGGTGTGCGGCCACACACACACCTCCTGGAAGCACACTTCTTTCTACGCAGCACACCCACCCTATATAAAGGGTAGACCCCTTTCCTTTCATTTCTTTAAAATCCTGGCAGCACACAACACCTTTTCTCTCAAGACTCTTCAACCACAAACCCTCCCAAGGCTTCAAAAACGTGAGTAATCCATCCCTTAGCTTATTATACTTGAAGAACTTCTTGATCTAGGCCTTGAATCATGAAAGTCTCATCATGTTCTTCATCTCATTGAAGGAGTGCGACCACACACTCGTGTGTGCGGAAGCACACCCATTTGTGCGACCATACACACAAACACACACCATAGGACCACAAACCCATTTATAAGACCCTAAACTTGTACTACAACCAAGTATGGGCCACACCCATGTGTACGGCAGCACACTCATTTGTGCGACCATACACACACACCATAGGACCACAAACCCATTTATAAGACCCTAAACTTGTACTACAACCAAGTATGGGCCTAGGACACTTCATGGATGCAAGTATGGACCTTGAAAACACCTTTAAGGTGGCCATACACCTCACTCATGCAATCCTTTGAGGTCCTAACACTTAGTGCAAGTAGTCCCAAGTTCTTAGAATGGTTCTTCGTCACATCTAGTGGTGAAATACCATCATTTGACTCCTTAATGTGTCATTACTTGTTGATTAGGATCAAATCATCTTAAAGGATTCACTTGAACATTCCGCATTCCATATCGATCCTTCATTCAAATCACCTGAGGTGAGTTCATACCCCTACGCTTTTTCTGAGTTTTTCATGTTTTCAGGGGGGGATACAAGCAAAAGTACAAGGAAACTTGTGCTCAAAATATATTGTTTTGTTTAAGATAATTATATTTTCAGTATGCTTTTAACACGGAAAATAGTTTTACCAACATATTAAGAAATCAACACGTAGGAACAATTTTCAAAACTAGAACAATGAACTTGTGAATTATATAGAAAAATGTATTATTTTATAAAGGATTCATGAAAATCATAAACAAGATTTTGGTATTATTACTTGTAAATTTGTTAGGCTATGTTTGAGACACGGCCTTGGTAACACTCACCACAAGAAACAGAGTGGAGGACTAGTACTCGTGACCAGAGTCTCTTGTAGGGAGAGCGTGATTGTTGTGTATAGATCTATACGGGACTGACAATCCCACACCTCACTGTTAGCTACAGTTGGACCAGCAGGTCTGCGGGTGACAAATTCATTAAGGATATTGGTCGTTGTGGGCCATATCCAGTCAGTTATGGTTATGAAGCTCACAACCTAGATAACAGGAATTTACTTTTGTAATAATGAATCAAGTGAGCTAACCTCAAAGTAATAATTGATTTAATTATTGGAGGGTATTAATAATAATACCTTCAGGACTTAGTTCATCATGGTTTTCTTTTGTTTAGTTTTATTTATGTAATAAGGCTAATATACCTCTCTGGGTGTAACCAGGGTTTTTAAAAGAAAACTGCTTTTATCAACACGAGTATGGTAGATACTTGCAAACTTCAGTTTAAAACGGATAATCAACCATCAACCTTTAGGGAAAATATAGGATTTCCTGGGATAAACCGGCTATTCAAAACGGATTGTTTTACAACCAACGGATATTCATATTCATTCCACGAAACATTGGATTGTACATGTTCTGTACGAACCTAGAAGTCATGGAATGAATGGGTTTTCAAACACGTTTTTCATAAGAAAATATAGGATTTTCTTGAGGAACACTTTTCAAAAGGATTCAAAGAACACTTTTCCACCAAAACTAAATGCTTATGAACTCACCAGCTTTATGCTGATATATTTTCAAAACTGCTTGTATTCTCAGGGAATTAGTAGACAGGTATTTCCAGGAGTTCGGAGAAGTTGAAGCGTTAGATTCGCATCTTCTATTTTACCTTTGATAAGAACAAAACTATGTATTAAACAATGTAAACCTTTTTGACATATGTATTCAATGTCTGGTTGTGTTTACTATGCTTGCTATGATACAATTGTTGTGATACTACGCATGACGTCAGCCATCCCCGAACGTTTTCACCATTCCGGTTTGGGGGTGTGACAGAGATACGCATGGAAGAAGTCCTAGTAGAGTCTAGGAAAATTTTTATGATTATTTGGACACATTCGTATGTGTTAAGTTGTTCTGTTATTTTAGGACTTGGGGATTGCAAGACAATATTTGGTACGAGTATGAGTATGTGTGAATAGTAGTAGAGATCTATACTACTGGAAGCACAGGACTCACGTTGGATTAGGGAAACTCACAAGGTTACCAAGAAGCTAGTAATTGATTTCGTTTTATTCAAGTATGTCATTACCATTGTTTTGGTAATGACTAGTAAGATGGTTGTTATTTCGACCCTGGTGGTCATATCAAACTGATTCCGATTACGATGAGTTTGTTACGTGATTCGTAGAACCAAGTTCGATGTAGCATCTAACTGAGGTCATAATATTGAAATCAATGCGATCGATAACATCGCGCTCGTTGTTAAGGAAGCTTGCTAGAAATGCTACATGCAAAAATGTGATTATATCACATTATAATATGAAGGAAGGTATATTCCATTTTGGGATTTGACTCTAAGAGACATGAGTCTAAGCGTTGCATCATACGATGCGAGGTCATTAGAACATGACCCATCGATCTGTTACAATAGATAAAGGAAAGTAGTTATCCTAAGAAGAAGAAGGAGTCCTCAATAAGGATTTATTTTGTAACTCGTAGGTTACGATTAAAGTCCAACATAGTACGAAAAAAAGATGCAAGATTGAGCATCACTTGCAATCAAGAAGCCCTAGAGTTAGATTCTCTTTCGAAGAAAAATAGAAGTTACTATTATTACTTAGTATGGAACGATAACATATGGAATCATTATACAAGCCCTGTTTTCGTTGATGATTCCGGGACGTAATCATCCTAAGGGGGAGATAATTGTAACCCTCGTAGATCCGGGCTAGTCAATTTAGAGACGATAAGCATCAAAAACAATTTTCTAATAGAAGAGTGTTTAGAATAAATAATCTTAACCAAGTGGTAGTATATATCACTAGGTTTCTGTGCATATAAAGAACGCCGAAATCCGAGTTAAACCAAAGAAGTTATGACCTGTCGAAGTTTCGCGACAGAATCGACACGACACAACGTGACGTAAATAGTGAATTTACGATAGAGCGATATTTGGCCTTAGCGACCTAAACGAAAGTCGTGGAATACGTTAAACCGAGAGCGTACATAAAAAGAACGTCTAAATCTGACTTCGTATGAGAAAGTTATGATTTTTCTAAGTTTCAGCTTAGCAATGTGCAGCCTGAAACTCGGATTTTAGATCAAGTGATTTTTAGCCAAATCAAGCTAAACGAGAATCAAAGATCTTGTTAATAGTAGTACAACGGTAAAAAGACAGACGAAAACGGACGCCAGATGAAGAAGTTATGAATTTATAACGGAGTTTTCCTGTCCCAGCATACTAAAAATAATATGATATAAATAAAATCAAAATAAGCCGACTGAGTCTAAACGAAAGTTGTAGAGCATAATCTCACCTACGCGTGGATATAAAGAACGTCGAAAACGGAGCTCGTATGAGTAAGATATGAATTTATGAAGTTTTTAAATAATTAAAATTTATAAATAATATATAATTTCGGATAATACCCGAATCCATGACTCAGCCGATCTGATCCACCCGGTACGCCCCATGTACCAGGAGTACGCCCAGCGTACATGTCGATGAGGCGTTACGCCCAGCATACAAGAGAGTTACGCCCAGCGTAACCTGGGGTTCAGCCCCTATAAATACGAGACGAGGCCTCCCCGTTTAATTCCTAATTTTCTATTCTTCCACCCTTTTCTTTCTTCTTCTTGGAAATTTATACCCCCGAAGCTCTGGTATCAATCCCAACACCCGAAGCAAGTCCCGAAGCCCCGAAGATCCCAAGAAATATAGTTTTCGAGCCGAAACTTTGCCCGCGTGAAGCCCGGTTTTGGAGAAAACGTCCCGTTTTCACCGCAGAAGATTATTTTAAGAAATGAGGCGTTGTCCGATCATCGTCTTATCAAGTGAGTGTATAGTCCCTTTCATAAACACGATTTTAATACAAGTATTGGTTGAATGTATTATATCTATGTTATGAGTGAATGTGTAGTCACTTTCTTCTAACACATAAAATATGAAGTATTTGATATAAGAAACATGCTATGTGTTTATATACGGTATGTTTATTTGAGATGAGTGTGGAATGGATGTTTTATATAATTTTTAAATGAGTTAAACTGTATATGTATTTTATATCTACAAATATGTTGGGTAGAACACGGGTAGATGAGATAGTTGGTGTGTGATAAAAGATGAGTTGGATAAGGAGATAAAAGGTGATATATATCTTGAGATGAGGGTGACAGGTGAAAAATGAGTGAAACCTTTACCCAACCGATGGCCCCCCGTCATTCATCAGAGTGGGGATGACAACCACAGACTATTCTAGACAGTCCAGTGGAACACTAGCAGGCTCGCAACTTGTAGGTGTTGTGAACTTGATGCTCACCGGTGTACTCTAAAAACCCATTGACACGTATTGCGAGAGGGGTCTCGAAAACGATATTGTCAATAAACGAGATAAACTTGTTATTAATCTGGGAGCATGGATTAAAACATAGTTAATTGTCCCTAGTCCAGGAGTATGGATTAGGCACAGTTTTAGATCCGGGAGTATGGATTAGATCAGGAGACTAGTTTTAGATCCGGGAGTATGGATCAGATCAAGAGGTTAGTTTTAGATCCGTGAATAGGGATCAGGTAAAGAGGTAAATTTTGATACGAGAGATTAGATCGTGTCATTGTGAGGATTGACGGGGTGGGATAAAAGTTGTTTTGTATGGTGAAATTGTATAAGTTTGTGAGTTCTAATATATATATATACTTATATGATATAACATTGTGGGTTGAAAACCCTATATGCTCACTAGGCTTCCAAGCCTGACCCACTCAGTTTTCTTTGTATTACAGGTAATGACACAAGAGTATAAGTCGGATGACTTCACGAGAGATTTTGAATTATAGAGTAGTATTTATAAATAACTGTTGTAAGGTCTGTATTGTACTGTTTATGTTTTTGGTCTGCATCAGAACATAACATCCTGAGATTTTGTTATTTAATGAAAATACATTCTCTTTGAGAAATGTTTTGATAAATTTTATCATATTTTGTTTTGGGAACAAATTCCGCAACTGCTTTCTGTAGAAGATTACTCTGATTTTTAAAACAAAGCATAAACAAATCGGTCTTTTCTGGCCATGAAATTGGGGATGTCACAATTTATTTACATGTTTATTGGGCCCAATATAATCATTTCATGTCTATTGGGCCTTCACGATCCAATTACATGCTTAATGGGCCTAAATTAGCCTCACATGTTATTGGGCCTTAGTGGCCCATTTACATGCTAATTTAGCCGGGAAAAATTCATAATATGCTTAATGGGCTTTAACGTGTCCATTTGCATACTATCAAGCCTGGAAATAACTTACATGTCTAATGGGGCACAGTTGTCCTTTTTCATGTTTGTTGGGTCGTATCTTTTCACATTCAAGTATCATTTGGTGTTTGTAAATCTAAATACATATAACATTTTACATATTCATGTGGCAATAATTGGGATCTTGTGAGACTTGTCGGTTGACACCATTAAGTGTATGGCCGTAGCCTGTAGTTAAAATCAGAGTCTCCTAGAGGGAGAGCGAGAGTTTATGTATAGATCTATACGGGGGTGAATCCCCCACACCTGAGTTTTTCGCTACAGTTAGACTAGGTCAATCTAGGGTGACAGAACCTTGATCAAAACCAACGTTTGGAAAAATGCCAAGACAGGCAATTTAGTCATTATCATGCCTGGTTATAACGACTCACATAGAGATCCATTACCATCGATACATTACGGATGTCAAAGTGCTTATATCATAATAATACGAAACAATTTATACGACAATACAAGGACTACAACACTTTTATAAATCAGAAAATATCGGATTTTCTAGGGAAATACTATTATTCATTACCTTCTACTTACAAAAGATATAATACAAGGAATTTTTGGATCGTTTATTTATACATTTTTTTTACAAGTGGAAATCACACATACCTTTATACTTGATCATTACATCTTTTTCAGAGAATTTACAGAAAATATCGGATTTTCTGGGTTTCACGAACAATACAAATTCTTTTAATCAAACATTCTTATGAACTCACCAACATTATATATGTTGACCATTTTCAAAATAACTTGTATTCTTAGGTAATCGATAAGCTGAAGAATCATCAAGAGTATTTTGGAATTTCTTTTATGCAAATGTCAATCATCGTACAATTTATGTTTTGGATTATGTAATGTAAAACAATGTACTTGATGTGAACAATACTAGTTGTACTATGTAATGTTTGGTGATGATTGTGTTATGTTTCATGTATATTCATTGTGATGATATTTCTGATGGGTTTGATACAAAAGAACACCCTATATGCTCATGCAAACCCTAATGCTTGGATCTAGGTTTCTCTAATTGTACATGCATTCATCCAAGACATTTTCAAACCCTAGATCTAGCATATGATATTCAAAATTAACATATGTAAACAGATCTAGATGATTACCTTGTTATTGATTGAAGATATTGAAGCCTTGAGAACTTTAGCACCTCAAGTGTTGTGCCTCTAATGAATCACAAACACCAATAGCAATTGGAGGAAGCAAGAAAGAGAGGGAGAGGAGAATTTCAGCTCTAGGATTTCTAGGGTTCAAATGGCCGAAATTCCCATGCCTAGGGGTCCTTTATATAGGTGTAGAAATTTGGGTTTCAGTCATTATCCTTATTTGGTTACTTAGCCAGCAAGCAGCCCATAAGATAATTCTAGAATCCCTATCTTGGACGAATTCTTACGGCTTTATCCCTAGAATTCGTCCGCCCTATCTATTAGGGTTTCCTTGCCTAATTTTGCAACTATCACATAATTATAATTCAGCCCCTTAACTTTAATTAACTTCTTTTGATCACAAAACTAATTCTTAATTAAGTATTGACCAATGTCAATTAAACAGATATGATTCCTCCAGTCAAGTTGCTTTGGTGAAGGCAACCCAAAAGGACCATGCACAACCGGGTCAAGTACATACCAAATATAGTTATGGACTTAGACATTAATCCAACAGTCTCCCGCTTGGATAAGTCTAATAACTATAAATGGAAATGCAACTTCTGGATTTGATTAACAATCGTAGTTCTCAAAACTCTTGATCTTATCAATAACCTGTCCTTAAGGTAAGGGATCGTATAATCCTATGTTCTGGATATCATGCGGACAATTACATGGAATATAGTCACACTTATTGTCCAACAATTTGTTTCTGGATCTCAAATTTATTTGACATAGAAGTTAATTGAACACATCAATTCAGTCCTAACCGGGCCTGGCACATAAGTCAAACTAAATCATCGAGGGGCCCTGATATCGCTTTTACCCTCCTAGGATAAAAGGAACAGATTTTTACTTATATGCATTTACTATCCACTAATCAAATTATACATAACAATGAGTTTTATACCATCAAGTTACTGATGCGTTTACACACTATCAATGCACAACCAATTAGCAAACAATAAACCATATATCTAGGTTTTAAAACCATATGATATTATCGTCTTGCGATCACTCGTGATGAATTCCATGAACTGATTCCAGCAAGCGTGGGTTTATTCCAATGCTCAAAACTTGTTCATAAGCACTCATGAACGTTGTAGAAAACTTTTGCTATGTCTAATACACTTTAAACAATCTACACACCAATTCATGACAGTCTTCATATGTCACACCCCAAAACCGAGAACGGCGGAAACGTTCTGGGGCGGAGGACGTCATGTATAATATCAACAACAATGTAAAGTAGTAAACAAGCAACAACATCATCCATTGCATTAATAAAATAATTATTATACAATTGTATTCTGACAAATTTTGATAAACACTAAAGCATAAATCAAAATGAAAGATAAGTCTTGAATAAGCTCCATCTTCCGTTTTCCTTGCATCGGTACCTGTCTATGATGACCTGAGGATACAAGTAATTTTGAAAGCGAGTATCAGCTATAAAGCTGGTGAGATCATAAGTATTAATGTGTCTTAATTTGTGAAAACTTATAATTTCTAAGACTTGACATTGCTTTGAAAGGAAACGAGTATAAGTATGAAAATGTTTGTAGCTCAACTGTATATGTTTGAAAATCCCTAGAAATCCCTATGATTTCTATTAGTAACAAAAGGAGTCTTCTACCAAGACTTAACTGTTCTGTGTGTGTGTGTTTCTTGTAAGAGTATGTATATTTTCCAAAGTATAACTATTATTACTCAAAATATGGATTGTATATTCATGTTTAAGTGAGGTTATCACTGGAATATGTACTGGAAAAATTAACGTAGTACTAAATCGTAGCTCTAAAAGGGCTACTATTTATCAACGGATAGCATCTACATTACCGCGCTTCCTATGAAAAATTCGCGAAGTGAATGTAATGGGAAAGAGATGGTACTATGGTGTAGTGTCAAACTACAACCGTACCTATTACCTTAAATCTAGGGTAATACTACCAAGTACCACAGTATTTGGATATATATATATGTATATATATCAATACACCGATACTCAACTTGCCTTATTTGATGGATAAGGTATAATGTGATGTCTAGATCCCAGACTGTTTCGCTCCCCTATCAGAGGGATTTTAGGACCCACACACGACCCCTGCATGAATGCAAGCCGTGAGCACCACATTACCTGCGATCATGTATACTCGATATAACAATCACAATCGTAGTGTGCTTTATCAGTATAGTTAGATCCTAAACTGGTTCTGAGCTATAGCCACTAGTGACGTCTATCCTATGTATATGAAAGCGTACTCATGTAAGTGTGATCACGTAATTGTACTTATGGTGTACTGAAATGTTCTACGTGTGCTAGCGGTAATGTGTGACCTCTTTATCTAGCAAGTATTGTCATGTAAGTGTTCTAGTATAGTTGTATATATAGACTCATGAATGAACTGACTCATTGATCTAGCAGTTGTAATAGTATGATTCTGTATTACCCCGATGGTAACTTGTTAACAGTGTGTTTAGTACGTATGATTATGGAAGTACTTTTATGTCTATATATGTATATTTGATATATAATTAATATGGAAACGACCTTCGAATGGTCACCCAAAATCCTATCAGACCACATCCAAATCGAGGAAAAGGAAACAAGGTGGATAGCCTTCCTAAGCCCTTTAAACATTATTTATACGTCTATACATATATGGGCATGCAATTTGTAATATAAAAGCATAAATAAGTTTGGTAAAACATTTGAAACATAAATATTAGTTTTAAGGAAAGATCGACTTGATGTCAATCTATAAAACCATTTGAAGGCATAAGTTTGATAAAACAATATAAGTATAAGGAACATTTGTTTGAAACACAGTTGTAAATAAGTTGAAATATGATAAACAGAGTAAGAGGTACAGTGTAATAAGGAGTTTAAAACATATAAAATGTTTATAAAAATCATTTGAAGGAAATTGTTTGGTAAAACGGCTAAATGAGTAGCCAAATCTTTAGATTGTTGTAATTTAATCACATGTGATTGATGTAATTAGTAATATACTCCTACTTACTAATCACATGCAATTGACATAATAAGTAGCATGATTCTACTTGTACCCCCCCCCCCCATAAAGCATTTAAAAGTAGTTTACAACATTATTTAAGGGGTATGAACTCACATGAAAGCTTGAAGATAGCGAGATGGAAAACCGGGCAGAGTTTCGTCTCGGGAAACGGATTTTCCTCGGGATTCTCGGGAATCTCGGGAGTAAAATCGACCCTCGGGACTTGAGCAAAAAGACCAGAGCTTCGGGTTATAACGGGCACGGAAAACGAGGCAAGATCGAGAGAGAAATGAGAGAATTGAGCAACTTTTTCGGAAAGCCTCGCATCCTATTTATAGGAAGGCTGAACCGCCTCCGAACGCGGGGCGTACGCTCGTACGCAGCGCGTACGCGTACGTCATGCGTGACCGAAGCCTCGACTGCCTCGGTTCGGATGGGACGGGTTGCTGGGTACGCGGGTCGGATGGGACGGCGGGTCGGATGGGACAGCGGGTCGGACGGGTCGGAGCTTCGGACGGGTCGGACGGGTCGGATTCCTCGGATATTGGCGACGTGGACGATCCGAAGCCCTTGATCTCAGTACGCGGGGCGTACGAAGGTACGCAGGGCGTACTTCGGACCTATCCGATGACTCCCCCTTCGGATAATACCGGGAATTTATAATTAAATTTATATTTATTTTAATTAAACTTCTAAAATTCATATCTCCCTCATACGAACTCCGTTTTTGACGTTCTTTATATCCACGCGAAGGTGAGACCATGATCTACAACTTTCGTTTAGATTCCGATGGCAAATTCCGAAATTATTTTTATTATTTATTTATTAAAATGACGTGATTAAGGAATTTCTTCTAAAATTCATAACTTTTACATCCGAAGTCAGATTTGGACGATCTTTTTATGCACGATCATAGATCGAGGGTGTCTATAACTTCCATTTAGATACTTAAGGCTAAAAACTATTGCATCGAAATTTCGCGTTTTACGATTACTCGCTGATGCCGGTTTTTCCGAGAATCTTCGGTTGGTCATAACTTCTTCATTATAACTCGGATTTTAGGGTTCTTTATATGTACGAAAACCTTGATACGGTTCCTACTACTTTAATTAGCCCAAATAAGATTTTAGGAAAGTTATATTTTGACCTAAATTTGATTGGTTTTACATTACATTGTCTCGAAATATCGGGTTGTCACATCATCCCCCCGTTAAAGGGAATTTCGTCCCGAAATTAGAATTTAAGCAAGGAAGTATGCACGAATAATCGAGTGGTGAGGAGGAAACTTCCTAATCGATTGGTTCTAACGCACCTAAGTGATAACGGGTTCTCGGTTGGCATTCCAACGAACCTTCACTAACTGGCGATAGCGTTCCTTTGTCCGCTTGACCTCTCGGTCGTGGGTCACTACGGTTCTAATACGAAGTTGAGGATCTCGAAGAGTGGACTTGCAAGAGTCCTAACAGAAAGGTATGGTTTCATGATCGAGATGCGAAGAGTAGAAAGTACGTTACTGAGTTCGCGGAGTAGGTCTTGTTTGTGTGAGGCACAGGACCAATTCTGATAAGAATCTCGGAGGTCCTGTCTAACTTGGATTTAGATTTCCACGCTTTACGAAGCGTATTAAGCCATTCCCAGAGTGAGTTATCCTAAAGAACTTGGTCACTCACTTGGAATCTCAAAGGTTCCTTTTCTTACGTAACTTCCCAGTCAAAGGCCACCCCTTGCTGGGTCAAATTCGTACGAGTTTCTGTAGCTTGCGAGGAGTTCCGAATGAACTAATGCGGTAGGTCGGTAAGACCTAGAATCTGGTGAAAAACTGTCGGCGTCTCTGGTGTCGATAATGCTCAACGGTTTTGTCAAATTGAAAGAGTACCCAAAATTTCACACATTACTATCAGCGTGTCCTAGAAATTTTACTCTTCAATTTCAAAACTTGTGCCTAGAGAACTTTGCTAAAAGTTCCACTGTAGGATTGTTACCATGGGCTTTCTTCTTACTACGAGGGTAGATAAGTAAGTCATCTCATGGGGAAAATGACGAATTGATCCAAGTAAGAAAGATGTAACCCTTCATTTAACTCATGAAAACCATGGGCGTATTGGTCCTATCCGAAAGGTATCACTACGAACTCGAAGTGTCCGTATCGGGTTTAGGAGATAGTCTTCCGGACATCCTCCCCTAACACTCGAACTGGTGATATTCGGATTCCAGATCCATTCCTGGAAGTAAATTCTTTCCTTACGTTTGCTCAACCATTTTGTATAAGCGAGGCAGAGATAACGCTTTCTATGAAAGTCTTGACGGATTCCTCGATAACCGAGACACATACGATGCGATCCATCGATCTCTGGAAGAATCTGACCAGGGTTCTCTAGGGTGAGAAACCTAGTCTTCTAATTCTATTACTGTGTGGTTCGCCAAGTTGCTCGTGCTGTTCTTGTATCTCTGTGGGTGTTTAAACTATAGGGTGATCTGTTTTCGGGAGTTGTACTGGGTTCTAAGTCTATGACGATGTGATTACTCGTATACTTAGGCAGTTTCTCCGTCCTGAAGTCCATTTGAGAATTCATACAGGGTTTCACGATCACCATTTCGTGTATACGAGGCGTATATAATTAAGATTGAAAAGGTAGTCGAATAACTGATTCTTCCTTACCCTCACATCCCAAGGAGGAAAAGAGTTAAGGCGAAATCATTAATTCTAAACCTGTAGAACCTTGATTATATAACACTCTTATGTATACCTTCCTCAGTGATAGATCATCCGTATGAATTTTCCTAGATTGCACTTGACGTACTGCACGAGTGGTACATCGAGGATTTCCTTGGAAAGAAACTACCTAAGAGGTAATCCTGGAATGAGCACTTCGGCGTTCTGATAAGACGGCTTCGCTGAAAAGGTGATCTAGAAGAAAGAGATGTACGCATGAAGCTGTTTTCGCGTCGATCAAATTGAATCTGATTGTATGATAATGTCGGAATCATACAGAAACTTTAAAGACATTAGAATTAAACATAGACGATTACAGACAAAACACAATTGTGCAACCATGAACAGAGTTACAGTACTTTAGATTTACCACTAGACTATCGCTGCGAATAAGATATACTACAAAAGACAAGTATACGCAGCACGAGCATTCCTATACAGACAGGATCTCGCAAAAGGTAAGACTCTAGTTGCACTAGTTCTAGATAGTTTATAAGTCTGTTACAACGAAACGCCTTAAATACATTAACGTGGTTCCTGAGCAGGCTCTCCTGCAGCTGTGATCCTGGGAATCTTCCCGTCTGCGCCAGGGTTCTGTGTTATCGGACAATCCTTCTTGAAGTGCCCTAACTCACCGCATTGGTGGCATGACTGGCTAGTACTCACATCAGTGGAGGAAGTGAAGTGCAGGGTAGGAGTTATGGGAACACGGGTGCTTTCCTTGTTTTCCTTCTTTGGGCAATCTCTTTTATAGTGCCCAAACTCACCACAGTTATAGCAATTTAGGCTGGCCCTAGCGGTGAAGGTAGCTTTACAGAAACGGGCGATGTGTCCTTTCTTGTTGCAGTTCACGCACTGCAAGACACGGCACATTCCCTCGTGGTGGAAATTGCACCGGTCGCACTTCGGGAGTGTTCCCTTATATGGTCCGCTCGGTACTGGGATGGCAGAGGTTTGTGGCTGCTGTCTGGCAATTTTATGAAACCGTTTGCGTTCCACTTTGGCTTGACATTTTCTTTTCTTGTTCTCTGCTTTCTGGCTTTGCGAGCCTGTGGATGTTACTGTTGGATGACTTCCTGGATGGATATTGCGATTGGAAACTTTATTCCCATTAGCTGCATTGACTGTGCTGTTAGCGCTACGGTGCGCCATGACCGCGGTTACGGCCGCCACTACAGCAGCTGTAACTGTCGTTTGAAAGGTGGCGGCGTCCATCGGAAAAGTAGAGGTCTCGTTGCTTGGCTGGTTGTTTCCGGACGACGCCATGATTCTGTAACATGAAAGAGTAAAGATTTGTAAGCGATTATGGTTGACCCTGATGTACTTAGATTGTTCATGAAAAGAGTAAGAGTATGATCTCTAAAGTTTGACCTACATCCCTATGATGCAGTCCTAGTACGAAGTGGAAGTATGATCGTAGAATGGTCACAAGACGTTTGTCGTTCGAGCTGGGGTATCGTGGGTTGGTGAATAACAAGATCCAACCACTGAAGGAGACTTGGAAGTGTCTCCTGAATAAATCACCATAGTCCAATGACTTGACTAAAGCATGTTTCAGATAGACTCGAATGAAGGTAAGATAAAAGTACTTGAATGAAGAATGACACAGAAGTTAGCCGGCTGTCAATATCTTTGATATTCACGATGTAAGGGTTTTGGAAAACGGCCTTTTAAAGGTCTCACATCATATCCCCAGAAGATAGTTCCTGACATCATAAAGACCTAACTAAAGCTCGTACTGAACAAGATAATTTCATGGAAAATACCACATCGGGCATAGACAGAAAAAAACACGGTTTCTTGTTATAAGGGAAATAAAGTAAAGTGTCTACTACGGGCGACGGTCATCCCTCTGGTGCACTCTTAGTTCAACCAATTGACGTTCTATTGTCAAGTAGGTGTCTTTCGCACACCATTTGGCGTACTCGGAGTCCTATGACTTCGGCTTGTGATTCAGCTAGTGCTTGTAGCCGGGTTTCATGGTTTCTCTCTGATCTCTCGTGAGCATCCTCTAGAAGAAGGGTGTGGAGGGTATGCATTCTAGCATAGGCGACTTCTTCTGAAATCTGATGTAGGGCTGTCCTGCCTTGAATCTCATTTATGGCCTCTCTACGGACCAAGATTGGCAAGACTATATCTGCTAAGCCCTCATTGCTCAAGTCGTAAAAGTTTCGGTTGCCAATAAATGGCATGGGCTGATCTTGTTCTTGGCTCCATGTTTCCAAGCATTCCACTTACTCAGGGTCAGGCCATGAAAAGCCGGAAGAGGGTTAGGAATTTGAAACGGGAGCTACTCGGGGTAGGTTCTCAACCTCTGGCTCGGGGTTAGCATCATACGAAAAGTCTTCATTACGGTGATCATCCAAGGGAATAGGATGATCATTCCCTGGTTCTTCTCCAAACCAACCAGCTATGACTTCATTCGGAAGGTACTGGTTGTCAAGGGAATGGAGTCCAGCTATGATTTTTATGCGAGAATTTAGGGTAAGAGGATAATTATTAGACGAACTATCTAGATAATTATGTAGAAAACCTTCATTAGTTACATCGCTAATTGTGAAGTGCATACCAGCTATGTGTAATCTAAACAGGATAGACCTTCGAATAAGTGACCTTATTTCCAAATTCACACAGAATAGGGGTAAGGCAAAATTACCACTGATTCTAAGTCTATAACATCCTAATTACATGTAGCCTTAGTGTATCCACTTAGCAACTATCAACTTAGTAATGAGGACTCCGTTTTAATTCTCAAGTATAAAGTACTTAGAGTAACACCAAATACTCCTATAGTATTTTAAATTTTTATGTTATGTTCTATTGTTCTCATTGTGGTAGGGTTGGTAAGATTTTAGCATTGTTGCAACCACACACTTAAACTTAGGCACATGCTAGTCAACCCTCGGATAATATAGGCGATCAGGCTATATCTTCCCAGTTTTGACCATATGTCTCTAAGCACACTTGTGTTGCCCAACAATCGTAATTCTTTTGTACTGTCCTAGTGACATTGATTTTAGTATGAATGCAGGCACGTATACTTACTTAAATATTTTATTATTTAAAGTATAAACTCTAAATCAGAGTATTTTTAATCCCATTGTATTTATAGTTAGTATATCTTTTATGGGTTGATATACTCAATTCACTATAAACAATGCTCTGATACCAATCTGTCACACCCCAAAACCGAGAACGGCGGAAACGTTCTGGGGCGGAGGACGTCATGTATAATATCAACAACAATGTAAAGTAGTAAACAAGCAACAACATCATCCATTGCATTAATAAAATAATTATTATACAATTGTATTCTGACAAATTTTGATAAACACTAAAGCATAAATCAAAATGAAAGATAAGTCTTGAATAAGCTCCATCTTCCGTTTTCCTTGCATCGGTACCTGTCTATGATGACCTGAGGATACAAGTAATTTTGAAAGCGAGTATCAGCTATAAAGCTGGTGAGATCATAAGTATTAATGTGTCTTAATTTGTGAAAACTTATAATTTCTAAGACTTGACATTGCTTTGAAAGGAAACGAGTATAAGTATGAAAATGTTTGTAGCTCAACTGTATATGTTTGAAAATCCCTAGAAATCCCTATGATTTCTATTAGTAACAAAAGGAGTCTTCTACCAAGACTTAACTGTTCTGTGTGTGTGTGTTTCTTGTAAGAGTATGTATATTTTCCAAAGTATAACTATTATTACTCAAAATATGGATTGTATATTCATGTTTAAGTGAGGTTATCACTGGAATATGTACTGGAAAAATTAACGTAGTACTAAATCGTAGCTCTAAAAGGGCTACTATTTATCAACGGATAGCATCTACATTACCGCGCTTCCTATGAAAAATTCGCGAAGTGAATGTAATGGGAAAGAGATGGTACTATGGTGTAGTGTCAAACTACAACCGTACCTATTACCTTAAATCTAGGGTAATACTACCAAGTACCACAGTATTTGGATATATATATGTATATATATCAATACACCGATACTCAACTTGCCTTATTTGATGGATAAGGTATAATGTGATGTCTAGATCCCAGACTGTTTCGCTCCCCTATCAGAGGGATTTTAGGACCCACACACGACCCCTGCATGAATGCAAGCCGTGAGCACCACATTACCTGCGATCATGTATACTCGATATAACAATCACAATCGTAGTGTGCTTTATCAGTATAGTTAGATCCTAAACTGGTTCTGAGCTATAGCCACTAGTGACGTCTATCCTATGTATATGAAAGCGTACTCATGTAAGTGTGATCACGTAATTGTACTTATGGTGTACTGAAATGTTCTACGTGTGCTAGCGGTAATGTGTGACCTCTTTATCTAGCAAGTATTGTCATGTAAGTGTTCTAGTATAGTTGTATATATAGACTCATGAATGAACTGACTCATTGATCTAGCAGTTGTAATAGTATGATTCTGTATTACCCCGATGGTAACTTGTTAACAGTGTGTTTAGTACGTATGATTATGGAAGTACTTTTATGTCTATATATGTATATTTGATATATAATTAATATGGAAACGACCTTCGGATGGTCACCCAAAATCCTATCAGACCACATCCAAATCGAGGAAAAGGAAACAAGGTGGATAGCCTTCCTAAGCCCTTTAAACATTATTTATACGTCTATACATATATGGGCATGCAATTTGTAATATAAAAGCATAAATAAGTTTGGTAAAACATTTGAAACATAAATATTAGTTTTAAGGAAAGATCGACTTGATGTCAATCTATAAAACCATTTGAAGGCATAAGTTTGATAAAACAATATAAGTATAAGGAACATTTGTTTGAAACACAGTTGTAAATAAGTTGAAATATGATAAACAGAGTAAGAGGTACAGTGTAATAAGGAGTTTAAAACATATAAAATGTTTATAAAAATCATTTGAAGGAAATTGTTTGGTAAAACGGCTAAATGAGTAGCCAAATCTTTAGATTGTTGTAATTTAATCACATGTGATTGATGTAATTAGTAATATACTCCTACTTACTAATCACATGCAATTGACATAATAAGTAGCATGATTCTACTTGTACCCCCCCCCATAAAGCATTTAAAAGTAGTTTACAACATTATTTAAGGGGTATGAACTCACATGAAAGCTTGAAGATAGCGAGATGGAAAACCGGGCAGAGTTTCGTCTCGGGAAACGGATTTTCCTCGGGATTCTCGGGAATCTCGGGAGTAAAATCGACCCTCGGGACTTGAGCAAAAAGACCAGAGCTTCGGGTTATAACGGGCACGGAAAACGAGGCAAGATCGAGAGAGAAATGAGAGAATTGAGCAACTTTTTCGGAAAGCCTCGCATCCTATTTATAGGAAGGCTGAACCGCCTCCGAACGCGGGGCGTACGCTCGTACGCAGCGCGTACGCGTACGTCATGCGTGACCGAAGCCTCGACTGCCTCGGTTCGGATGGGACGGGTTGCTGGGTACGCGGGTCGGATGGGACGGCGGGTCGGATGGGACAGCGGGTCGGACGGGTCGGAGCTTCGGACGGGTCGGACGGGTCGGATTCCTCGGATATTGGCGACGTGGACGATCCGAAGCCCTTGATCTCAGTACGCGGGGCGTACGAAGGTACGCAGGGCGTACTTCGGACCTATCCGATGACTCCCCCTTCGGATAATACCGGGAATTTATAATTAAATTTATATTTATTTTAATTAAACTTCTAAAATTCATATCTCCCTCATACGAACTCCGTTTTTGACGTTCTTTATATCCACGCGAAGGTGAGACCATGATCTACAACTTTCGTTTAGATTCCGATGGCAAATTCCGAAATTATTTTTATTATTTATTTATTAAAATGACGTGATTAAGGAATTTCTTCTAAAATTCATAACTTTTACATCCGAAGTCAGATTTGGACGATCTTTTTATGCACGATCATAGATCGAGGGTGTCTATAACTTCCATTTAGATACTTAAGGCTAAAAACTATTGCATCGAAATTTCGCGTTTTACGATTACTCGCTGATGCCGGTTTTTCCGAGAATCTTCGGTTGGTCATAACTTCTTCATTATAACTCGGATTTTAGGGTTCTTTATATGTACGAAAACCTTGATACGGTTCCTACTACTTTAATTAGCCCAAATAAGATTTTAGGAAAGTTATATTTTGACCTAAATTTGATTGGTTTTACATTACATTGTCTCGAAATATCGGGTTGTCACATACATACCTACTTCCAACATATGAACGACTGTGGACCGTTCGAATAATCTTATTATTTAGGATGTCAAAACATGCAAAATGAAACAATAGGTAAACAATTAACAAAAGACAGTACCATTACTAATAAATAATACTCTTTTATTTAATCATCAAATGTTAATTACAATTTATCTATTACATGTTTCTAAACTATCTAATCTAAACTAATATCGTCCTTCAGCCTGATGCTCCTAGCATGATGCAAGTGTTTAACCCTGCTTAGTCCCTTTGTAAGCAGATCTGTTGGTTTATCATCTGAAGATACCCTCTTCACTATGAGGAGTCCTTCTTCTACCTGATGTCGAATAAAGTGATATTTTATGTCGATATGTCGAGATCTACCATGATCCCTCGGTTCCTTGGTCAAGGCAACAACTCCTTCATTACCACAGAAAATTTCCATAGGCTCCTGTATGGCCGGCACAACTCCAAGATCTCCAATGAAGTTCTTCAACCATATTGCCTCCTTTGACGCTTCGCTCGCTGCAATGTACTCTGATTCGCACGTTGAAACAGCTACGGTCTCCTGCTTGGAACTTTTCCAAGTCACTGCTCCTCCATTTAGGGTAAAGACCCAGCCCGATTGCGAACGGTAGTTGTCCCTGTCAGTCTGAAAACTGGCGTCACTATATCCTTGCACCTTTAAGTCATCACTCCCACCGAGGACTAGAAACCATTCCTTGGTCCTCCGAAGGTACTTAAGAATATTCTTAACTGCGGACCAATGCACTTTTCCTAGATTCCCTTGATATCTGCTGACCATGCTCAAAGCGAAGGCCACATCAGGGCGAGTACAAGTCATAGCGTACATGATCGAGCCAACTGCGGAAATGTAAGGTACTCGGCTCATTTCTGCTATCTCGACTTCGGTACTCAATCTTTAAGTCTTACTCAACTTGGCATTACTTTGGATTGGTAACTCTCCCTTCTTTGAATTCTCCATACTAAAACACTTTAGTACCTTGTCCAAGTAAGTGTTCTGACTACGTCCTATTAGTCTCTTTCTGACTACGTCCTATTAGTCTCTTACTTCTGGTTCTCACTATCCTTATTCCTAGAATATAGGCAGCCTCTCCGAGGTCCTTCATAGCGAAGCATTTCCCGAGCCATGACTTAACTTCCTGCAACGTCGGGATGTCGTTTTAAAAATTATACTGCGTCAAGTCAGACAGTCGAGTCCTTATATGAAACCCAATTAAAATTCAAAGAAAATCAAAACAAGGGTCTAGGGTATGATAGTGTTCCTCCACCTTTCAATCATAACTACACATCCATCCCTATGACACAGGACGAAATTGACAGGGAGGCACATCTTCGATATGGCAAACCAGCTGGATTTGTGTCAGGAGGATTTATTCTGGTTGAAAATACTAATGCTTCTGCTTTATGTGCAGGTAAAGTAGCAGAGGATGAGAACAAGGAGAACACCACTGAACAAACCAACATCTCCTTAAGCTTTGAATCTGTTGCTTCGAACTCTGCTGTTTCTGATCAACCTGCTCTTGAGAAATACAGGCCACCAATTCTAGCAAAACAGAGTGCCTCCTGCAATTGTGCATGTAGGAACAACAAGAGACAAGGCAAAGATACGCCACCATGGGGCAGGAAGAAACAATTTCCCAGTGAAGAAAAAGACATGTTTTCACTGTGGAACACCTGGATAGATTGCCAGAAATTGTCCAAATCGCGCATACGTTCCCTACTGCGCACAAGGATGGCAAAACGTGCCAAGTGGGAGATCCTTTAAAAGAAATCCTTCCGGTTCACGTTCAGACAATGGTGACTGGAACGCGCAGAAGGCCAAGAATCAAACCCACAAGGCAAAGAATCTGAATCCCAAGAGCAAGAAGGGAATGCCGGCCAAGAAGCCAAATCCAAGAGATGCTCCAGTGAAACAAAGACCGGCTAAGTCAAAGTCATCTCGGCAGCCGACATCAAGTTCCAAAGCAAGTACTGAGCCACCCATCAGATCGAAAAAGAAATGGGTTAAACCCAGCTACAAATGGGTTCCGAAGGCTCACTCTCCCAAATCAACTAATGACTCTAATATTTCTTCATCTTCTGTTTGTGATACACAGGATATGTCATGGGAGAGAGTACCATGCAAGGATGACAAAGGTCGACCCGGTTTCAAAATGGATTGGGTTCCAAAGACCAACTGATCCCGCTCTGTGTCGGAGCAGCTATGGAGGCATATCATCAAACATTGGTTTGTTGGTAGTAGTTGTTCCAGTCACATGATAGGAGGCATCTCTCAACTATACAACACTCAAAACATTGTTTGGGAGAATGTGTCCTTTGTGGGAAGGGAAGAAAAGAAGTGATCACTCACGGGGTTTGTGCTTAATGACATGAAGAATTTTCGGATATGTTCTGAGTTTACGCGTGCTGTTCTCAAACCTTCTGGATGCAAATTCAATCGGTAACTTACGGTTTGAGTTTTCTTCTCTATACTCCTGAGTTTTTCTTAAGCTGATTCGCTTTAAAGATAAATTTTTGTTTTAGGATAGTTTAAATTTGCGCATTAACTTTCGTTTCTCTCCTATGCACAAATTTAGGGGGAGAAATAAAAACAAAACAAAAATTAGAAAACTATAAAAAAAAATCCAAAAACATTAGAAAATCAGAAAATCAAAAAATTATGTTGGTTATGAAATGTGCTTGCAGGAGATGTTTTGGGAAGTGATATGATCATGTGATAACAGGCAACCTGAGTCTGCGTAACGTACCCGAAGTTGAAGGGTCTATGCTCTGGTTTGATGCGTCGGTAGGCACGAAAAATTTTAAATGGACATGACTAGGCAGCGTTGAACTTAGGAAATTTAGACTTGACAAATCTTGACCTAGTTAGATCCGTTCAGCCTGACAATACGACAATCGGATAGGTTGAGCAGGGAGATATATATGGGAATCTACTCGTCACATTAATTGAACCCGTACTTGGAATCGTGGTTTAACTTTTCCTCGATGTGCGGATTCTGTCCTTAATTCCGGTTGGATGGGGCGACTGGTAAATTCTGATAAATTAGGTCTGTAGAATATCATTTTCTTTCTTTCCGTCTGTTAGTCATATGTTGTCTCCTTTGCGTGACTTCCAATCCGACCTGGTACACAACATATGCAACTCTATTTCTCTGCCGGTTATATATGTGAAATACTTCTTATTTGTTAGCCATATGTTGTCTCCTTTGCGTGACTTCTAATCCGACCTGGTACACAGCATATGCAACCTTCTACTTCTCAACCCCTCTGAAGTAATAAGTAATAGAATTCTGAATCTATCCTCTCTTTGAATGGTTGTCTGCTCACCCAGTGTAAAGAGTACTTTGGAAGTTCTTGATGGCTAGGGCATATCAGGAAGCGGGAAACATGTTCCAGTACAATTAAAATTGAACACTCAATGATTGTTTATAGATCTCACTGCTCAATTTAGGTGGACAACAATATCCCTGGTCGTCGTCAGATGAATGGTCCTTAAAACATAGTATTTAAGGAATTAGGATCATATATAACTACTAGGAACTTAAGTTCACCTTGTCTTGTAACAAATAGTATGTCCTAAATTTGTCACAATTTTTCGTGTTTAATTAAGTGGACCACAATACCGACGATCGACCAGACAAAGACGTGAAGATAGAAGGTACCGACAAGTGGATAAAGGCTATCTAAAAACTTTGATCCCAAATCACTCTTAAAGTTAGATATCATTTTTAGTTTTGTTAAATTTGTCATTGTTTCTTCTAATTTAAATATTAGGGGAGAATAATAAATTAAAAATAATGAAAATCAAAAAAAAAAAAAATTTAAAAAATCAGAAAAATTCAAAAATCAAAGAAAAATCAGAAAAAATAAAAATCCAAAAATAGTGTTATTTCTGTTTTATTTCTTGTTCAAAAAAAAATCCAAAATATTTTTGTTTCTGTTTTAATTTGTGTGCTAAGTTTTCTTTTAGTTTTGTTTTGTTTTGAAAAGTGATTTCAGGTATAGATAAGACTCATGGAGATTGTGTCGAAAATTTCTGAGCCAAAGCCTCGTTCGTGAGCATCGAAGAATTCGCATTCGAAGGAGCAAGAAATGAAGATTATTCTTTCAACATTCAATCCTTCAACCCCAGAAGCAAGGTGAAGCTGCAATTGAAGATTATGTGACGGATTGCATTGAAGCCTCCTCAATCAGTCTGATGCTATCTTTGTACCTGCTAAAGTGATCCAGAAGATTTGTTCTCTCTGATGTTCTCTCTGAAGATTCTCAAGCTGAAAGCGTTATCTTTCAAGAATCGATACGTCAAGTCTCCTCACCCAACGTGCGTTCAATGGCAAATTCTGAAGAAAATCCTAACCGCTCAAGATGAAGTCATTCATTGAAGATTCATCAAGTTCATCTTGAAGTCGTGCAGAATTTGAAGATTAATGCTGAAGCCAAGTTCCCAATGAAGATTATCAAGAAAGCCAGCTACTTTTTAGGGGGAGCTTGTTGGGTCATTTAAGAAAAGAAAAGAAAGCTATAAACCAAGGGGGAGATTGTTGGGTCAATATTATGGTTTATACTTTTCTTTTCTAGGAAATTTGTATTTTTATGTAATATCTTATGTGTTTACGGTCAACTTTACGGCCAGGGAAGTGTTTACGGACGTAAACAAGTTTACGGCCATAAACCCTGTTTATGGCCCATGTTTACCCGGCCCATATATATATATATATATATATATATATATATATATATATATATATATATATATATATATATATATATATATATATATATATATAGGGGTGAGGGGTGTGAGGAAAAGATTGATGAACACCAAGGATCTTAAGTGTGTGCATTCTAAGGTGTGAGAGAAACTAGAGAGAGAAACGGGAGCTTATGTGTGTGTGTGAATCTCATGTAAAGGAGCATCATTCCAATCTATTCAATACATTGAAGATTCATATTATTCTTCTTCTTCTTCTCTTCTATTTTGATCTGATATCATCCGTTTGATTGGGATTCCGCACCATCAAACGGATCTGATTGATACACAAGCAGATTAGGGACTTACACTCTGGGCCTGCCATGGCTTCCTTATAGCTGTTAGGTTCGCCGACAATTTTTAGTGTACTATCACTAATATATGTATCCCCTTCTATAGTAATATGATAACCATATAACTGGGGTTGAAACCTAACTCTTTCGGAACGTCTAAGAGGTAAGGACTCGTTAATCGGTTCAATCGGAGTTTCCTCCTCGGGTTGAGCGCCAGTGTTGGAGGTTCCTTCATCGCTCGACTCTTGAATCTCTTCAAGATCGATTTGCCTCCCACTGTCCCCTTGGCTTATGAGTTCCTATTCTTGGAAAACCCCTCTCCTCGCCACGAATACAACGTTGTCACTCGGTCTATAGAAGAGATATCCAAACTACTTTTGCGGGTAGCCGATGAAAATACACCGCTCACTACGAGGTTCGAGCTTGTCGTGAGTCTCTCGTCTTACGAAAGCCTCACAACCCCAAACCTTGATTTGTGACAACGAGGGAGCTTTCCTTGTCCACATCTCGTGAGGTGTTTTGGCAACCTTCTTCGTAGGGACTAAGTTAAGGATATAACCGTTAGTCTCTAAGGCATACCCCAAGAATGAGAGAGGTAGTGAAGCACGACTCATCATGGAACGAACCATGTCTACCATGGTTCGATTATGCCTCTCATCCACACCGTTCAAATATGGTGTCCTAGGTAGCGTCAATTGCGAAACGATTCCGCATTCCTTGAGGTAGTCGTGGAATTCAAGACTTAGGTACTCTCCTCCTCGATCGGATCGAAGCATCTTGATTTTCCTGCCCAACTGATTCTCCACTTCTTGTTTAAACTCTTTAAACTTTTCAAAGGTTTCTGACTTGTGCTTGATTAAGTAGATATACCCATATCTGCTATAATCATAGGCAAAAGTCACATAGAAGCGGCTTGCATCCTTTGTGGTGGATCTAAAGGGCCCACACACATCGGTGTGTATGAGATCCAATAAACCCTCACCCCTTTCACAAGTTCCAGTAAAGGGTGACTTGGTCATCTTTCCAAGTAAACAAGACTCGCAAACGTCATCGTCCCTAAGGTCAAATAACTCCAACACTCCATCCTTTTGGAGTTAGGCTATGCGTTTCTTGTTGACATGTCCAAGATGACAATGCCACAAGCATGCTTTATCCATACTATTGGAAGAATCAACACACAATACATCATTTCCTAAGTTATCTACAACCATCACAGTTTCATATATTCCATTACAAGGCAATGCTTCAAAATATAAAACACTATTAAGATAAGCATAAATAGAATCCTTTTCATTATCAAATGAATATCTAAATCCTTGTCTATATAAACCATGAAATGAAATGATGTTTCTTGCTATATCTGGCAAATAGCAACAATTGTTTAAATATAAACCTAATACATTACTAAGCACTAAGGAATATACTCCAATCTTGGTGACTGGCGACGATCTTCTGTTTCCCATGATTAGATTTATCTTCCCACGCTCCACATCCCTATTTCTTCTTAGTCCCTGAAAATCAGAACATATGTGAAAACCACATCCTGTATCAAGAACTCAAGAAATAGCATGCGATGAATCATTAGATTTAATAGTGTAAATACCTGTGAAGGATGGCTTGATCTTCCCATCCTTGATAAATTGCATATATTCTGGGCAGCTTCTCTTCCAATGCCCTATCTTGTGGCAGTGATGGCTTTTTGCCTCCTTTGAGTTAAAGTTGGGTTTAGTAGAACCAGCCTTGGTTCCACTAGAAGATGTACCATCTTGGGACTTTCCCTTGTAGTGGCTCTTTGAGGGAGCCTTCCTCTTCTTACCCTTCCCTTGCCCTATTGCCAAGACAAGGGCAGCAACAGGAGTTGGAGTTGATGCAATAGATTTATCCTTGAGATTGCTCTCAACAGTTCTTAGCAAGCCTTGCAGCTTGCTCAAGGTGACCTCTTCCTTATTCATGTGGTAGGTCATGCGGAACTGGTTGTAGCAAGGAGTGAAGGATGATGTCGATTGCCAGCTCTTCATCAAAATTAACATTTAACTTTAGCAGGCAATCAACATATCTCTGCATCTTTTGCAGATGAGCGGCAAGGGAATCTCCATTACCCATTCGGGTAGTGATCATCGAAGTGATGATCTCATACCTTTCTTGCCTCGCACTTTGATGGTACCGGTCCAACAAGTCTTGATGCATTTCATAGTGATAGATGTTGGATTAGTGTCTAAGTTCATAACTATTTTGGTATGTACTTGACCCGATGGTGCATGGTCCTTTTGGGTTGCCTTCATCAAAGCAACTTGATAGGATGAATTATGGAGAGAAAGGATTAAATATGATTTATTAATATATTATGAGAATAATATATTAAAGGAGAAATCATATTGTTTAATTAATATTAGTCAAGAATTAATAAGAATTACGTTTGTGACTAAAAGAGATTAATTAAACTTAAGGGACTGGAATTGTAATTATAAGATAATTGCAATTGGGCTATGGATTGCCTTATATTATAAGGTTGGATGAATTCTATGGGGAAACCAATTAGAAGTCGTCCAAGGCCTTTAAGGAAAGGAGTCCATGGGTTGCTTAGGACTTAAGCATCCAAATTAGGGTTTCCTTGTTAGATAACCCTAATAGCCTCATTATATAAACAACCCTTATGCCCCAAAAACGTGGTGAACTAATGGTCTAGGGTTTCCATACGTTTTTGAGAGCCTCCTTCTCTTCTATTCTTCATCCTTTTGCTCTTGGTGTTTGTGAACCATTAAAGGAGTGACATTTGTGACTCTAAGCTTTCTAAAGTCAATACAAGAAGGATTTGAGATTGTTATTGCTACATAACAATCAAGGTATGATCTAAACCCTTATTTATATGTTATATTGATTATCATATGCTAGATCTAGGGTTTATAGTCTTGGATGAATTGCATGTACAATAGAGAAACCTAGATCCAAGCATTAGGGTTTGTATGAGCACATAGGATGTTCTTGTAGTCAAAACCTATCAGTGGTATCAGAGCCTTGATTGGTTTCTATTGTATTGATGCATTATGTAGCTGAAAATCGAATTTTAGCTTACTGTTTGACCTAACTCGGCGAGTCACTACTTGGACTCGGTGAGTCAGCCCTACTCGGCGAGTTCCAGAGTGTGACTCGGCGATTCGGAGCGTCAGACAGAGGAAACTTCGGATTTTGTTGCTGTTTTACTCAAGGATTATTACCATATTCGTTTTAAGCCTATAAAATCCGAATTTTATTGTTTCTTAATGAATATCCTTGCCAAAACACAAGATAATTACCAATTGATTAGATAATAACTTCCTTATATGATAAAGATTGGATTATTTGTATTAATTGGGTAACTTATTTTGCAAGAAATTGAAAATTAGGTCAAATATTGATAATGATGAAATTAATTGTTTAATTTATATTATTTGTTATTTGATCCTTGTGTTATGAAAAGTTTCAATTTTCCCCTTTAGGTTTTATAGTTTAAATTTAAACTCAAAAGTTTAGTTTTAAAATTTAAATAGTTGAAACCCTAATGTTTTGAAAAGGTTTCTAAACTTGTCCTCAAGTTTTGGAATTTAAATTTTGATTAAAAGTTTAATTTTGAAGTATATTTAAACTCTAAACCCAATGTTTTGAAATATTTCAAAACATGCCCTCAAGTTTTTGAATTTAAAAGTTGATTAAAAGTTTAATTTAGGAATGTTAAATTCTAAAACCCTAGTATTGTTTTGAAAAAGTTCAAATCACACCCTTATGGTTTTATTAATTAATTAAGGTGTATAATTAAAAGAGGTTTAATAAATCCATAAAAGTTTAGGTTTACAATTTAATTGAATTAAAAGTATAATTGTTAAATTTGACATCCTAGTATTTTAAAAGTGTAAAATACACCCTATACTATATATAACATTAAAAGTCTAACATTATATATATGTATGAGTAAAAGTCAGTCTTATCGTTAGTAGGCCTCATTCACGAAGCTGGTCTATAAGGGGTGTTTAAGGAAATTGCCTATAAAATGGCGATTGAATGGGTATCCACTCTTACCCACCGCACTCTTGACTAGTGGAGGGTCGTTAGCCGAACGGGTAGGATAGGACGAAACCTTCCATTAGAAGTATAATGAAGTATAAAAGTAACTAAATGTTTTTCAAAAAAAATTCCCAATCTTAGTTACTTAGGCAAAAGTGAATTGATGCAATTCCATGAAATTACACTTTGTGCCCTTGCGAAGACGTTAGTGGAGCGTGTGTGGTTAAACGGCACACTAAATGGTTCTAAGCAAAGGTAGCAAAGGGTGACTCAATGTTTGTCATAGTTCGATGGAGCGTGTGTGGTTTACCGGCACATCGAATAGGTGACTGTAACATGTGAGGGCACCATGTAAATTTGCATGGTTATTCACACCCGCGTTGTGATCCTCGGCATCCCAGTCACAAACAAGAGGGGCATATCGAGATTTAAACATGCCATTGAAAGTTCAATGAATCTCAAAGGATCTAGGAGTTTTCATAGATTTAAAACTTAAATTTCTTTTTCGTTTTTCATGGTGGAAATTAGTGAATCGTCATTCACTTACCTTCAAATATTCTGCAACTAGATTACAGCATCCCTTTTCTAGGTTGTAGCGTATTGTGTTGGGTCCTAGCCTTAATATCTCGTTTGGGTGATTTATTAAGGACTCAATCAATCAACTAACTTGAATTCGTTTTCTCCCGTTTTGTAGATGTCAGAGTATGACAACTATGGTCTTCCCAAATCCCGTGGAACAAGCATTCCACATGAAGATGATATTCCACGATTCGATCGAGGAACAAGAGATCATGCTTCTCTTCCTCCACCTCCTCCAATTATTCTCCCTAACCCACAAGTTTGAAGGCTTGAAAAGTTCAAGCTCACTCAAGCCCTTTTGGCAAGTAAAAATAAAGAAAGAAAGTCGGTGTCTGCACACGTCCTAGAGATGAAGTCACACATTGATAGTTTAAGAATGTTAGGATCTGTTGTCTGTGAGGAGATGGCTGTTGATTGGGTTCTTCATTCACTTCCTAACTCATATAGTGAGTTCGTAAGAGAGTACTATATGATGAACTGCGACGTGACCCTTATAGATCTCACCTATATGCTTATTGCTGCGGAATCAGCAATAGTTTGGTGCAATAGAAAAGGCAAAGTTGATTGGTGAATCTGCCTTCAAGACCTCTATGGATATAGACAATGGCAACGAAAGACATGCTATGATCGAAAAGTTTGATCATAAGAGAAAGGCAATGTCTGAAGTAGTTCCATGTCCTGTTCCAAAAGAGTCAATTTGCTTTTATTGCCAAGAGAAGGGGCATTGGAGACGAAGCTGCCCTATTTACCTAAGAGATCTAAGAGATGGGAGAGTCAAAACGTATGGCTCTGCTTTAGGTAAAATCCATTGAGTAACTCTTTTAAGCTCCTATTCTAGATTCTTAATACATAATGTGATAAGATTACAATTGATGTTTTGTAGGATCGAAGAAAAGAGAGGAAGCTTAAGGGAAGAAGTGAGCAGAATCTAACCGTGAAGAAATGGATTTCGATCGCATTACTTGAAGATTAGATTCTTGATCTACTACTTAGAGTTAGAATTAGATTGCTAAGAAATATGTATTAGCATAGTTTTTCAATGAATTGCATTGTAAGGACAAATTTTTCCGCAATAAAATAAATTTTGATTTTATATTATTTATTTATCCTTGCAATAACATGCATGAAAATTGATGTTTGAGGGTTTCTAATATTAGCAATAATGGATTTGATTCTTAATTATGTTGTTTGTGGAAATGTCAAGAATTTACCAAATAGGGAGAGTTTCTCATCGCCCAAGTTTCAATTGGACAGAAACTTGGAATCATGCAACTTGGTTGCACGATGAATGAGAAATTTCATATTTGGAAATTAGACTAATTCATTGACAAAGTGTCAAGTGAAGTACTAGGAGATCGAGTGCACAAAGTTGTGTGTTGATCAAGTCCACCATAAGAGTAACAAAGATATTCGTCATGATTTACTAAAGGTTTAGTAGATATGATTATACTTATAAGATTAAGTGTAATTCTGAATTGATTGAAAAGGTTTAAATCAATAGCAGAACGAATAAGAAGAATCAAGTAGGCAGAAAGATAAAAGTTTCTCCATTCTAAGAAGAAGGGAGAGTACCTTTTATGCTTTATGATAAGTCTTAATGATTAAAAACCATATCTCAATTGATCCTCTAAGTGAGTCTTAGTACAATTGTGTGTCTAAGAAGAGGAATCAAGAATTGAAGAAATGGTTAAATCAAGAAGTCAATCATACTTCGTTCCAAAACAAGTCTTAGAGTTAAGATTGTGACATTGAGTGAAAAGTATTAAGAAGGTTTATATCATTCATCAAATGTGAAAGTTGTGATGTCTTGGATAAGACAAAGACCAACTAGGACCAATTTATGAAGTGTTTTGATAAAAACTACACTAACTCTTGAATATTTGTTTGTCAAGAAATGTTTATTGACAAGAGAATCTTATATGTCAAGGAGTCAGTGGGAGTCTTAATGGTCTTGAAAGGTTTCAAGAACAAATCAAAATAGACCATATCGATCATCACTAGCACATGAGTTAAGGTTTACAACCTAACGTGTTGACACTATTTTGTTTCTGTGCCATTCCAATTGAGTTAATTATGCATATGAGTTCTATGAGTTCTCATTTGAACGCATAAAAGGCAGGCACCTTGATCAATGAAAAGTACATTGATAGGAAAAAGTGAGCTGCTTAACTACTTGGAAGACATAGTGGGCAGCTGTGTTACCATAAGGAAAGAAGTCAAGATTAAGAAAGTTCGGTCCATATGAGTTTGAATTTGTCGTAAACTTTGGTTTTGACAAATTCACATGGATAGGAACACATACACCATTAAAATCTAATTATCATAAGATTCCCTCCTTCATGAAAATGACTGTGAGGAAATGCTTTCACTAAGAGAGATTTTAAAAGGATAGTGACTGTGAAAATTGTATTCTCGAATTCGATTATGGTTACGGTATCCCTTTCCATAATTCGAATTGTGAGATTTGGCAGTTAGTCTGAATTGATTAGACACACATATGAGCTATCTAAAGGAAAGGTGTATAAGCTTAGATAAAGGATTATCAAAGCATTAGGTATTAGAAACATGAACTTAAGAAATTCAATAAGTATTGTTTTTCTGGAAGTTAAGTTGGTTTCTGAATACATGTCAAAGCTAGTGGGAGCATAAGTGTTATGTTTATAATAATTATCATGATAGTGGGAGCATAAATGTTATGATTGCATGATTATTATGGAAAGTATTGCAAGTTAGCAATATTAATTATAGAAAAACAAAAGTCATACTTTGCAAAGTTGTAAAGGTTGAATAGTTGTTTTGCTATAATTAAGGGAGAGAATATTATGCTTCATTTCAAATCTAAAGGCTTAGGTTGTGGAATGTTAATAAATTTAGTCAAGGAAACATAGTGAGTTCTTAAATTTCGATTATGATTACGGCATTCCTCTTCATAGTTCGAATTTTGAGAACGTAGCACATAAAAATATTACGGTAGAAGATTGATAAAGTATCAAATCTTTATGTAAGACATTATGCATCGTATCCCATACGCTTCGGGAATAGGATCGATTGCAAATGCTATAATATTTGACCATTCTAAATTTTCCAAATGTCTAGCGCATTTAGAGGGAAAAAGGATAAGAATCGGTTTTGACTAAGATAATTAAACAACTATCAAAGGACAATCCAAAGTTCGCCTAAGATTGGTCGCTTGTGAGTAGTTGGAAGTATAGTATTGGATTGACAATATCGACATTATTATGAATAGATAAGATTCTATTGAGAATGAGTTGTCATATGGTAAGTATGGAAAGTTTTCCATATTGGGAATTGAATATTGAAAACCTATGTCTAGATTAGAAACTTTTATGCAAAAGGATGTTCAAAGGAATGTACTTTGAGTGAGAGACATCACATCTATGGAATTGACTTGTAAAAATCTCCGATAGAGGACTTTGTATTTTCATTGGCAATAGTCATTGTGACTTTAGTGCAGTGATATTACAAAAGGATCGTTGCATAAAATGTTAGAATCTAGCATATTCCATAAGTGGCAAGAATTTGATATTCTTTCACTTGTGAAAAGGATTGGGAGTTGTGAAATGAGTATGATTGGAAATGTGTTCATTTGATCTATTTCAAAAAGTAAGAACCATAGGTAAACATTGTGTGCATGCTAGGAGCATGGGACAAGTGTAGTAGTAATTCAAGTAAGAAGTTGATTACCCGAAACAACAAATAATGAGTAATCGATATGGTGATAAATAAAAGGTGTTTTATTTATACTCAAAGGGTTTGAGGCCATATGGGATTAGTATTATCCTTGTGTTTCACTTTGCATGTTTTGACTTCCTGAATAATTTAATTGGTTGAGAACAGTCAAATTATTCGAACGGGCCACAGTTGTTCATATGTTGGAAGTAGGTATGAATAAAGACTGTTGTGAATTGGTGTGTGGATTGTCTAAAGACTATTAGACATAAGCAAATGTTTGCTGCAACGTTCATGAGTGCTTATGAATATGATTTGAGCATTGGATTAAACCCACGCTTACTTGGATCACTCCATGAATTGTATCACTAGTGATTGGTGAGACGATAACATCTTATATTCTTGAAACCGAGATGTGTGAGTTGTATCTTGCAAATCGGTTGCACATTGATAATATGTAAACGCACCAGTAACTTGGTGTCATAAAACATATTGTTGTGTGTGATTCGGTGAGTGAGTGCAAGCAAGCATTGAATCAAAGTTTATCCGTTCCTTTTATCCAAAGTAGGATAAAAGTGATATCTTTGGGCCCTCGATGATTTAGTGATGACAAACGTAAATGCTTAGCCGGGCTAGGGCTAATTTGATTTGTTCAATTAGTCAGTCGTCATAAATCGGAAGTCGAGAAATAGTACAGAGAGAATGATTAGAAATCATGTCTCATATGATATCTAGAATGGAGGAATATATGATCCCTTATCTAAAGGACACGCGTATCTGATAGGATCAGAGTTGATAGCGGCTTTGGAAAGCTACGATTGCAGATCAAGATCTGAAGTCATACGCATAATAGTTATTAGACTTATCCAAGTGGGAGACTGTTAGATTAGTGTCTAAGTTCATAACTATTTTGGTATGTACCTGACCCGATGGTGCATGGTCCTTGTGGGTTGCCTTCATCAAAGAAACTTGATAGGATGAATTATGGAGAGAAAGGATTAAATATGATTCATTAATATATTATGAGAATAATATATTAAAGGAGAAATCATATTGTTTAATTAATATTAGTCAAGAATTAATAAGAGTTAAGTTTGTGACTAAAAGAGATTAATTAAACTTAAGGGACTGGAATTGCAATTATAAGATAATTGCAATTGGGCTATGGATTGCCTTATATTATAAGGTTGGACGAATTCTATGGGGAAACCCATTAGAAGTCGTCCAAGGCCTTTAAGGAAAGGAGTCCATGGGTTGCTTAGGGCTTAAGCATCCAAATTAGGGTTTCCTTGTTAGATAACCCTAATAGCCTCACTATATAAAGAACCCTGATGCCCCAAAAACGTGGTGAACTAATGGTCTAGGGTTTCCATACGTTTTTGAGAGCCTCCTTCTCTTCTCTTCTTCATCCTCTTGCTCTTGGTGTTTGTGAACCATTAGAGGAGTGACATTTGTGACTCTAAGCTTTCTAAAGTCAATACAAGAAGGATTTGAGATTGTTATTGCTACATAACAATCAAGGTATGATCTAAACCCTTATTTATATGTTATATTGATTATCATATGCTAGATCTAGGGTTTATAGTCTTGGATGAATTTCATGTACAATAGAGAAACCTAGATCCAAGCATTAGGGTTTGTATGAGCACATAGGATGTTCTTGTAGTCAAAACCTATCAATAGATGTCGTCATAGGACTTCTGGAGTTCTGTAGTCATGGTCGCCAACATGATGCAATGGACTTTCGTAGCATCGCGCTCATGGGCCTCAAAGGAGGCAATCTCTTCAGCAGTAGCAGTGTTGAGGTTGATTTCCTTCAACTTCTCATCAAGGACATACTCTTTGTCCTCGTACCGAGTGACCATTCGTATGTTGTGGATCCAATCATTGAAATCGGACCCGTCAAAGATCGCTCTCCCACACAAGTTCATGAGTGAGAACGATCAGGAGGAATTCGAGCCGGAAGCATTGTTGTTGTTCGACATCTGAAAAGGAAAAAGAACAAAGTTTGATTAGAAATTAATCCCCAATTAAACACCCAAATGAGAAATTAGGGCTAGGATCCAACAACATTATTTACAAATTAGAAGTGGGACGCTGTAATCTAACAAGTAAATAATTTGAAGGTAAGTCAATGACGATTCACTAATTCTTCACCATGAAAAACGAAAAAGAGATTAAGCTTTAAATGTATTGAAAACTCCTAGATCTTTTGAGATTCATTGAACTTTTCAATGGCATGTTTAAATCTCGATATGCCCCTCTAGTTTGTGACTGGGATGCTGAGGATCACAAAGCGGGTGTGAATAACCATGAAAATATACATAGTGCCCTCATTGTTACAGTCACCTATTCGATGTGCCGGTTAACCATACACGCTCCATCGAACTATGACAAACAATGAGTCGCCCTTTGCCACCTTTTCTTAGAACCCAATTAGTATGTCGGTTGACCAAACCCGCTCCACTAACGTCTCAGCAAGGGTACAAAGTGTAATTTCATGGAATTGCATCAATTCATTTTTGCCCAAAGTAACTAAGATTGGGAATTTTTGTAAAAACATTTAGTTACTTTATATAGTTCATTATACTTATTAATGAGGAAAGGGTTGCCCTATCCTACCCGTTCAGCTAACGACCGTCCATCAATCAAGGAAGCGGTGGGTGAGAGTGGGCACCCACTAAATGACCATTTTATAGGCCATAACCTTATACCCCCCTTATAGATCGACTTCATGAATGAGGCCTACAAACAGTCAGACTACCATTTAAGTTATACATACACACACACACACACACATATATATATATATATATATATATATATATATATATATATATATATATATATATATTAAGTATAATATTATAGAGTATAAGGTTGAATTTTAAACTTGTAAACTTCTAGGGTTTAAAATTTAAATAGTTTAAATTAAACCTTTAATCATAAAATTTAAATTTCAAAACTTGAGGACAAGTTTTGAACTTTTCAAAACACAAAGGATCAAATAGCAAATAATTTAAATTAAACATTTAATTTAATGATTATCTAAATTTGACATAATCAATTTTATTCACAAGATAATTCATCAAATAATTTAAATAATCAAATATTATCACATAAGAAATTTATTATCCAAATAAATGGTAATTATCTTTTGTTTTGGAAAGGATAAACATATAACAGCAATAAAATTCGGATTTTATTAGTAAAAAACGATTTTGACAATTATCCTTAAAATCCTGAAAATCCTTCTGTCTGACGCTCCAACTCGCCGAGTCCCCTTATGGACTCGTCGAGTTCATCCTACTCATTGAGCCCATATTGGGACTCGCCGAGTCCGCCAGGCAGAAAACCCAGAAACTCGATTTTCAAGAAAGAATAAAACACAAAGCATCAAATACAATAGAAGCCAATCAAGGCTCTGATACCACTGATGGGTTTGAGCCAAAATGTGACAAGCCGAAATTTATTCTATCATTTTTAACCCCTTTTCCGTTAATAAGCCTCGTTTTATTTAACTGTCCGTTAACTTTTGAACTGGTTAATTAATTTGGGACTTTTTCGAATGACTTGGTAAGGGTTGAAATAAATTAGAAACACTACAAATTTTCCATTAAAAATTTGTAGTTTCAACCAAGTCAAAATACGACCGTTTAATCGGGTGCGACCAAAAAGCCCCGTTTAACAGCAGTATCGGGTAGATTTCCACTGAGCCCCAAGCTCAACCCCTATATAAGGGAGAGTAAACTCCATTTCCACCCTTTTTCACTCTCTCTCTCTCTATATACTCTCTCATAAAGCCCGATTTCGTCTCAAATCCGCGAATTTCCGCCTACAAAACGTGAGTCTCCTTACCCTAACTTATTCTAAACATCTTGGCTTGTTGTTATAGCTCAAAAATCGACCATATAAGCTGTTAAAGAGGAGTTTACAGCCTAAGAGCCTCCTTAGGCCGTAAACCCCTTAAATGAGGCCAAAATGACCCAAAATTGTCCCTTTGAGCTTAGTAACCAATTGGGGATTTAGCCTAGGAGTGTTTGAACCATAAAACAATCATTTATGGGACATAAAAGAGGGTTTACGGCCCAAGCATATGCTTAGGCCGTAAACACCCTCTAAACTTGTAAAATCAAGTTCCAAACACTCCCAAACCACCCTTAGGCTTAAGACATAAAATAGGGGCTTGCTATTTCGGGTTTGGAGCAAATAAACACAATGAATTGAGGGGTAAAAAGGAGTTTACGGCCCAAGCACATGCTTAGGCCGTAAACACCCCCAAACCATGCCAAATGGTAGTTTAAATCCCCTAAATGGCCTTGGAAAAATAGCTTGAAGCAATACCATTGTGTAAAGGCCTTAAAACTTCCATAAAACCAAGGGAATAGGAGTTCACGGCCATGAACTCCCATAGAGGTGGTTCATGGGCCGTAAACTCCCATTTGGTCCCTTTAAATGCCTTAAATCCATTCATACATTTTATATTCCGACCTAGCAAAATTCCACAATTGAGATAAGGCCTTTAAGCGTCCTAGAACCCCCTCACCATGAGTTTATGGCCGTAAACTCATGGGGAGTTGTCCCAGGGTCGTAAACACTATGTATAGAGTTTACTCTTGGAGAGTAAACTCCATTCCTAAGTCATTCACACCCTTAAATGTTACGTGGGACACCCCAAATGCTTAATTAAAAGTGTTTTCGCACTTTAGGATACGTATACTTGTTTAATTGGTATTATATATACTAATTGTATGTGAACATATGTTATCATATGTTAAATAGGTCACTAAGTGTGTTCGAGTCTTTACTTGACACTGAGCACCCAACCAGCACCTTCGTCGGATCCACTTACGTCAGGTGAGTTCATACCCCTGAATGAACCTTTTAAATGTTTTTACATGTTTTATAGGGGGGAATACAAGTTAAACATGCCAGTTATCATATCAATCACATGTGATTGATAACCCGCATGCACAAGGATTTACCACATTGTAAACTGTTTTACCGAGTAGGATACTATAAATTGTTTTCTAAAATGTTTTCACTTGTTCAAACTCATACTTATACTGTTTTATCAAAGATCATTTTAAACTGCTTTATGAAAGGTTTCCAAAAAATTTCTAAAGGTTTTCAAACTTATTTTACCAAAGAATACCAAGTTGTGATTTTCTTAAGTATAAAGGTTTTTCCAAGGTTTTCATCAAAGTTCTCTTTCATGTCGTATACTCCTGCTTGTTAGATACCACTGCTTCGCTTTTACTTAGTTTAAACTCCTACTTGATAACGTTTCCACTTCGTGATACACTTATACCTGTTAACACTTATACTTCACGATTCGGTTATTCCACACTGTACACTTATACTTCACGATTCGGTTATTCCACACTGTACACTTATACTTCCCGATTCGATTATTCCACACTGTACACTTATACTTCACGATTCGGTTATTCCACACTGTACACTTATACTTCCCGATTCGATTATTCCACACTGTACACTTATACTTCACGATTCGGTTATTCCACACTGTTTGCTTATACTTCACGATTCGGTTATTCCACACTACTCGCTTATACCTCACGATTCGCTTATACATCACGATTCGGTTATACTTCACGATACGTTTCCACTTTTTAAACACTCAACCATAGTTAGATGTATGCATGTGCTTGTATAGATGCATATAAATAATGATTGAAGGACTTAGGAAGGCTTGTTCGCCCTATTTCCTTTTCTTCGTTGAGATGTGGTCTGGTGGGATCGGATGTCCGTCTGAAGGTCGTTTGATTCATTAGTTATATATTATGTATGCAAGCATAGACATATAGGTTTACATTAGTTAGTTCAGTTATGAGTCTCTACCGCTAGTTCAACACTTATATTGGAAACCCACTACCCACTATTTGGGATGCATCTTCGGGACACGGTCTTCTCCGTCGTCTAGTTGGTAACCAGAGTCTCCTGTAGGGAGTGCGGACATTGTGTGTATAGATATATACGGGATTGAATCCCCCGCACCCTGACTGCTAGCTACAGCGGCCTACCAAGCCAAGGGATGACAAATGTCATATTTTATATAGACGCTTGCAGGGCGTCAAGTACTCTAGTGTCGGTTAGTATGGTTACGAGTATCCCGGGTTACCTTATAATTCATGGCCTTAAGGTAACGGTATTTTACACTGTATGCTGGAAACCCACTCTCAGAGTCACACTGTTTTTAGACCTTGCTAGCTGTATCTTTCATTTGATACTGTCTGGGGTATGTATTCTCTGTTTTAGACCTTACTAGCTGTATCTTTCATTTGATACTATCTGGGGTCTGTATTCTTTGTTTTAGACCTTGCTAGCTGTATCTTTCATTTGATACTGTCTGGGGTCTGTATTCTCTGTTTTTAGACCTTGCTAGTTGTACCTTTCATTTGGTACCGTCTGGGGTCTGTGTCTCCCTTTGTTAGACTGAGCCAGGCGTGTCGTTTGTTCGATACTCTCCTGGAGTCTATGATTCCTTTTGCCTTAGTCAGCAGTCTTCACTGCTGAGGCATATGTTATTTTCCCTGATTTCTCCTGCTTTCTTTAATAATCAAATTTTGTATTTTGATAATGATAGCGATTAAGGGAAAACTACTTTTTACCACATAACTTCGTCCAGTCTTGGTAGAAGACTGCTTTTATTAAAGAAAATATAGGATTTTCTGGAAAGGACTCTAACTTAATGGATACTCTAAAACTACCACTTTTATTAAAGTTATTTGAATAAAATGACACTAAATACTTATGAACTCACCAGCATTTGTAAAAATGTTGATACTCGCTTTTCAAATAACTTATATTCTCAGGTCCAGCATTAGACAGGTACATCCTCGGAGCTTTTGACGAAGACAGTTTAGTACCAAGCTGTACCTATATTGTTACTTGTATTACTTTGATGTATTGTAATGTAAACCATGTAAAACTATTACTATTAATGCAATGGTTGTTGTACTTTGATTACTATAATGCATGTGTTGTGATACTTGACATGACGTCATCCACCCCAGAACGTTTCCGTCGTTCCGGTTTTGGGGTGTGACACAAAAGAACATCCATGTGTTAATGCAAACCCTAATGCTTGGATCTAGGTTTCTCTAATTGTACACGCATTCATCCAAGACTTTCAAACCCTAGATCTAGCATATGATATTCGAAATTAACATATGTAAATAGATCTAGATGATTACCTTGTTGTTGATTGAAGATCTTGAAGCCTTAAGAACTTTAGCACCTTAAGTGTTGTGCCTCTAATGAATCACAAACACGAATAACAATTGGAGGAAGCAAGAGAGAAAAGGGAGAGGAGAATTTCGGCTCTAGGACTTCTAGGGTTCAAGTGGCCAAAATTCCCATGCCTAGGGGTCCTTTATATAGGTGTAGGAATTAGGGTTTCAATCATTATCCTTATCTGGTTACTTAACCAGCAAGCAGCCCATAAGATAATTCTAGAATCCCTATCCTGGACGAATTATTAAGGCTTTATCCCTAGAATTCGTCCACCCTATCTATTAGGGTTTTCTTGCCTAACTTTGCAACTATCATATAATTACAGTTCAGCCCCTTAACTTTAATTAACTTCTTTTGATCACAAAACTAATTCTTAATTAATTATTGACCAATGTCAATTAAACAAATATGATTTCTCTTTTAATATATTAGTCTTATAATATATTAATAAACCATAATCACCTCTTTCTATATTATTCCTCTAGTCAAGTTGCTTTGGTGAAGGCAACCCAAAAGGACCATGCACAACCGGGTCAAGTACATACCAAATATAGTTATGAACTTAGACACTAATCCAACAATTTCAATTTATAGTCACACGAGCCCTCAGATGTATCCGCCGTCTGGTTCGGGGGTGTGACAGTGGTGAGTTATATGGTAGGATCAGTGGTTGGTGATTGACACCATTGTTTTGGTGATGGAGAGAGTTCTTAATTCTATGAAGGTTTGAATGCTTTTTAAATTTTTTTTCTTTTAAGTTTTATTGATTTTAGTTCTTATTATCATTTGTTTTTGCAAGAATATAAAGGGGAAGATTCAAGACTGAACTAATTGATCGGGATAGAGAAATGAAATGTGTTAAAGGAACTTAATCTCATTAATATACAAAACCATATGAACCTTCGAATGAATTCAATTATCCTGAAGGTTATGCTACTTAAAAGGTGAAAAAAATTGTCTTTAGTTGATTTGTGGGTGTGTATGTTTTGACATAAAGAATTAGACGTTTTTGAAAAATAATTTGTAGTTTTTTTTTTTTGGATTTCAAGTGATTATTTGTGTTTCCTTGAACAATTTCTATGCAATGTACCTTGTACAGAATGGGCTGATTGATCTTTCTTCAACTACTATACCCTATAGTAAGTTGGCTTCTCATGGTGCTAACGAGCACTCTGAAACCCACAATGGTAATCTTGTTTTCTAAACAAATTTATGATTATTAATTTATCACAGTTTTCTGAGTTTGATCCATGTATGCCTCCTTTTTCAGGTTCACTTGCATTTCTCCTTTTGCGTTACTCAGAAGCCTTAACTTTAAGAATTTTTTGTTCAAGTGATTCATTTGTTACTGATAAACAAACATTTAATTTTGGATATGAAAATTTGGAATCTGAATTTCATCCAGATGTTTTCCCAGCACATGTTAGTTATTGGTTAGCAACTCATGGAGGTATAGATACTCAAGATTTTATGTCATTTAGCTAGCATGGAAAAAAATCAACAAGGAAGAAGAATCTCCATCATAGGTATATTACTCCCTCCGTCCCAAAATTATTGTCCACAGACAAAAAACACATAAATTGAGGAAGCATTAATTACCACTAACTTTATACAATAAAATGACAATTTTGTCCTTACTTTGCATTTAATGTTCCATTAAATGTTTAGTTGGTTAAGTAATAATGAAGGGTATTTTGGTGAAAATGTTATTTATTTTTAGAAATGAACTATTATTTTGGGACAAACCAAAAAGGAAAGACGAACTATAATTTTGGGACAGAGAGAGTGTTATATTTTAATATTTTCACTTCATTATATCATATAATTTTATTATTGATGATTTGGTTAAAAAGTAATATAATTGATTTGAGTGGGTTACTTGGAGATGCTGGCTGTTGGTTTCAGAAATTGAAAGGCTCAACAAGTTGATTGCTTTTAGATGAGATTGCCAATAAGGCGTTCGATGAAATGCCCAACCCAATTAAGGTATTCATTCCACCTTACGTTAAATTACTGAATTATATTTGTATGATCATCTATTTTCTTCGGTTATGCTTAACGGGATCACCGTTTGGAATTTTGAGATGCAAGATCACTTAGTTTTGCATTTATTAGCTTACAATCTACTCATATACCTCATATTGATAATTACTATTTGTTTTAATAATCTCTGTAATTAATGAGACAAGAGTTATACTCTAACGAAATAGTTCTCCATGAAACTTAAAATATGAATACAACATTGGCTTAATGACTATTCTGTTGATAGAGGTTGAAAGTAAAAAAAAAAAAAAAAAAAAAAATCATTACATTTTACATTTCAAGTCTTCCCAGTTACGTAGGTATCACAAGATTTCTAGGGCTATTTTTAATCTGGATTTTTATTTAGATATAGACATAAATTTGGAAATTAAGTTAAGAATTTAGTTTTTTTTTCACAGATAAAATTGGGTGGACCTGGGTACAAGGAAATATATTATAAAGAGAAGGTAAATTTATCACATCTAAAGGAGATTGAAGAGGTTAAAAGGAAAATGGTGAGTTACTTTGAGTCTTTTAAGTTTTACCATAATTTTTATTAACAAACACAAATTAAAAATGAATGACCGCACCGACTACTAAGGTTGCAGATCATGTTGTTCCTATTAAATGCAGATGAAGTTTATGTAACGTATATTATCTATCTTGCAGATTGTATAACTTGGGCTGATAAGTCGAACTGATGATGATAAAGCAAGTAGGACAACATTGACTCCAACAATGAAAAGATGTTGACCAGGATGAAGAAAAAGGACAAATTCTCTTGCAAATATGTGGCTTTCCCCATTGTTTAGTGGCAACTCATTCTTTAAATTCATCAATCTTAGCTTGATATATTGTCACTGTGGTGAAGGCTTAGGATCAAAATTCAGAAGTCCATGGATTTTGTTGTTGGATTCACTCTCCAACTATCTGGAACATGTGATAAGAAAGTAATGTTTCATTTATATATTCATTTGTCCCTTTATGCTTCTAGGGTTTGTTTGGCTAATGAATTCTAGCATAATTGTAAATGTAATATGAGATTCCATTTCAGTGCATGTTTGGTTGCAATAAATGCATTCCATTTATACAATGAAACGGAAAAAAAAAACACTTTCTAATGCTCCGCGCATGAGCATCTTCCCTAGTTTATATTAAATAAAAGGTTATAAGTCAAAAGTTACTTCGAATAATTTTTTCTTTTATTTTTAGCTTTATTTTTAGTTTTTTTTATACATATCCAAAGTTACTCCTTATGTCAAACAAACAACGAATAGATTAGGAGAGCATAACACTATAAACGATTAACCTTTTTGGATGATTAGTTTATTAAAACGTGTAAAAATAATTTTGAATTAATGCACCTTGGTATGCCGAATCCGATATGGCGATATGCATACTAGAAGCCCATTGAGGCCCAATACGGCCGGATCAGTTTTGTTAAATTGAATTCAAAACTGAATCGGGCAAAGATCCGTCCGAAATACGGTTTCAATTACTTTGAAACAACAATTTCCGGATAATACTCTGATCGAAAGATCCGATTGCTATTTTCATTCGAACATGTTTTTGCAGAATTCGGAGACGATTATTGAAGCTTATTGAAGTTCATAATCGAAACTATTGCACAATTTCATTACTTACTGCTAATATAGCTTGTTTGTAGTGATCGTATCAAGGTACTTTCTTCCAGAAATTTCGTGGGTAAGCCCTAAAGCGTTTGTAGAATTAATCATCAATACACTTCATTTCCTTTTCATAATTCATTGATTATGCGGTTCTTGAATTCAATTGCTTTACTTATGTTTCAGAACTTTTAATTTCAGAATCTCTATTGCGTGTTTGAAGTATATTTGGCTTGATTAATTCAGACAAATGCGTACTCGTTTTATTAACTGTTTGGAAAATTATTGAACTGATACTTGTTAATCTGAGCACAGATAAGATGGAGGACATGTTCGTTGCAATCCTTTCGATGCTTCTTATTGTTGCTTTAATTCCACTTTACCTATGGAAACGCCGTCAGGTCCCGCAGTCTCACGACGAACAAGAAGAACCTCAGGTTAGGGTTTACAAACAATTGTGGTGTTTGATTATGATTTTCAATCCCTCGTGATCTTAACATGTTAATTATTCTCGAAGTAGCACTTATTTTCAATTTCTTAAAACATAAACAGATTCAGCAAAGGGAAACTGTTGTGCGACCTACTGGTGCTCGTAGCAGGATGCGTAGAAGGAATACTTCTGCAGCAAGCACATCTTCTGCTCCACCACAAGCTGAAGAAGGTTTGCGATTCAATCACTTTAACAATAATTAGAATAATAACAAGAACAACAATAGCAATAAGAATCATGGATTTAAGCAGAAACTGAAGATGGAAGTGATGAAGAAGCTGTTGAAGGTGAATATTACAATGCAAAGACATCAAAGAAGAAAGGAAGGAAGAGAGAGGAAGGCCAAGCACAACGCCAGGTGCTTCGATATTCTCTTAAAACTCTCCTCAACTTCTTTATTCCCAAGATCTTATTCAGATCATGTTTCTTGATTCTTTTTTTTTAAAAGATTCCAAAATAATTAGTAAAATTGTGGTTATATTTCCAACTTGAAGGCTGAAGAGGCTGCAAGGGAGTCAAGAAATACAAAACAAGATCGTTATGCAGAAATAAGAAGGAGGAAGGATGAAGAACATGAAGCAAGAGAGCGTATGCTGGTTGATTTCTATCTTTTACTTTTCACATCTTTTTTTTTTTCATGATTTGGTTTTTTGCTAAATAAATTTGAACTGTTGGATAAAGGAAGAGGAAGCTGAGGCCAGAAAGGCGAAAGAGGAGGAAGCTGCAGCCTTAGAGTTTGAGAAATGGAAAGGAGAATTTTCAGTAGATGCTGAAGGTACTACTGAAAATGAAGTTCAAGATGGGACCCAAGGCTTGCTTTTTGATTTTGTGGAGTACATCAAGGTATATATATTTTGTTTTGGATCAAGTTTTTATAAAATTTGATTGTTTGATGAAAATGGTAATGTAAGGCACCATCGTTATGTATTGTTTATTTGCAGAAACAGAAATGTGTTCCTTTGGAAGATCTTGCTGCTGAATTCAAACTAAGGACTCAGGTGCTTCTTTCACATTCTTCTTTTTGGCTAAATGCAAGAAATTGCAATCTACTTTAGGAAGAAATAAAAGTAGTATACTAAAATAAACTAATCAACAAAAGTACGTTGCTATTTCTTGCATTTAACCTTTTTTCTTCTTCCCATTCTTGTTACTTATTTTCATATTTGTTTTCTACCATAGGATTGTATCAACCGAATCACCTCATTGGAAGACATGGGTATGATAACTCTCGCATTTCTTTCTTCTCACTGGATTTAAATCTTAAATCTTAAATCTTAGATATAGCAAATTAGCAACCAATTTCCTTCCCTTTCTTAAGTGGCAATTTTGTAAATATTTGTGCTATTTTGGGCGATGTAGGGAGGTTATCTGGTGTGATGGATGATAGAGGAAAATACATATACATTTCCCATGAAGAAATGAAGGCAGTTGCTGACTACATAAAGCGTGAAGGAAAAGTTAGCATTGCACATCTAGCAAACAAATCGAATCAGTTCATAGATTTGGAACCAAAAACACCTTTATTCGAGGATCTAGCAATTCAGGATGAAATTACAGTTGCTTGATGCACAAAGTTAAATCATATAATGTGGAATGATTTACTTGTGAAACTTTCATAACCTCTGGATTTTTGTGTTGGAAAAGCTTCAACAAGTCGTTTTAATTTTGTCCAACTTCTAGTTAGTAACATCTTATCCCAAAACACATGACAGAATACGAAATGTCAAAATCCAATAGGTATAATTTTTTTTATTTGAACACTAGAATATTAAAATATTTTATTAAAAAAATGGGTCTCATGATCTCACAATAATAATAGACCCAATAATAGACCCGTCTCACCTCAACCTTTCCTTATACATACACACTTATAGAAGGGAGTTGTAAAAAGATTATAAGACAATTATTATTGGTGTTGTATCCATTTAACCATTTTAAAGATACAATTTATAATGCAATTATATCGAGTGCAATCTTTAAATATCAAGGTTTCTTAAAATGAAGAGTTTTAGAAAATGTCTTCTTGAATAATATAACAATGTTCAGATGATGTAACATTGATGGTGATGTTTGTGGGGCATATAATTTTGTTTAGGAGTCTTGTCACATAATCATTACACGGTAACTAATGGTGTTTACCATTTAAGTAGGAGAATTCTAAATAGACATATTGGAATTTAAACTCACAAACCATGGGGTGTTTCTTTCACATCAAGTGATCCCATTCATTTACTTTTTAATATAATAATATTTTTATATAATATGAATTTTCCTTTTTAAAATAACTTAAATATTTTTAAAATCATCCCTTATACTCTTTTAAAAGTTGCAATTAATACCTTTTGTTTATAAATTTTTTAATATAATTATCAATATATTAATTGGATAATAAAAATATTAAGATTTTTGTTATTTTAGACCTATTTTGTTATATTATCAATATATTAATTGGATAATAAAAATACCAAGAGAACCCTCTATTTGTTACACTCAATCTATTAAGTCTTTATAAGAATTAAAATCTGAAAAATGATATAATAATAACAATCTTTTAAATGACAACCTTACTGTAAATATATATTAATGAACTTAAATTTTATATCATGTTGGTTTGAAAATTTGAATCATTGATGAAGTAACTACTTTCTTTCTCATTTTCATTTCTATCGTCTTCATATACGTTTGTATCAACATTATTTATCTACACAAAACACACGTTACAAGTTACAACTTATAAAAAAAACAATTTTATAAATAAAAGCGCTTATATAAAAATACTTAATGATTCGTTTGATTGTTGAATTGAAAATATTCTTCTAAATCTTCATATGCATTTGTATGAACATTATTTGTCTACACCAAACACACGCTATAGGTTACAACTTACAATATATATATATATATATATATATATATATATATATATATATATATATATATATATATATATATATATATATATATATATATATATATATATATATTCGGTTGATCATTAAATTGACCATACTCTTCCCAACTCGCTATTACTTAAATGATAATAAAAACCTTGTGTTTATAACTTTTTTTGATGAAAACTTCTACTTATTAGTAAATATTTTTAATATGTGAAAATAGATAAACACACACTATAGAAAAATAAAAACATGGATGATATATCTCTTTTTAGTATGTCTGAAGCATATTTTTTATAGAACCAAAACATTTACTGATGTGATCATTTAGAAGATAAGAAGCGAGAATTAAACATCTGAAAATCATATAATAATCAATAACTAGCAATCTTCTAAATGGCAACCTTACTGCAGATATATATTAATGAACTGAAATTTTATATCATATTAGTTTGAAAACTTGAGTCATTGATGAAGTATCTACGTTATTTCTCGTTTTCATTTCTATCGCCTCCATTTACGTTTGTATCAACATTATTCATCTACACAAAACACACGTTACAATTTACAACATCTAAAAAACAATTTTAAAAATAAAAGTGCTTATATAAAAAATACTTTATAATTCGTTTGATTGTTGAATCGAAAATACACTTCACAATCTTCACATGCGTTTGTATGAGCATTATTTGTCTACACGAAACACACGCTACAAGTTACAACTTACAAAAAAAAGTAAAAAAAAAAATACAATTGTATAAAAATACCTCATAATTCGGTTGATCATTGAATTGAACATACTCTTCCCAAGTCGTCATTACCTAAATAATAGTAAAATCCTTGTGTTTATAACTTTTTTTGATGAAAACTTCTACTTATAGTAAGTATTTTTAATATGTGAAAATAAATAAGCACACACTATAAAAAAATAAAAACGTGGATGATATATCTCTTTTTTGTATGTTTGTCGCCTCCTTTTTATAGAACCAATATATTTGTTGATGTGATCATTTAGAAGATAAGAATATATCTTGAGTATTGTTTCTCCATTCTTCCACTTGCTTGTTGTTGAAGATCAAAGCAATCATTGTTTCTTTTTTTATTTCTTCTTTGCTTGCCCATGAGATGAAGGAGTAAAAGTCAATCACTCATAATGGCAATTCCCATTTTATCTTTTGTTGTTGTATAAATGAGAAAAGACCAACATTATTTATCTTATCTTTCTTCTTTATCTCGTCTAAAAAGGCAAATGGGCGGGGATAGCTTGGTAGGTTTTGCACGGGGTAAAAAGACGTATGAGGTAGATACATGGGGGTGGGGATGGCTTGTACGAAGTGGAAGCCCCTTGTTTTATTTTATTTTCTTTCTTGAACATCATGTGGGGTATGGAGAAGAAAACAAATGGGTATGTGTGTTGTAGAAGATATTGTAACGTCTCAAAAATTAAGACCAAAAATTTCGTATTTAAATTAACAAAAATATAATCCAAACATCATCATAAAACCAAGATAGAACAAAGTGTATCAAAGACATCATGAAACATCAGAGTAATCACAAAAGTGTGGAACGAGGTGGTGTGTGCACCGCAATCATCCCGGGCACTTCCGTTTCGAACTAGAAGTACTTGAAACATAAACTTAAAACCGTAAGCACAAAGCTTAGTGAGTTACCCAAAATACCACATACCATACATAATAAACAAATAATGGTACCCGCTCGGTATATAGATCCGTTAGTCATCGGGCCCCGCCCGATATACATACATATAAACATATAATTATACAACACATTCGATAATCACAAAGATAACAACATACATAATAGTCATCATGTCCCGCTCGACATCGGGCCTTTGCCCGATAAGCATACAAGCACATAACACATGTAAGAGTCACGCAAACATCTAGCATCCTAACATAATAAACCAGGGGTTGATATTGGTGCCTTCGACCCGCTAAACACAGTGAGGAAACTCACCTCTAGCTGCTGAATCACTCAAATGAATCTCTGACTGCTGGTTCGGAAATCCTCGCGCTATCATTATCAAAATAACATCCAATTAATAATTGGATTCTGACCCATAACTAAGAGTCTAAACTACTTGGCCCATAACTAGGGTAAAAGGCCATTTTACCCTTTATCTAACTTAGCCTAAGGCCAAGACCCAATTCAACTACTCAAAAGGACCAAATCCTAAATCGCAGCCCAAGGCCCAAATTATGGTGCACTCTTTCAAATTGTGTTCAAGACCCATCATGGGCATAAATCCAAGGAAGACCAACATGCTAGTCCAAAGTCCAAAACAGAAGTCTGATGGCCCAACAAGGCCCAAACTTACAAACCCAAGTTATGGCCCAAAATGAGATCGACAAGCCCAAAAAGCCCATTTGCTGAGTACGGAGGCGTACTCAGCTTGTACGCTAAGTGTACTTCGTATGGGGTCAGTACGCGCAACGTACCAGCTGGGTATGCCCAACGTAGTCCCCAAACTACCAAAACATCTCATTAAGCGCCTAATCGGCTAAGATATTGTGACATACTCTCAGATCTGATTCTATAAGGCCACTTATCACGTAAAGTTGGCAACTTTACACTCATGCATGACGTATTGGGACAGAAGGCTCAAAAAGAGCTTAATAAAGGTCTTAATACTTGTATGAACCAAAAACATCCATAAAGTTTGCATTTTTATGAACATATGGCATGAATGGAGCTTAGATCTAGCATCCAATACTTCTAGAGTACATCGAAAGTTCATATTAACTTCAAAGACTCAAAAATGACCAAGGAACACCAACATGCTAGTCCAAAGCCCAAAACAAAAGTTTGATGGCCCAACAAGGCCCAAACTTACAAACCCAAGTTATGACCCAAAACGAGATCGACAAGCCTAAAAAGCCCATCTGAAGGTTCATAAGTTGCTTCTCCTTAAGTCTTATTTAGTATAAGTCTTTATGAATTAAGAACAACTTAATAGAAGTGAAGACTAGCATCTTGAAGTGGTTTATCCCTGCTTAGTGCATACTTCTAGAAAAGCTCTCCTTTGAGTCTTTTGTTATCTTTATCAACTTCCAACATCCCGAGAGGAATCAGAGTCTTCAAATGTTGTAACTCCTTTTCCTTATATGGTTGTTGTTAATCTTTCCATGCTTTGCAAAATGATATTTGGTGATCTAGAAAGAGTTTTAAGTTTATTTTATTTTTAGACTTCAATTGTCGTTATTAGCGTTTTTGGGAAAAAAAAACGATTTTGAATAAAACCCAACAACGACGTAAACAACTAATAAATAAGAAAGGCAAGTAAAAAGACAATTTTATCATCATATGAGTGACACATGGGGTGGGATAAGAGTCAAAACAAATGGATATTAAGTTCAAGGACCAAATTCACAACAAAAATCCATCAATAAGGACAAAATCCACAAGTTGGAAAGTTTTTGAATCCAATCCAGATAAAATTACAAACTACAGGGACGCTTTTTTTCAAATTTTTTTTTTATATAAATGACTTATAGAATAAATTATTTTTGATGAAATTTTTTTTACTAAAAGATCATAATTCTTTAAATGACATATTAACAAGATAAAAAAGTTTGCATTATGTACTCTTATAAAACAATACATTTTCTCTTTTATTTATACTTAATCTCCTTCAGATATCTATCTTCCTTTTTTTCCTTTTTTATATAAAATAATAATAAGTATAAAATAATAGCAAATGATGATATTTAAAAATATAAATCTACATAAAACAATTTACTATAAATTATTGTAAATCTCTATTTCAATTCTTCTTTAAGAATTGGTAATAATAATAATAATAATAATAATAATAATAATAATAATAAGATTTATTATAAATTATTTAAAACCTCTAATATGATTTTTATTTTATAATTAAATATTTTTTTTAATAATAATAATAACAATAACAATAACAAAAAGAATAATGATATTCTTAAACTTGATCAATGCAAGCTGTGGATGCTAAACCGTGATCCATCTCTTTTAATTGGACTATAAGCCCAGAACCACCTAAAGCTCATTATTCTAATCATCGTTCATTTAAGTCTTTCTTATTCTAAAATTGTTCTTTTTTAAGCTCATTTATTCAAAATTTTCGGCTTTATCCTTACTTTATCGTTAACAAACCGAAAATATAAATACTATTTTGAAGATTATTTACTAAAATTCAAGATTATTGTCTAAGATCTTGAATTTATAAATGACTACAGATTTGTCTTATGTAAGAAATTATCAATTTTTGTTAAAAAAAAAGTTAAAATCTTAAGCTTTTTTTTAAATAAATCCAATTTTTTAAAATTTTACAGAGTTGGTAATAAATGAAATTTGAACTTTTTTGTTTTTACTTGTTGTGTAATAATTCTCTCATCTTTTAGAGAAAACATAAAGCTTGCTACTTTTTTGGTTAAATCAATTTTGCTCGTTCTTGTATTTTAACTAGGTTTTGCACCTCTTGAGATACAACTGAGTATTTTGTAAGATGGTTTTATACATACAGTAAACAACATGCCTATTAGTACATTGCCCTTTTAAGATTTTGAAATAGAAAATCAGAATCAACATGCCTAATATGCAAACTTTCGAAAGTACATTGCTATAAAATAACAAAATGCCCAAAAAAAGTACATTTCTATGAAAAAAAAGGAAGCTATAAAAAGCGAAAAAAAAAAAAAAAAAAAAAAAAAAAAAAAAAAAAAAACACATGAAGTTTGTTTCTACATGTTAAATGTTATAGAGATAGTTATATATTTTTATAAATGTTTCTAATAAGACATTGTACTGTCCAAAATATTTCCCTAACGGATAAATAATTTTCATGTCGTCAATGCTTCAGTGTTCCATTGGTTCATTGAATCGTTGATCTTGTTTCTTGACTGTAGTCCATTTATTTGTTTTCTTATGGAATTTATCAAAAATTTCAACTTATTAAGCTAACAAGTACCATTTATGGTTTCGCCCATTAAAAAGCTTATGATTTTTAAGCACTAAAGATACCATCGTGATGAAATGACTTAATAGTATAACCACAAAAGTTAGAAAATCATGGTTAATGTTTTAAATTATAATTTCTTACTTATTTTCTTGTAACAATAAAGTAAAGACAAACCAACCTGTTTGTTTAGTTCGAGTCATTAAATTTAAGAAAGATTATTTTTTTTCTCCAATTACATTGTATTATTTTACCAACTTCAACTAGAATGCTTTAGAAGTCTAAAAACCATATATCTTATATCATTGAAAAAAATATGGATGTGTAATTTTTAATGAAAAAAGACAAGTCTTTGGAGTTATGTAGAGGAAGTTTTAATGTTTTTGTCATAGGTTGTCATGTGGATAAAAACAATTTAATTTGACCAACCTTTTGGGTTTTTTTAGGTTTTGAAGTCTATTAAGATCTCATGTGCATCTATTGAAGTAATTAATGTTTCTAAGTTATTTATGAAGTCTTTTAATCTTTTAGTTCCTATAAATTGTTGAAGTTTTGTTTAAAGTCATCAAGTTTAAGCAAGTTTGTTATCTTTCCAAATTCTCCGTGTTTTTGTACCAAATTCAACGAGAATTCTAAAATGATCCAAAAGTCCAAAGATCTGTAGAGGAATTTATGACGTTTTTTCCACACGTTATTCAGTGTACTAAAATATGTTTGGTGGTATGAAAATATATTCGGTAGTATGAAAATATGTTTTGTGGTATGAAAAAAATATTTATTGGTCTGAAAAATGTAACGTCCCAATTTTCTCAGTAAAACTTTAAAATTTTATTCAGGTAAAAGAAGCAATTTGTTAAAGTATCATAAAAAAAACCATTTGTCCCAAAAGTTTATATTCCAAATTCAGAGTATGATCATAAGTGTAGAATCACAAAATACAAACATGTCGATGTGTGTATAATCACGTCTTCTCCTTCCCACGATCATCTGAAGTTCCTGAAACATTTAATCCACAATTGTAACCCAAAGCTTAGCGAGTCCCCCAAAATATCACACACCAAAATATACATATAAGAATACAAACATTGGCCTTCAGTCCAGGACTGGTCCGCCCCTCTTTCCTACAACATAAAGTTGCTCTGCACCTAGCATTTAGCATAATGATGGTCCCCCCGAGTATATTGGCCTACCTCACAAAACAGGACCGCATCAACTTACCAAAAGATATGTCGACATATATATAACAAAAAAACAAAAAACAATCCAACAACACATGCAACTAACAACCCACTACAAACATATTCACATCATACAAAGGGCTAATACTACACTCTACACTACAATCGGCCGATCACCAAATGAATGCATAGTTGTATGTAATCAAAGATAAGATAGACAGTCGAATAGATGATTATATTCTGAAGCCACAACCAAACCAGGAATAGACAAGAAAGCCTAGATCAAGAGTTCTTAGGCTATCTTATATGAATACATACAACCCCTACAACGATCACCAATCTTATTGATACTCTAACCATCATACCATTATTCCTCTATATCCTATTATGCAAGGATATACACTGTAACACATAGTATAGTAAGGAAACTCACATGAGCTAAGCAACAGAAACTCAATAGCAACCTTAGTAACATAACAGCTAACACAAGCTACCTAACGCCAAACAGGAACCAACTCTTAGTTAAATACCCAATTCTACTCAAGTTTGACCAAAAGTCAAACGTGTCAAAAGTCAATGGCCAACGGTCAAAGTTAACAGTTGAGTCATTATATTGTGGCCAACACCATGACCATGTCGTGGTGGCTAACATACAAAATACTCGCATTTCAACCCGCCACCACGCCATGGCCTACATATCTTTGCGTCATTGCCAGATCCTAAAACAACTTAATAGGTTAAGTACTTTACCCTTAATCTCCAGAGCTTAAAAACTCATATTTAATCATTCTAAATATCTTGATGGATAAAGTTTTCAAATTTATCCATTAGGACATTCCAATAAGTCAAGATCTAGAAACCTAATTTCTTAATGGATTCACCAAGTGCATGAACACAAAGTTTTGTCATGCAAGCAACATTTATACTCACTATAATTGTCCAAAATTCATAGAATGCACTAAGAGGTTTTGGAGTTCACCTAAACTCTAAGAACAAGAAAATTAGACCAAAAGCTCATAAAGTAACTTATACTAGATCCAATGAAGTAATGAACAATGCAGAAACTTTATACCTCCAAATGGACAGAAACAAGGTGAAAATGGTGGATCTACATTGGAACCAAGCACTCAAGCAACAAAAGAGACTGTTTGTGACATCCCCAATTTCACGGCCAGAAAAGACCGATTTGTTTATGCTTTGTTTTATAAAATCAGAGTAAATCCTTTTGATTTAAAAGAGTTGCGTAATTTGTTCCCCAAACAAAATATGATAAAATTTATCAAAACCTTTCTCAAAGAGAACGTATTTTCATTAAATAATAAAACATCGGGATGTCATGTTCCGATACAGACCAAAACCATAAACAATATAAAATAGACCTTACAACAGTTATTTATAACTACTGATCTATAATCCAAATTCTCTCGTCAAGACCACCTACTTATACCCTTGTGCCATTACCTGTAATGCAAAGAAAACTGAGTGGGTCAGGCTTGGGAGCCTGGTGAGCATATAGGTTTTTCAACCCACAATAATATATTTATTATATTCAATTATCAAACAACCAACCCAAATACCCATCCCCATATCTACTTTATTTTCTCAAGGGTTTACCCTAAGAATCCACTATCCTTCATTCATTCATTCCTAAGGATTTACCTAAGGAATTGGCACGAAGTCCATTGCTGCCAAAGTTTATCTATTAGGTACTAAATCCATAGTTATCAGACACTAACTCCATTGTCGTCGGGGTTTACTCAAGCGACGCTAACTCCATAGTCACCAAGGTTCACTTAACAGGCACGAAGTCACATCGTCACCAAGGTTTACTCAATAGGCGCTAACTCCATAGTCACCAAGGTTTATACGATAGGCGCTAACTCCATAGTTACCAAGATTTATACGATAGGCGCTAACTCCATAGTCACCAACTATCCTATCTACCCATGTTCTACCCAACATTTTCATAGATATAAATACTTACACAGTTTAAATCATTTAACACCTATATAAAACATCAATTCTATGCCCATCTCAAATAGACAAACAATATATAAACACATAACACGTATTTCATAGCAAATACTTCATATCTATGTGTTAGAAGAAAGTAACCACACACTAATACATATAAACAACAATATATATACACATAGCACGTATTTTATAAAATACTTCATATATATGTGTAAGATGAAAGTGACTATACACTCACTTGATTAGACGATGCTCGGACAACACTACGACTCTTCAAGTAGAACTCTTCGGTGAAACCGGGATCACTTCACACACCGGGTTTCTCACGGACAGAGCTTCGGCTCGGAAACTCTTTTCTTCTCGGGATCTTCGGTGCTTCGGGACTTGCTTCGGATCGCGGGGTTGATACCAGGGCTTCGAGGGGTTAAAATAGGGCTTAGAGGGTGTATCGGGAGTGGGAGAGAAGGGATGGAGCAACCATAGTCGGCTGGCCCTTCAAATCTATTTATAAAGCAAATTTGGCCCTTGCCACGTCGTGGCACCCTTTTTCCACGTTGGGGGCTTGGTCGTCACTGCATGCGTCATCCCAAGTTGCATCTGGGGGACTCCCGGATCTGTCAGGAGACTTGCCACGTCGTGGCACTGCTTGCCACGTCGTGGTCTCTGATAATTTTGGGGTTTCGTGCCCCGTACTTTAGAAATTCATAACTTTCGCATACGAACTCCGTTTTCGACGTTCTTTATATCGCCACGAAGGTGAGATTATGCTCTACAACTCTCGTTTAGACTCCATTGGCTAATTTTGACTTTATTTTTAATATATTATAATTATATTACTTATATATTATTTATAGTAGGTCGGGACAGGAAAACTCCGTTATAAACTCATAACTCCTTCGTCTGACGTCCGTTTTCGTCTGTCTTTCCGTCGTTGCACTACTATCGATGAGATCTTCAATTCTCGTTTAGATCACTAAGGATAGATATCTATCAACCTTAAATTCACTGTTTACGTCGCGCTGTGTCGCGCTAGGTCGTGTCGGTTCTGTCGCAAAACTTCGACAGGTCATAACTTCTTCGTTATAACTCGGATTTTGGCATTCTTTATATGCACGGAAACCTTGTGACATATACTACAACTTGGTTAAGATTAATCCTTCTAAATAATCTTCCATCAAAAAGTCATTTTTGATGCTTATCGTCTCTAAATTGACTAGCCCTGATCTACGAGCGTTACAATTATCTCCCCCTTAGGATGATTACGTCTCGGAATCATCAACGAAACAGGATTCGTATACTGACTCCATAAGTTATCTCTCCATCCTAAGTAATAACCTTGATGCTCAATCCTGCATCTGCTCTTCGTACTATGTTGGACTTTCAATCGTAACCTTCGAGTTACAAAATAAATCCTTTTTTTAGGACTCCTTCTTCTTCTTAGGATAAGTACTTCCCCTTATATATTGTAACAGATCGATGGGTCACGTTCTAATGACCTCTCATCATATGATGCAACGCTTTGACTCAAGTCTCTTAGAGTTAAACTCCAAAATGGAATATACCTTCCTTCATATTCTAATGTGATATGATCACATTTTAGCATGTATCATTTCAATCTTCTGACTTAAGTCAAATGCTACATCGAACTCGGTTCTCTGAACCAGGTAACAAACTCATCATAGTCGGACTCAATTTGATATGACCACTAGGGTCAGGATATCAATCATCTTTTTAGTCATTACCGAAACAATGGTAACGACATACTTGAATAAAAACAAACTCAATTACAAGCTTCTTGGTAACCTTGCGACTTCCCATGATCCAAGCGTGAGTCCTGTGCTTCCAGTAGTATAGATCTCTACTACTATTCACACCTACTCATACTCGTCCCAAATATTGTCTCGCAGTCCCCAAGTCCTAAAATCACCAAACAATTTAACACATACGAATGTGTCCAATTAATCATATAAATTTTCCTAGACTCTACTAGGACTTCTTCCATGCGTATCTTCTATCATCAATCATACTTCAACTCGATTGGTGATGGAAATTCTAGATTATGGGACAACTTCAAGAATTACACCAATCGTTCCATCATCCTGCCAATCGAAGGTTTACTTCAGACATACCGTACTCCTCTAAACGTTCCGTTATTTTATCAAACATAAACTAAAGGCAAGATACCACTCTTACGATATCTTCCGATAGGTGTCATTCACTATCATAATCCTTTCATTTCCTCCATTTACTCAATTCTCTACGAGTCTTTACCATAACGTTTTGTACACCCAAGCAGACGTTCAGTGTATCAGACGAGAATTTAAGATAAGAAAGCTTTATTTACGATAGATGTATAAATCTCCTTATCACTCCGAAACGTTTACATGCTAGTTCTAATATCGTAGTCGTACGCTTAGAATCCTAAACACATAAGGTTTCCAGATCTGGTCGGCAACAGACCATAAATCCGAACAAATAACATCATATATGGCAAACATATAACATTTAGCACATAAAAGCATTTTAGGCAGCTTCCTAAAATATACTAGTGCTCGTGTCTAAAATACGGTAGACACTCATCTCACAATCATCGCTTAGAATTCTAAGTTTAAGTCTAGAAATCCTACAAATTTCTAGTTCGCTTAAACTAATGCTCTGATACCAACTGTGACATCCCCAATTTCACGGCCAGAAAAGACCGATTTGTTTATGCTTTGTTTTATAAAATCAGAGTAAATCGTTTTGATTTAAAAGAGTTGCGGAATTTGTTCCCAAAACAAAATATGATAAAATTTATCAAAACGTTTCTCAAAGAGAACGTTTTTCATTAAATAATAAAACATCGGGATGTCATGTTCCGATACAGACCAAAAGCATAAACAATATAAAATAGACCTTACAACAGTTATTTATAACTACTGATCTATAATCCAAATTCTCTCGTCAAGACCACCAACTTATACCCTTGTGCCATTACCTGTAATGCAAAGAAAACTGAGTGGGTCAGGCTTGGGAGCCTAGTGAGCATATAGGGTTTTCAACCCACAATAATATATTTATTATATTCAATTATCAAACAACCAACCCAAATACCCATCCCCACATCTACTTTATTTTCTCAAGGGTTTACCCTAAGAATCCACTATCCTTCATTGATTCATTCCTAAGTATTTACCTAAGGAATTGGCACGAAGTCCATTGCTGCCAAAGTTTATCTATCAGGTACTAAATCCATAGTTATCAGACGCTAACTCCATAGTCGTCGGGGTTTACTCAAGCGACGCTAACTCCATAGTCACCAAGGTTCACTTAACAGGCACGAAGTCACATCGTCACCAAGGTTTACTCAATAGGCGCTAACTCCATAGTCACCAAGGTTTATACAATAGGCGCTAACTCCATAGTCACCAAGGTTTATACGATAGACGCTAACTCCATAGTCACCAAGATTTATACGATAGGCGCTAACTCCATAGTCACCAACTATCCTATCTACCCATGTTCTACCCAACATTTTCATAGATATAAATACTTACACAGTTTAAATCATTTAACACCTGTATAAAACATCAATTCTATGCCCATCTCAAATAGACAAACAATATATAAACACATAACACGTATTTCAGAGCAAATACTTCATATCTATGTGTTAGAAGAAAGTAACCACACACTAATACATATAAACAACAATATATATACACATAGCACGTATTTTATAAAATACTTCATATCTATGTGTAAGATGAAAGTGAATATACACTCACTTGATTAGACGATGCTCGGACAACACTACAACTCTTCAAGTAGAACTCTTCGGTGAAACCGGGATCACTTCACACACCGGGTTTCTCGCGGACAGAGCTTCGGCTCGGAAACTCTTTTCTTCTCGGGATCTTCGGTGCTTCGGGACTTGCTTCGGGTCTCGGGGTTGATACCGGGGCTTTGGGGGGTTAAAATAGGGCTTAGAGGGTGTATCGGGAGTGGGAGAGAAGGGATGGAGCAACCATAGTCGGCTGGCCCTTCAAATCTATTTATAGAGCAAATTTGGCCCTTGCCACGTCGTGGCACCCTTTTTCCACGTCGTGAGCTTGGTCGTCACTGCATGCGTCATCCCAAGTTGCATCTGGGGGACTCCCGGAGCTGTCAGGAGACTTGCCACGTCGTGGCACTGCTTGCCACGTCGTGGTCTCTGACAATTTTGGGGTTTCGTGCCTCGTACTTTAGAAATTCATAACTTTCGCATACGAACTCCGTTTTCGATGTTCTTTATATCGCCACGAAGGTGAGATTATGCTCTACAACTCTCGTTTAGACTCCATTGGCTAATTTTGACTTTATTTTTAATATATTATAATTATATTACTTATATATTATTTTTAGTAGGCCGGGACAGGAAAACTCCGTTATAAACTCATAACTCTTACGTCTGACGTCCGTTTTCGTCTGTCTTTCCGTCGTTGCACTACTATCGATGAGATCTTCAATTCTCGTTTAGATCACTAAGGATAGATATCTATCAACCTTAAATTCACTGTTTACGTCGCGCTGGGTCGCGCTAGGTCGTGTCGGTTCTGTCGCAAAACTTCGACAGGTCATAACTTCTTCGTTATAACTCGGATTTTGGCGTTCTTTATATGCACGGAAACCTTGTGACATATACTACAACTTGGTTAAGATTAATCCTTCTAAATAATCTTCCATCAAAAAGTCATTTTTGATGCTTATCGTCTCTAAATTGACTAGCCCTGATCTACGGGCGTTACACTGTTTCTTTCTTCAACCTTCACAAAATGGAGCTCAAACACTCAAAAACCACATATGTAGGCTTGTTTTGGGAGGGAGGGGTTCTTTGGGAATGGGGGTTGCCAAATGAGGCTACTCTAGAAGTTAGAAACATTAAATAGGGTTCAAACCCTGAGATCTAGGGTTTTGAACCCCAGCTGCCACCGTGTTGTGGCCGCTGCTTTGCCACGCTGCAGTAGATAAAGATGCACTTGATGACGTGGCTGCACTATAGTGATTCTCCATCACCACGTTGCAATCAGCTCAAAAACCCAAAACTTCCACGATTAGAAATAGTTGATCCAAAAGAATAATACCCGGGAAGCGGATGTTACAAAAGAAAAACTAAGATTAATGGTTTTCGGTGGTCTGAAAAAAATATTTTTGAATCAACTTCAATGAGAAGGTTGGAATGATCAGGAAGTCCAAAAACCGTGTGTCCTATATGCTTGGAAAACTTTGCATGTGTAGTTTCCAATGCATAAAGTGGCAAGTCTTTCGGAGTTGTGTAGAGAAAGTTATGAAGTTTTTTTCCATAGGCTATCAGGTGGACATACAAATGCTCAGTGATCTAAAAATATGTTTGGTAATCTGAAAATATGTTTAGTGGTCTGAAAATATGTTCTTTGGTTTGAAAATATGTTATGTATTTTGAAAATATGTATGGTGGTTTGAAAAAAACAAGACAAAAAATGTTTGATTATCTTAATAAATGTTTTTGGACCAACTTCAACTCGAGGTTTGGAATGACCCAAATGTCCAAAATTATGTATCTTATATGCTTGAAAGCTCTAACCATGTAGGTTTCAATGCAAAAAGCAACAAGTCTTTTAGAATTATGTAGAAGAAGTAATGGCATATTTGTCATAGGCTGTCTTGTGGACAAAAACAATCGAATTCAACCAACCTTCCAGGTTCGCCAAGTCCCTTAAGATCCCTTATGCTTATACCAAAGTATTTGATGATTCTAAGTTATTCATGAAGTGTTCTAGTATTTTAGGTCATATAAAAACATCAGTTTTAAGAAATTTCATTTATCTCTTCAAAATCTATCTATTTTTAGACTAACTTCAACAAGAAGTTTGTAATGATCCAAAAACGCTTAGAAAGCTTTGTATGTGTATATAACACATGTTTCTTATAGTTGATGATAACAAGAGAGATGTAACACTGTAAGCTAAATATGAGCTTAAAAGACATTTATTTTGCTAGAATATATGAAGAGGTGAATGTAAAATGTGTGTTAACTTATAGTTATGAAGGAGGGTGATGTATAACCCTTAGTTTATGACTTATAAGTTGAAATATAGTTCTTTTTAACTGAAAAATCTTAAATAGAATTGTTGTTGACTCGAATACGAACATGTGGATATAACGAATACTAAAATTCAAGCTTGTACAAAGAAGTTATGGTCATCCGAAGTTGGAAACTAAGTAAGTTGCTGAAAGGAGAAGAAAACGGGGTAGGCACGGACCATGCGTTGCTTCGAAGATCCCAAACCCAAATATGAAGAAATTGTGTTGCTTTATAGTGCATCCTCTTCCTTGTGTTTACACGAGCCATCACATAATTCTCATATAAAAAGCAATATAGTCATTTTAAATGAGATAATGCTTAAATGTGTTACAAAAACTTCTAATAAAGGATTAAGGCTCCGTTTGATAGCTGCTGACTGAGAAAGTGCTGACTGAGAAATGTCTGTCTCAGTAAGAAATTCTGACCAAATAAGAAACCATGTTGTTTGATTGTACATCTGACTGAATGTGCTGACTAATGCAAAATGACCATTTTACCCTGATGCTATATATGTTTCTATGCAATAATAATAATAATAATAATAATAATAATAATAATAATAATAATAATAATAATAATAATCAATGTTATACAATATTTAAAATGGTTGAGCAACTGTAACAAAAGAAAGCTTCTAGTTTGATGGTAAATATATTGGTTTGTGAGTGCAAGGTGATGGGTTGATTCCTATCATCCTCTTTTCCACTCTTGGATTTTTAAAGCCCATTGGTAAGTTTGGAAAACCTTTCTTTATTTTTCAATCAGCTAACTTTTTACCTCTTTCTCACTCAGATCTTGATGACTGAGTCAGCCATGTAAATTTTGTTTATCAAACAACTTCAGCTAACCGAGTCAGCCAAAAATGTCTGAGCTGACTCGGTCAGACATATATCAAACAGGGCCTAAATTGTATTAAGAAACATTTGGGACCAAACTTAAGAAAACAAAACTTTAAGACTAAAACCGCATAAACGACCTAAAATAAAGGACAAAATTTGTGAACACATCAAAACCATTATCAAATTATCATGACACTATTTTACATCTCTTTCCTAATTAAGCGCTAAAACTGAGGAAGAGAATGCAAGCTGAACAGGTCTCACTCCCCCAACCTTATTTCGTTTCTAATTATATCTTCACTCCAACAATTCTCCTCCGCCGTGCGCCGGTGATCGGATCTCCACCAATTCACCATTCAAAACTTAGAAACCACCTCTAATCTACAGTCTTCAACCCACACTAAAACGAGCAACAAATCAAGGACATGAGAGTGTCATGGAAATCATGGCTTCTCCTATTGCTTTTCCATATATGTAACGCTCAAGATGATGGAGAAACTCCGATCACCTTACCAAAGGAGGTCGACGCCTGTAATGGGATCTTCTTACAATACAACTTCGATTCGCGACAGAAAGAATACCCACGTCTCAAGAACGCCACCGCACAGCCATGGGCTTTCAAGTCTCAGTTAACCGTCGTCAACACCGGCGCCACCGAGTTGAAAACATGGCAGGCGTTTATCGGTTTCCAGCACGATGAGATCTTGGTGTCTGTTGACGGAGCGACGATTCTCAACGGTGACAGTTTTCCGATGAAGGTGGGGAAGAATGGAACTCACCTGACTGGATACCCACAGGCGGATTTGAGAACCGCCATTGATACCGCCGGAGATTTGACTCAGATGGCGGCGAAGGTTAAGATCAAGGGGACGATGTTTGGGGTGAAACTCGGCGGCAATGTCATGCCTTCAAACATTAAACTTGAAAACGAAGGCTTTAAATGCCCTAAAGCAACAACCAAAGGCAGTACGTGATTATCTCTAACTCACTTATCTTTCACCGGAGTAAATGACGTCATTTTCCGATGCATTTTCTGTGACTAATGTTGCTCTGTTAATGAAACAGGACAATCGATGCATGTATGTTGCACAAAAGATCCCAAATTTAAACCGAAGAAGAAGCTCTTGAAATTTTTCCCACGTCGAAAAGCTGATCTTTCGTTCACATATGATATTATACAGTCGTTTAAGGGTAATTACATAGCTCAGGTCACCATCGACAACCACCACCCTCTAGGACGCCTCGATCATTGGAACTTGACCTTCGAATGGATGCGAAATGAGTTTATTTACGACATGCGAGGTGCTTTCACTCGGAAGAAAGATCCTTCCGAATGCCTTTATAGTGCTGCCGGAGGATACTATCAAGATATGGATTTCTCAAAGGTCATGAATTGTCAGAAAAAACCAATCATCTCCGACCTTCCGTCCACCATGAAAGACGACGACCACGTTGGAAAGTTGCCGTTTTGTTGCCGGGATGGACAGATTCTATCGAAAATTATGAACGCAACTAAAGCGAAATCAGTATTTCAGATGAATGTTTTCAAACTTCCTCCTGATTTAAACCGAACTGCAATAAATCCACCTCAAAATTGGAACATCAAAGGCGTGGTGAACCCGCATTACAAGTGCAGTCAACCGATCCGGGTCGACCCGACGGAGACACCAGACCCGAGTGGCGTCGAAGCCACGATCTCCGCCATAGCTAGTTATCAAGTCACCTGCAACATAACAAAACCTAAACCGAAAATGGCGAAGTGTTGTGTATCATTTTCGGCGTATTACGCTGATTCAGTGGTTCCATGCAACACGTGTGCATGTGGTTGTGAAGACGAAGACACCAGAAAATGCGACAAGGATGCGAGAGCGTTGCCGCTTCCGGCGGAGGCGCTACTAGTTCCGTTTGCTAATCGGACGATTAAAGCAAAAGCTTGGGCGAAAATCAAACACATAGATTTACCAAAAAAGCTGCCGTGCCCGGATAATTGTCCGATGAGTGTGAACTGGCATCTCGATAGTGATTACAAAACCGGGTGGTCGGCGAGGATAACGATGTTCAATTGGCAACGCCGACCGTTTGAGGACTGGTTTCTCGCCGTTCAGTTGAAGAAAGCGTTTGTTGGGTACGAGAATGTTTACTCGTTCAATGGAACGAAACTGGGAAAGGTGGACAGGATGATTTTCATGAAGGGATTTCCGGGTTTGAATTACTTGATCGGGTTGACGAACGGGTCAAAACCAGGGGAACCACCGGTGCCAGGAAAGCAACAATCGGTGATATCTTTTTTGAAGAAAAACACGCCGGGAATTCGTGTTGCGGGTGGAGATGGATTCCCGACGAAGGTAATCTTTAACGGGGAAGAATGTGCGTTGCCTAGAAGATTGCCCAGGCGTTCCGTCGGAAGTCGTCAATCTCCGGTAGGATTGTTGCCGGCGGTGATTATTGTCTTTTCTACATTCATTTTGATTAATTTTTTTCTTCCATCAATGGCGCCGTTTTTGTGACGATTTGACTTTCATTGTACTTTATCGAAAGTTTGCGCCAAAAATGTTGATATTGTAGTTCTGAATATAGTGCACTTTGTTTGAAAGCTAAACAGAAGTATTATTAGTAAGATGAATGATAGAAGAAGTCGTTAAACGATTAAATGCAAATAATAATGTTTTGAATCAAATTTTATTGTGTGTAATATTTTTTTATGTAGATTAAAATATATTTCATTTTGATATCCGACAAGAAAAACTGTTGTTTTATGTCTTTTTCAAAAAAAGAAAAACTGTTGTTTTTGCAAAGATCAACTTCCATTCAAGTAAATACATTAATTTTTTTTTTTTGTAAAAACAAGTCCCATAACATAGTAGTTTTTAATACTATAAAGAATTTATCAAAGGAGGATGCCAAGGCATAAGACCTGAACGAAAGCAAGAACAACGAAATGTTTTTATTATTAAATTCTAGATGCATAAGAAAGGGTTACAAAACCCTCTGTATAGAGGATCTAAATATCAAATTTTGGAAAACTGAAATTGACATTCTTTGGTCATGTCTTCAATATGCTCTGCATCATCACAATCAATGTAATAGACACGTTATCATCACGACGTTTAATATTTCAAACATAACAAAAGTCATCTAATTATCCATATTAAGGTCTTCGAATCTCCAAAATATCATTATAAGCTCGCTACTAACCTAAGTACATCTCAAAATGATGTACTAGCCTAAAGTCTAATGAAAATCTAGGATTAGACATTCCAAACCAATATAAAATGATAAGACAACCTAAAATATATATTGTCAAAGGTTGACTAAGGAAATCGAGAATTATTATACTTTCAGAGCACTGATGGATTTGCTTTACTTTTGTCCAATTCTACAATCTCTTGATCTCTGCGAGGTAGATTACTCATTTTGTACTCAAAATGAAAACATCACGTCAACGATCATGATATTAACGTATTATTTATTTATTTTAATACAGGGATTCAAACAGTGCTTGGACCTTGGTGAGGAAGATAGAATCTGGTTATTAGTACCTATATGCATGACGAATTGCCTCAAGATTGTGACTTTCAAGAACTTTCATGCTACTGATTCAGAAATATGTTTCCTCAAACGTGTTTTGAAGTATGCAACTGTTTTGGAGAGGATGAATATTTGTTGGTCTAAGACTCAGGTAGGAGGTCTAAAGAAGCAAATAGAGGTCAGTAAGGAATTAGAAACAATCGAAAGGAGCTCTACAGCCTGTGTTTTCAAGTTCTCGTGAAGTATTAAGAAACCCGTATTTACTTCTATTTCTTTTTGAGTAAATTACTGAAATCGTCCCTGTGGTTTGGTCAAAATTTCACGTTTGGTTCCTAACTTTTTTTTTGCACTCGGATTGTCCCTTACATACATAAAGTTAGGGACCAAACATGCAATTTTTACCAAACCATAGGGACAAAAAACGCAACCAAAATCGAACCACAGGGACGATCCGAATGCAAAAAAAAAGTTAGGGACCAAACGTGCAATTTTGACCAAACCACAGGACGATTTCTGTAATTTACTCTTTCTTTTTTAATATTTCTTTACCATCTTCACAATGTACAATATAGCGTTATAATGACCTTTTAGCACATAGAGGCATAAGCAGGAATTTAGTGGAAATCATTCTTTTTTATGTACAAACTAGGGGATGCATATCTTGTGTGTTGCTACCGAAAATTTAGGTTTAAAGTTTAAAAAATGTAAAAATAAGTTGTAAAATTGTATTTTCTAAAAGAAATAAGTTTTAGAAAACATACAAAAGACATTGTTAAAAAAGTTGGAGAAAGTTTTCAAAAATAGTTTGAACCAAATTCGAAATAAATTTAAAAGTTTAGTCAAAACTGTAAAATGTAAAAGTAAGATGGTGACCAAATTCATAATAAAAATTAAAAGTTGGGTCAACGTAATAAAAAATGAAACTTTGACCAAAACTGTAAAAAAGTAAAGTAGCATGGAGAACAAGTTGGTATTGAAAAAATTAAATGTATGGGTTATTAGTAAAAAAATGATGGGAATAAAAAATTTGTAGTTATTAGTAACCAAAACATAAAGTGAAGATCATAGGAGCAAATCATCATGTCTATATCATCTTTTTGGCCACGTAGACGCCATGTTGATTGCCTAGTTGGCAGGGAATGAAGTTGGGGAAACTCGCTATAGGTCACATTGTTATAATCTAAACATTTTCTACTGGTTTAGTAATGATATGGTGCTAGTAGTTGCTAGTGGCCAATTTAATACATACAAAATAATTGCTTACCCGTTATTGATATTATTCCTTTCTTGTCCACCAACATAATTCCCCGTTTTTAATTCCTTTCAAAATCAGAACTTATCCCAAACAACAATATCAACAACTTAATCGAATTTGCCTAAAAAAAAAAGCTTTTTACCAAGAAACAACAATGTACTTTATAGCTTCAGCCAAATTTTCTCACATATGTTATAAGCATGCATTGCGTCTTCCTATATGCCATTTTATCTTCTTGTTAGTACTCATTATTATTAGAAAAAACTACACCAAGTGTCCATGTGGTTGGCAAAAGGAAACCACTACAAGTCCTTATGAAGATTTTTTAAACATGGCTGGTCCTTGATGTTTTGAAATCTTGCATCAAAGGTCGTTTTATCTAACCGTAATCTTTTTGGCCGTTAACCCCATACGCATGCCCCTCTCCTCATGTGATGGCTTTTTCGTCGTTTCCATCTTCATTACCAAAACTTTGTCGTGCGAAAAGGAACCCTGATGCAAGATTTCAAAACCTCAAAGATCAACCATGTCAAAAAATCTCCATACAAACTTGCAGTGGTATTTTTTGTCAACAAGATCATTCGTGTACATTTTGTCGTGTTACTAATATAAAAGGCTCACTAGGTTTTCAAGCTCACTTTATCTGCATGTGTGATATTCATCTTAGGTATAAAGACAAGGATACGGTGTAGTGCTAGTACGAAATACTAAAGGAGAAGAACATGTTTTGAATGCCAACATGTAGATGCCATTTCATGGTTGATAACACTTGATGTTATGTCTAGATTTGATGTGTAACTTTATTGCATTTGGGTTGTAAGTGCACGTTTTTGTGGATGATATACGAATGAATTTCCGAAACTATACAGTTGTTAAAATGACTGAACCTCTCTTTGTATGTTGTATGCACAAGTATATATAGTAGTGGAAATAAAGAGAGGGGTCAATAAAATAAGGAAGTGATAAAGTATCATTATGACGCCAATATATACCCATTTAATTATCATTCAGGTTACCCCACTAAAAACTAAGAGTAAACTACAAAAATAGTCTAGGTGGTTTGTAATTTTCTTCCCAAAAAAGTTTTATAATGTGTGGTGAATTTTTCTAACAAAATCAGACAAAGAAATATGGAAAATTTTAAGGTCCCTTAGAATGCCTAGCTTCGAAAAATGGTTGTCCTAAATATTACAAAGATGCTAATGAAATACTTAAGTGTTCTTGAGATTTCATGAGAGCTTGATGACACAAGCTGCAGCCTTCCTTTCAATTTTCTCCAATTCCTTCCTGACCTCTATTTTCTTCTTCAGATCACGTAGATAAGTCTTGGTCTTGGACCACCAAATATCCATCATCTCCAAAGCACATGCAGTCTTCAAAATACGTTTGAGAAAACATATTTCTGAATTATAACCATGAAAATTCTTCAAGGTCACTGTCTTGAGGCAGTTCGTTATGCATATAGGCATCGATGACCAAGTTGAATTGTTCTCACCAAGGTGCATGTCGCACATGAATCCCTGTACAACATTTTTAGAAAATCTTGCATTAATATCATGATCATTGGGGATGATATTTTAAAATTTTGAAAATAGAGCAATCCACCTCTGAGAAACAAATAGATTGTAGAACTGGACAAAAGGAAAGAAAATGCATCAACACTCTAAATGTATGATTCATCCCGATTTCCATAGTCAGCATTAAATGGGTCAAATTTGTGAACACCGGAAAACTGATACAAGCTGCAAATAAAAGAGTCTTCGAATGGGAAAGAAATTAAACACACAAACACAAAAGTTAGTTTGTCAAGTTTGGCATAGAGAGGCGAGTTCCGATCGATATATACATTCTATTGAATACGTTTGCGAGTTACCTCCATAGTGTGATTAGATAACGTCAAAGACACTACATATTTTAGTTGTTGAAATAGATCAATAGCTCGACATGCGACTTTGTTTACCCCCTCTCCGGGATTAGGAAACTTAATGAATGCTTTGTCCAGAGACATTGTATCATTAAAGATGATCTCGTTTAATAGGTTTCCGAAATATCCAAAATATGTAAGATTTGCTGCATCGATCTTGATCTTACAGCCACTGGTAGGATCATCAAATACCACAAAGTGTGTCAGATCACGTATGCTCAAGCTCTTTAATGTGGAACTAGAAATTGCAATGCTCTTCAAGTTAATCCACCTGCAATCTGATAAAGACAATTCTTCTAGAGCTGGGCAGCCTGAGAAAAGCTTTTCTGTAAAATCATCATGCATGAATCGAACAAAGGACATGTGCAAGGTTTTCAGGCATGGAAAAGAAACGTGAGATGGGAGTTGAATAGCACAGTTCATTCTTATTTTCAGGCTAACCAATGATGTGTTATGAAACATAGACTGAGGAATCACAGATGGATCCTTTGCAAAGAGAGACATATCAAGCTCCTGAACATTGTGAATGATTGCATCTGAAATCCATGAGCTTATTTGAAATGCATTACGATAAACACAACATGATAGACGAAACTTCTCCATATTTGATGCATCATGTAATCGTAAGACTCTTTCTACAAAGTTCACAAAGGAAGTCACATCAGGCCGAAGCCATCCATCAGCCAATTTAGCCATCAACAATTCATCATCAAAATCAATGGTGGGAACAGAAACCCAGAGGTTCTTCCATCTTGTAGATAGTATGGACGTCTTTACAGCTTCTTTTGTGGGCATAAAAGACAGAATTTGATGAAGAATATAATCTGGTAGATTGCTGATATGATCCAGATCGACTATATCACCTATATCTTCAATTTCATGTTGCTTGTGACCTCTGTATTCACTCATGTTTAGCCTCTTTGATTTCCTAAACACCGCCTACAAGCAAAATGTCAAGTTTAGCTTCTTCATAATCAACTAAACTGAAAAACATTCAAGAAAGAAACAACGTATATAACTAGATCATAAAGGCTGTATAACACAGGACCCAAGCTGAACCATAGGCCATATCCATTACCTTAAACCAGGAACATTTCATCACATAAATGGTCAGACTAGGCACTTGTATGTAAGACCCAAAATCGATAAAAATTAAGTTCAATTTAAAGGAAATGAACTAAAGAAGTGTAGTCTTTGAGTTGTGCTTTAATGACAAGCTTGTTATTTATGGATCGTGGATGAAAATTATAATTCCTAGATACAACTAAATCTTATATATAAGCCCTGGAATTGTTGATCGGTAAAATTCATTGATATGCTAAATAACCGGAGAGACTAAATCAACAGTATTCGACTGTTTATCGAAGAATGAGGAAGAGTTATGGCGTAGGTATTGGCATGGCGGTTAAAACTTGAATGTGTGAGTTTTGAGGGAGAAATCGTCCCTTAATTCCCGAAATTAATGCAAAAACACCCTTTTTCGTATATAAAGCCACAAATATTTTAGAGTTATATTTAGAATAAATCATAGAAATCGACCATGAGATTTAGTTCAATCTACATGATTCTTTACAACTCAGAAATTTTAACGTATAATCCATTACATAATATATATGTCATTTGATTTTTTTTACAGTACGTAATATGTGATAAAATGATCAACCATAAGTACAATTTCTGTAAATTACTATTTATTTTGTTCCCCATTATACGTATATTGTAAAATTTTCTCTTAATATATATACTTTTTTGTTTTTTTGTATCTAACGTTATGTCCCTAGTAGTAAAAAAAATGAAAGAAAAGGGAAACTAACAGTGTCCCTAGATTTTTTTTGGAAAGAAAAAGATGAAAATTAGTTATATAATCATCCTCCGTAAGTGTGCCTTTCTTCCCACTCCTCTCGGGTATGCGTACTACTGCTACACTGAATCCTTGTTTAAAAAATTGTGTTAAATGATATTTTAATTTCTGTTAAATTAAAGATGTGTGGTTGACTGCAAGTTAACTTAAGGTGGTGCATTTTTATTCTAACATTATAAAATAGGTTAATAAGAGTGTAACGAAGTTAAGCATAGATATTATACATTCCTTGATTCATGAACATGAACATAGCGGTTTGCCTTTTGTTATATTATCTTTAGGGTGGACGGTATGCCCAATTATCATCCATCCATCTCTAGCATCCTTTCCTTTCCACGTCAGCCATTGGTCAAACCAGGGCCGGTCCAAAAGTATATGAGGCCCGGGATGAAAAAAAAAAAAAAAAAAAAAAAAACCCTCAAAGATTAAAAAAATATCATTTATTCTTCGGTATAAACGTGTTCAATTAACAATAACAAGCAAGCCAAATTGTTTATCTTTTGAGCTAATTTGAGTTTAAACCAACCTTACGTCCTAAAAATCATTTAGGTAATAATTTTTTTTAATAATATACACTACATAGCCCATAAAATTTGGGCCCCTTGGAGACGTGGGCCCTGGGCGGTCGCCCAGGTTGCCCACCATTTGGACCGGCCATGGGTCAAACATCTGGTCAACCATCTTCCATCCTGGAAAGATATCCAAATCCTAAAGCAAAATGCCAAAGTAGTACAACCTCATATGCACAAAATCAAACAAGGTAAGGCGGTGCATTTTTCTAACAAAATCAGATATCAACAAAAAAAATATTGAAATTTTTGTGAACACAATCAGAGAGATAAAAAAGAAAATCAGACAGTGTAAGGTGCCGAGCTATTCTAACAAAATCAAACCAAAAAAGATTGTAAATTTGGCTAACAACATCGGTCATAAAAAGGTAGAAAGAGTTTTTTTTAAGCGGATAACATCTTAGAAAATAACCATCCAGTACACTCTATAGATTTTCGTAGTATGGACTTTGATTTTCGCAGTCAACTGGATATAACAATACATGTTTTTTTCCAGAAAAAATAGACAGATTTTCGCATGACTCGAATTTTTGCAATTGGTTGTTCGCTAAAACACATATTTTTGCATGTGGCAATCTGCAGAAATCTGGTTAAAAAGAAATCAAATGCCCCCTAGATTTTCACGGGTCATTTTACTAATTTGTTGTTATTTCTTGGAAAGTTGTCGAAGCTCATGAATTTTAAGCATATTAAAAAAGTTTTATCTTAATAAAAGCTAGTTGAGTAAGTATTACTAGTATATTAGTCATTAACTTATTTTGTTATGATATTAGTCATATTTATTTTCTTTGTTAATGATATTAGGCATATTTATTTATTTAAAAATTAATTGATTTACAATTTCGGATCCCCAGCTAGTCGAGCGACTTAGTATTGTCTAGCAACTTTTACCACCTTGAAAAGTAATTATTCCACACGACTTTTTATATAGAAAAACAAGAACAATTGAAAATTTTAAATCTTATAAAAACGAAACATGCTGAAAATGAAGCCATGTCATTTTACCTCGGAAAATCTTAAAAAGAAAAAAAGAAAAATCATTGCAGGTCTCAAACAAAAGAAAGGCAGATTGTTATAATCTTCCCCACTATCCATATATGATGATATGATGATTTGTTACATTACTTTGTGTATTGTACACTGAATATTTTCAAATCATTAAACACAAAAGAAATTACAAAGTTGCCCTTTTTCTTTTTTTTCTTTGAACTCTGAATAGTACAAAATCAAAGAGTCTCAGATGACACAAAGGAAGAGACAGAAGAGACACAAGGAAACCAATATCGTCTTTTGCCATCTCTATGACCATCATCAATCATCGCAAGCCCCTCCTACACATAAATTTAGTAAAACCTCACATGATGAGATAAATACATATTATTAATTATAATAATGAAAATAAAAGCACTCACATCCAATAAAGTTTCAAGGGCATCAGTGGCACGACCAGTGGACCATGATAAACGTCTCTCTACTTCTTCAACTGTCACAAAACCTTGAGCCTAAAAAAGCATCAAATCATATATTTTTATCAGAAAGAACGATTTAACACAGAAAAAAAAAGGAAATAACTTATAAGGATTTCCTCATTAAGTCCCAGCTTTTTAAAATTTGTCTTAAACATTTTCTTTTCACTTCCCAAATGTAGTCTTGTTTATATATATGTCATTTCTCAAGGGTAAAATGGTCATTTAGAAGCAATAAAGCGAACCTGGGACAACTCTAGAATTTCATTGTGATCTTTCTTTAATTCAGTTGGGACAGAACGAACAAGCTTTCTTTTTCCAACAGTAATCACTTCAAATCCACTCCCTAATACCTGAAATAATAGTATAATATTTTTAAAAGATTTATAATTAAGATAACAAAGGTTTAGGATAGCAACAACCATCAACAAGGAAAAAAAACCATCGTATATTAGCCATTACAATCAATTAAGGTAACAAGTTTAGGATAGCCACAACATTTGAAATCTTGTTTATGTTTATGCCATTTCTAAATAGAAGGGTAAAATGGTCATTTACTCCTTTTCAAACAGTTTATTAGTTAAGAAAAGAAACAGTATTTATGAATACAACACTTTATGAAAACATACATCAACATGCCCTCAATATGGGAAATCTATAGTCATAGCTCCTAATCACACAGATCATAAAAACTAACAATAAATCATTCAACTATAATCAGAACATATACCTCAAATTTCATCACCAGATCAGGTCAATGACAATTTAAGAACATTTATCAACACAATCTAATGAATTTTATAAAACAGAAAAACACCATACCTTAAGTTTACTAATAGCACGTAAGCAATCATCTTCAGACACTGCCTCACGAGCACCCTTTCGCCTCTGACTTAAAATCTTGCAGAGTTCCTCCAAGTTGATTAAACCACCATTATGGGGTCTAGTAGCCAAGCATATATCCACAATTTGTACCCCTGATAAAACCATATAAGATGTTATTTCTTATTTGCTTAATTGGGACATAACTTAATCCAATAAGCTATATATGAGAGTTTATTTTTGACTTAATGCAGAAATAAAATCTTAATAGAAAAAGTCAGGGAAATAAGGCTTTAAACATCATTTATCAAGACAACACTTAATATGGAAAAGACATAATCACATAAGTAAAGATATAAACATCAATGGTGTCATTTTAAAGCAAAACATATGAGCTAAAAGCAAACACCTACCAAGTTCATAATAGAAATCACCAATCCCTAAGAGCTCAGCCCAGAAACCTTTATTTGATGCTAATGGGTCTACTCCTACTTTTGCACACATCTCATGGAATTGTGATCTGAAAACAGGGTTCTTGCGAATGTCATTCTGCACTTAGCATAAGAGAGTATCAACTATCAGAAAAATTCACAGTATTTGGGCTTATATTATTATAAATGCTGTTCAGTTTTCTTCGCATTAGGAAGCATCTGTCACTAATATCATCCAATTAAAAACTATCCATAAAAATCAATGCTTTTAGTTGGATGAACTCAGAATAAAAAATTTCTTGAAAATGCAATCTGACCAAATATAAATAAGCGATTAGATTATTCAGAAAATGTAGGGAAAAAGTAGATAATCGATTGAGAACCTTGTGTTTGCGAGCAAAGTCTTCTAATTGAGAACGAAAAGTGGAAAGCTGCTCTTTCATAAGATCGGTTCTTAACTTGGCTACATTTTCTCCGAGTAATCGATATTGATCCTGATGCATCGTTTTAAAGAAAAAAGTATAATCAAATTATACATCAATTCGAATTTGTATGCAAGTATGAAATAAGGGAAATTGATACGAACCCTAGCAGCAGCGGCAGTCTGTAAACCACCGATTCCTGGTCTCCGTCTCATGGTTCAATAATACAATGAATCTACAATCTCCGATAAATCTTCGATTATGCTTTCACTTGCTTTTTAGAGATTCTTGTTAGTCGATGAAGACGTTGACAGATTCACCGGCTAGCATTCAGTGGACAGATGTTTCATACTTTCATTCGCTCTTTGTTTTTTGTTGAACAACGATTATTAAAATATAGTTACAACCAAACATCAACAATCAGAGTGGCGCAGCGGAAGCGTGGTGGGCCCATAACCCACAGGTCCCAGGATCGAAACCTGGCTCTGATAATCAGAGAGGCTTCCTTATTGTTATTTTTGTTTTTGCACTAAATTTATAAGGTTTACCATTTTAACGACAAAAATAATAAAATATCAACCAGGATCTTTTTTACATTTTTTTTTAATTTAAAGATGATGAAATATTACGTATCATTTTGCAGTTCAAAATTTTCAAGCATCTGCACATTTATGTACATTTTGCACTAAATTTACAAAGTTTACCATTGAACGACTAAAAATAATAAAATATTAACGAAGATGTTTTTTACATTTTTTAAAAAATTTAAAAAAATGAAATACTACGTATCATTTTTGCAGTTCAAAATTTTTGGTTGATAATAATATGGTATTAGACATTTAATTTCGTTTTATTGAACTATGTTATTCACTTTTAATCTACTAATCCGATTGAAAATTTAAGTTGCTATTCTACGTGTTGGTAAAAATTATCCATATTGCTCTAATGGCATCCAAATAGTATTATTATGCAAAAATTATAGTCGTTATTTTTATTATTTTAATTAGATAACTGATTATCTATATCTTTGGTTGTTCTTCACCTCCACCACCATCATAAAATAGGATAAAAAGTTAAAAAACTCTAAACAAAATTTGAATCCATCAAACATCCAAAACTAAAACTAAATATTCAAACCCTATTACATAAGTTTTTGCTTTCATTCAAATCAATCAAACATCCAAAACTAAACGCTAAAAATTCAAACCCTAAAACATAATTTTCTGCTTTCTCGATGGGGTAACGCTCCAAAACCGCTTGATCATTGATTGGGTGGGTTGTCGATGTTTTGCAAGTTTTTTTTTGCTTGCAAATGCTTAGTATGCTATTGTTGATGTGGATAATCATGTAGATATGTCAGTTGACTAGGTAATGCTTTGGTGTGTCAACTACTAAGTCAGCTTTTCAATCCTAGGGTTAAAGAAACACACAGACATATAAACCAAAAAGTTAAAATTAAAAGGCACAAAATAGCGATAGATTTTTCCAAATCCCAAGATCAAACAACAAAACTAGCTAATCCAATTGAATTGTGTCGCCAATATATAAAATTATCATCTTCATCCCTATACATCAACAAGTTAGTCAAAATATATGCATTAATTTTTCATATCTTGTTCTCGTTTCTTAATAGTTTTGAAGATGAAGCTGGGAAAAAGACGAGGAAATAAAAATGTTTCTTAATACATCTTCTTACTAACCACCAAAAACAAGAATAAGAACACGAAAATGCAAAAGCATTCTCAACATAATTTTTGCAACTGCATAAACTTTATTAAAGAAACTAGTTAATACGAAGAAATGGTTAAGAAAGCCAATTTCCTTAACCATATGTTAACCAAAAATTTCACCTATTACAACTATAACCATACATTTCACAATGATGTAGCCACTGCAAAATGCATTTTTGTCTATATACGATGTTGCTTTTATGTTTCGAATTTCCCACTATGAAATGAGGGTTAAAGGCCAAGAAATAAGGACTAAGTGATCGTTTTCTCATATACTATGTCCTTTTCCTAGTACTGCAAAATTTGATCCGTGTACTATGATGTTATTCTTCATACTACGAAATTGTTAACATTTTTACAAAAATCATGATTTTTTTTATCAAGAACAAACATTTTAGTGAAATTATTTGGTAGCAAATAAAAAGAGCCATAGATTGCAAAAACAGAATATTGGATTGAGAGTAGACATAGAAAACTTGTGTTATGTCAGTGTCAGGTTAAAAAAACTTAACTCTAACCTTACCCGTTTAATTTTTGTGACGTCGTGTCAACCAAGTTATTACATGTCGAATTTGCTTAGGGTTTAGGGTTTAATCTTTGTAAATTTGTTGTTTGAGGTCGGAATAAAACACTAAATGAGTTTAAAACAAAATAAAGAACTATAAGAACTGGAAGGCTGAATGACCAAAAACACATAGTTTAGAGAACAGCATATAGAAGTATGAGTTTAGTGTTCCTTGAAGCTGTGTTTCTTTTATTACTTCAATAGGGTTTTTGTTGTTAAATGCAAATAACATACAAAATCTATTTTATCATTTATTGATCTATCTTCATCTTCTATTTCTTGGTTGGAAACACGAACAAAAACCCTAAATTCTTCATCACCTTTTTTTTCTTGATTTTTGATAAAGATGATGAAAAAGAACACAAAGATGGGTTTATTTTTACTTTAATAACGAAAGAAATGGCCACTTAACCATCTACACATCGGAAATTGTCATGTCAGCATTTAGAAGCAACTGCATTCGGTAATAACAAAACATGGAGCCTATGATCATGAAAGTCGCGCTTCGTTTTTAACACATTGCAACATTTGTAGTTTCAACATTCGGTAATAGGTTTACCACTTAAACATTTGTGTATTAGTCAAAGAACGTGATAAATCAAAATGTGATATGTGTATAAATATTGACATTCACGAAATACCAGTTTACCACATCTAATTTGCAATTATCATAGAGCCATGACATAGTATGATTAATGAAAGAAATCAATCATAAAAGCAAGAAACATCTTCATGAGAAAGCATGAACATAAAGCTTTACTTACATGTATGCGTGCCATTGATGAAACTTCAAAAGTTCAAATCTTTTTCAAGCTCAAGAGCCCTTTCATATATCTAAATAGAAAATTCATATCAGAATTCCACAATTAACAGAATAGCATTTCCACCAAAGGCCTACACATGAAATTTTGAAGAAAATTTTGCTATAGTGATTAAACACTAAGTTAATTAACAACAAATTTGTAAAACGGACCACAGAGTCGATGAACAATAGCCCAAAAAACAACATCCATAAACTAAGATGATTTATTGTAAAAGAGGAACTACTGCCATTAAAACACTGTAATTTTCTTCCTTTTCGAGTTGATTGTCTCAATGGTGAATCTATCATTCGATAATTTTCGTCTGTCTATCAACGGACTACGATATGGAAGAAAAGCGATGTAACCTGCGATTGCAACCGAATAACCACCTTTAACTTTCTCCATGATAAATCCTCTGACCTTTTTATTCGATTGCCAGATCTTTTGCAGTTCCATCCAAGCCTGATTCTGCGTGAATCTTCGTGGAAGAAGAATCGCCGGTTCACCAGCTACTGCATCAGTAGAGCCAGCCATCTCATTAAACCTAGCCGTAGCTCGCTCTTTCATCACCGGTTCACCGGCGACGAGATCCATGAAGAATCTCTCCAAGATCTGTGTTTTGATTAGAGATTCGCCGGCCGTTGCCTCCATGAATCCAACCTTATTCTCGAACCTGGCTGCGGAATGACTCCCCGGAACTCCTCTAAGCTCGTCTCGCATGGTCATTTTCGGGGTTCCAATTCCTGCATCTACCAGGAACATGTCGTCCTTGAATCGTGAAACTTCAGATTTTAGGGCCTTACCACTGGATAGAAGAAAACTTGAATTCGATTTGCGAAACAATCTATTCATGTAGATCGTCATCTTGAGTAGTTGCTTCGTTTTCCTCCGATGATCGTGAAATCGATCGAAGAGATCGAATACAGGTAAAAGTCGGAGATAGGGTTTTTACTCGCCAGACGTGAACAGGGAAAGCCTGTAATCAAACATATTGGACTTGGGCCTAAACCGGAGAACTTTTTGTCCATATAATATAATCACATTTTTTTAATTTTATTATAAAATTATCATTTTGCCACTAATCGGCGAGATTATTTTTTAATAATATTTAATTGTCGGTTTGAGACTATGTTTTTGTTTAGCGTGTCACAGCCACCTGATAAGCTAGTTTATTTTTCGAACTTTTTTATATTGTCGTGTTTGGTAAGCCAAAAAGTGGCTTATAAGCTAACTTATAAACTAGTTTTTGAAAAGCTATTTAGGCTACATTTTGAAAAGCTACTTAGACTAGTTTTTTAAGAGTTTTTTTTTTTTTTTTTTTTTAATTTTCATATACACCCCTTAATTAATTATAGAAATACATACTATTACATGTCCTCTTATGTAATTTTATATATTTCAGCTAGCTTTTCAGCTAGTTTTACCAAACGTTATTTTTTTATCATCTAACTTTTCAGCTATCAGCTAACTTTTTAGCTATCAACTGGTTTTTCAACTAACAGCTAACTTTTTGGCTGATACGCCAAACATAGCCTATGATCTAGATGTTATAACACGCACCTTAGCCATTTCAACTAGATTTTGTCACTTAGAAATATTTATCTTATCAACTTTTAGATATTGAATTTTGTAAGTTAATTCATGGTTTTTCTTTACAAAGATGATTTTTTTTCTCATTATTTTATATATTCACGAATTTTACACAACACTCGGAAGTAGAGTATGTTTGCTAAGACTTTAGGGAGTGGGTTGCGGCAGTGGCCGCACCCTTGTGTCATGTAGAACGGAACACCACCCCCTGTGTGCGATAGAGGTGCGGTTGAGGCCGCATTACGGTTGTGGGAGGGAGCGCTTAACGGACGATTTTGATTGGCCACCTTTCTTACCGTTGCAAATGGTCAAAATTTTAAATTAAAAATTTTTTATATATTTTTTACTAACACTATAAATACATTAGCATATTAAACCAAAATAACTAACAAACACATCTTTTTTTACCATCTTTCTCATTCTAAAACCTACAAAAATGTCATCCTCCAAAATTCCTACCAATCAAAAAACACTCACTTGAAAAACCACAACTACAATACCTTTACTGGATCAACCGGTTTATTCACCTCCTTTCTACCACTACGACGGTATGCTTCCCAATTTTCCGCAACATATCCAACAGCTACAACGCCCTACACAACCACCGTTCGACCCAAATTTTGATCCTTTTGATTTTGATTCTTAACCGGAGTTTGTTCCGCAAACACAATCACAACCACAAACTCCCATTTCCGAATCCGAACCAAAACTTGTTCCACAAACTCAACCCTCTCAACCAGGAAATAAAAGAAAAGAGAATTTGGAATCTAAAATGTGGGGACCTCAAGAAGTGTTAGTATTAGCACAATCATGGATCGACATTTCAAAAGATGTGAAGACGGGAGGGGACCGAAAACATAATCGTTTTTGGATGCGCATTAGAGCTAGGTTTCACAAAGGAATGAACCTACGACCATATCGTTTTAAACATCAAGCCTACTCAAAATGGGGAAAGATGAACAAATACGTCATGTCCTTTAACGATTTGTATAACAACATGAAACGACAATGGAAAAACGGCGAAAGTGACAGTGTAATTATGGAGAAAGTTTTTTACATTTACCAAAAGGAGCAAAAAGAAGATTTACAAGTTTTGTTGAAGATTGGAATCTACTCAAAGGCAACAAAAGATGGCAAAATAAAAAACAATCGACAAATACATTGATAGTGGATCAAAACATCCAAGAATTTCAGAATCCGATCACACTTCATCGGATGCTCGTGTTGGTTTTGACCTCAAAGATGATGAGCCCGGTCAAGTGTCACCCCCCCCCCCCCCCCCGCGACTAATGGGGAGGGATAAAACAGAAAGCAAAAGCAAGGGCAAAGAGTCGGAATCGGATGACTTGAAAGAAATTGACGAGAATGTGCAAGGCAAAAAAGATAAAATGGATAAATTTTTGCATCTTGCTTCGGATAGAGATACTTGGAATATCATGTTATTTTTTTAAGTAATGTAATGGTTTTTGTTTTTAATAAATGAAATCTTTTGTTTTTAATTAAAACTAAAATTTTTATTTATTTAAAAATAAAAATAATTAAAGGAGTGTGACACCAGTACTTGTGTGTGGCATGAAACCACACTTTTGTGTCAAAAAATGATGTGTCATCTACGTGACAATGAAGAAAATGCATTTTTTTCTGGCACCATTCCCTCTAGTCTAATTATTAATGGCTAAATTCAGAGACATTATTATTATTATTATTATTTTGGACAAATTGCATTTTGTGTCGGTAAAAGTACCTCACAAATACACAAACCTTTTTTTTAGTGATTTACATGGTTATTTTGTGATAAAAAATAAAATATATTCATTTTAATGATTTAACACACTATAATTATAAAATAACCACATGATTACCAAAACTATAAAAAAAACACGACCAAACTTTAGGACAAGTACCAAAATGACTTATCATTTTATGATGAAATGGCATTTTGGATTTGATTAATGATATTTTTTTTCCACTTTTACTAAACACTTTTTTTTTTCTATCTTTTGTAAATCCGAAATACTTATATCAATGTAATTTCATTTCAATGACATCTTTCATCCTTCTATCTTAATACACTTCACTTTTGCTATGGTTATTTAATTTTTTGTTAGATTTTAATAAAAACAAACATATGTTTTCAAAATTTCGAAATAGTTTTTTACTGACCGCAATGTTTAGTTTGAAATCCGAAATGTGCTTTTTTATTAACAATTGTATTTTTGTTATGACATACTTTTCGTCTAAAATTGCTTCGAAATGACATGGTGGTCATTTTGGTAAATTCAAAATGTTGGCTGCTTCCACGTACCTCAATATTTCAGATGGTCACTAACATGTATCTCTAATATTTAACATATTAAATTATTGACAAAAATCAAAGGTTACTCGTTTCGACTTATAACCCGCTTTAACTTATAAACGATGGTTTATTTTATAAAATAGCACCCCAAGTTAGCTCTAATTCTAATAATTTTGGAGGTTGTGGATGTTTAGTTCTACCATGGTAAACTTTTAACCCATTTTTATCCATGTGAATTGTTAAGAACAAAATAATATATCCAAATTTGACTCGTTTTAAAATGATGTGTTGAAACTATCTCCTCTCATTCCATACTCCATCCCATTTAACAATCAAGTCATCTAAAGTAAGTAATCTATGAATTATGTTGTCATCCCAGTAGCATCCTTTGGTATCAAAAACAAGAAAACAATTGGTATATATGTGCAAATGACTTGAATCCCAATCCCAAAACTAAGATTATGAAAGGAACCCGAAGAGATGTTTAGAACCGAAGCCAAACCAGCACCAAAAAAGGAACTTATAGTGGACCCAAAATTGCTTATAGACATGAAGAGCGCAAATAGAGTCCCTTCTATTCCAGGTGGACATAGGTAGCCTGATAGAATCAGGAAAGGCATCACCCTGCAGTCAACAAAAAAGTCAACGGCTAAAGCTTGTAGTCAAATCAAATGAATTTAAACACATTACATTACATAACATACTTGAATTGATGGATTGCATCAGAGAGTGCAGATCCAAACAACACCATTGCTTTATCCGAAATGTCAAACCCAACATTTAGTCTAGAAACCAATGCTATGTCTAGAAGTGTCGTGAGAGAGAGTATAACATGAGACAACCTGCAAGTATATGTATATTCCCCAAGGGTAAAATCGTCATTTACTCCCTCGCATTCAGATGGTTAATTATACTGTTATGAAATGGAACATTTAGTCGAGAAACCAATACAATACTATAGTGACAGACAACATGTCCGAAGGGTAAAATGGTCATTCAGATGATTCGTTATACGTTATGAAATGTAACATGTAGTCGAGAAACCAATGAAGTGTCAAGAGTGACAGGCTACAACTATATGTTGGAAGGGTAAAATGGTCATTACTCACATTCAGACAGTTTATTCGGCCCAAATAAAAAAGAAGCAGACTTTGTGTACAAGGGGTGGTTTCTTTTCTTATTTTTGCCATCGAGTCACTGAAGGGGTAATGATAAAGTGTTGTATACATGAGGTCAGTTTTCCTTTTCTAGACCAAATGACTAAATGACCATTTTACCCTTACATTCCAAAAAACAAATTTCACAATATTTATTAATTTTAGCATGAGAGCAGTTCTAATGCATTAAGTTAGGTTTATTGGTTTAACCCATTAAGTCATTTTGTTAAGATTAAGTCATAAAGAAACAGGCATCTATATATATGGGTGTTTTGTTTGACTTAATCTGAACATAATAATGAGTTAAGGCAATAAACGAGGGTTAATGTATTAAGAGAGAGGAACTTACGTGAGAAGTTTTCGTAACTTGATCTTCTTTAGAAAGCGGTTGTAAATGAAAGTTCCAAACATGAGGCCCATCCAGCCAATAACACGCGAAGTGCCCAAAAAAGAAGGTTCTAGATTCAGAACTTCTGTTTGGTAATAGAACTTCACTGTTGATAGATTAGGAATCGTCACCTGTGATAGGAAAAACCAACCCATTGGTCTGGTTTTGGTTTGCCCAATTTTCTAAATCAGAACTACAAATACAATTAATTAATCACACAAATTACCATATCATTATTTAATACCACAACGATATACTATATATTTGTTCTTTTTTTATCATTCAACATTTTCATTTTTGTGGGTTCTATTTGTATGCTTTCGTAACAAATGAACATGTGCTGAAATGAGATTGGGATTGGGGTCCTCCAAAAGAGCAGTTTCAGTTTGTAATAGTTCTCAAAAACAAAGTACAAACAGCCATTCTTTTAATCAGCATCCCTTCTACACAAAAGGGTAAAGTGGTCATTAACACTTGTTCAAACGATCCATTTGGTCCAAAAAAGGAAACGGTCTACATCATTAAACAAGTTCGATTTTGAAACCGTTTTCAAACGAACGTTCATTTTTATTCTGCATCACTTCTATACAGAAGGGTGAAATGGTCATTTACTCTTGTTCAACCCAAAAAAGAAAAACAGAAAAAGAAGCAAAAGTAGATTGCTATGTATGAGAGTTTATCAAGTTGTACCTTAAAATTATTGGCTGTCGAAAAGCTTCAAACAAAGTATAACCAGCCACTTTCAAAGACCAAAACCATTTTAATGGCAGAGATCCTTCTTTTTCAGGCATCTGATCTTTAATTGACTCTAAATATTTTTTCTTGCTGATTTTATGGCTCCTCTTTCTCACCAAAGAACCAGGTTTAGGCGCCTCATTTGATGATCTTTCTTCATCTGGTCCACTCCCACTATATATTTCAGAGGCATTAAAGCTAGGAAACTCGGTAAAATTTAAACTACTGATAGGGCTTTCTGTCACATAACCACATGAAAGTAGCTGTATGGTTGGCAGAAATGAGAAAAGTAAAAATATGTTGCCCATTTGGAGATTAGTTAGTGCATATCCTCCAAACAAACTCCCACATATTCCCCCTAGAGCCATTGTCATCCATGATATTGATTGCAGGTCCCCCGCGTATTTAGCTCTGAATCAACACAAGGGCAAAATGGTCATTTAGTCAAAAGAGTAATATGGTCTTTTAAATGAACAAATACGGGAATTAGAGAGCTATAGGTGTTGTGTCTTTTTGACATGATAGGAATGGTAATATGGTCATTTACACACAATCAGAGAGCTTTTAGTGTTGTCTCTGTTTTACTTACGGGGGATGATGGGTGTTACATAAGGGCCCCTATAGTCTTATAATTTGGTTTTTGAGATCAGAACTACTACCTTTCAATTACAACTGTATATGGAATTTGTTAAATTTAAACATTTTTCTCTTTAAAATTTTCAAAATCGGTTATGAATTTTCATATCTACCATCTTCTTCTTTGAAACATGATGTTTTTATGGCAATTCTGGAGTATATTATAAGTTACTTTGACTTCTAAAAGTCAAAGTGTACCTTGAAAATGGAGTGAGTAGAAGGAACATACTTTTCACGCCTTGCTGCTTCTGCAATCATTGCATCAATGACAACATCTGCCATTGCAGAGCCCAGATTTTGTAATAACAAGAAGATCATGAGTTGATGTTGAGAATTTCTTGTTGATTCCTGTGAGCCAAGAATCGCCCATGAAAAGAGGGAGAGAAGTGTTGCAATGACTAAATAAGGAACCCTTTTCCTTCCATTTATTGGGATACAATCTGATATAATTCTGCACCCAAGATGCGCAAACCATAAATAAACAAGATTTTCAAAAAGTACACTAACCAAATGAAAGCTTAACAATTAGAATAATACCCGTATACTGGTTTTATGCTCCATGGAAAAAATGATATGGAGGTTACGAACTGAGAAGCTGAGGGTGATAGCTTTAATTTGTCTTTCAGCTGGTAGGAAACTGCTGTCCATACAAAAGATCTAAAACCCTAATCGAATAACAAATCATGGAAACCATTAGAAATAAGAAACCTAGAAATAAGAAACCAAATGGTTCATATCTTGATTCCATTCATGTGTGAAAATAACACTTTTGAGCTTCACGAAGAGAAAAAACCATGGGTGGACCTACATTGTGCATGTCCTGAGAAGAGTTCGTTGGCTATTCAAAAGGTCTATTATCTATGGTAATTTTTAAACATGAACATAATATGAAAATCGAATGAACTAAATTTCGAAGTCAAAATTGACATGTCCTTCATTTAACCTTCAGAATTGGAATTATGTTGAATCCCCAACTTTATGCATCTAACGTTTGTGATTCTGAATAACTACCCAAGATAGTGGATTAGCATGCTAAAACCCTTAATCCATGCATCATTAATCGTAATTTAAATTGGGGAAATCATAATCGACAAAGAAGCGGATGAGACTGAAATCAGACCTGGGTAAAGTAAATCAAGCAAACGAGCCAAAGAAACGAAGCCCCGAATGTGATCACCAACTGTTTTATCCATGCTATCATTTTAGTTTCGAGAAATCTGGACTTTCATCTGTATAAACGGAGATGAAAACCGGAGAAGAAAGCGTTTCCCGTTACATTTCCAACCGTTTTCTTTGGGCCCTCGGTTATCCCCCCCTTTTGCGCCAAACCTCCACCAATCACGTCTCGGTATTGACTACCTGTTACAAGTCAATTAATTTGTTTTATCAAATTTTCGACACTTTATTTACTACTGCAAAAGTAACAGTAGTTTGAAAAATATTGAAGTAAAAGGTTTGTGGGTCCCATTTTTTATTATTAAGAAATTAAGAAAAAAAAAATTTAACCATTAAAATATCTCAACTTAATTTCTAAATAAAAAATATGAAATTTTAAAATATTGCATTTTTTGTACAAAAATATATTTTTGCGAAAAAACTAACACTACTTTAGAGCGACTAACTCTCACATTTTTCCAACTACCATTTATTATGCCATATGCCCTTTGAATTTTGATACAAAATAGAAATATTTCATGTTAAATGGAACAAAATTTCACCGATCCTAAAAGTGGGTCGAAGGAATGCAATTCTATTATTCATTCAAAAGACCAAAAAAACCTTCAGTCATATATATATCAACATAACTAAAATTAAAACTGTTAATTAAAAGTGAAATTTTAATTCAACTTTAATTAGAATCTCATCCCAATTTCTTACCAACCTAATGCCTAACATACTAACATATAACAATTTTCTTCATATTCCAATTTCTTTCGTAGATTCCATTCTTCTTCCCAAAATCATTCCCATAATCCTATCTATCATTTAAACTTTACACATTAAGTACAACTACTTGTGCCATTTTATTATACTATAATCATACGCTTCATACATTCAAGCACAATACATTGGAATACTAGCGTGTCGATATACAAAAGGTCTAACAGCATGAGAGTAGCCAGATACATGATTATAACCAAACTTTACACCAGAAAATCCATCTCCAAGATGAGTGCAATGTTCATGGAAACTGCTAATAGGTCTTGCCAAACAAGCATCCCAACGTTCACTTTCTGGCATAGTTTCAGCCACTGTATATATTCCCTTTGAATTCGTGAACGCTTGGTAATTTAAAACTTCCCCTGATTTCGTTATGCAAAGAACCGCAACTTCTGCGCCTACAATCACACAATCACAACATTATTTCATTGAAAAGACTGTTAGGACTGACAGTATAAAGATAAGATTTTTGAGAAAGATTATTTCCATGTAGAAGATCTATTAGGGTTTAATTTCGATATGCTCTATCATATTTGATACATGCTCTTGAGCTATCAGAATATGGCTACAAATGACAACTCAGGTGACATTAATGGAGTCCAAATTCAGAATAATTAGGTCTCTTACATGTTATCTCTTAGCAATTGCATTACACGAATATACAGTTGTTAATGGTGGCCACAATTTGTAACATAAATCACAGAAAACAAACTTTGTGACCTCGAAAGCAGGAGGTTCAAAATCAATTGAAATTAACGGAGCAAGACAGATGTTTTAGACTTGAATAAAGTCAAGGTAAAATTGCTTGCACTATTGAAGTAACCAATGAGCGAACTACTGACACCGACTCAACTTGCAGTCTTGCACCGACAAATTAAGCAAAATTCGAACTACATGGCTACTAAATCTAACAATTTTAAAGGATTGCAAGAAAATAAATCAAACAAATTGTAACAAAGTGTATGTGAATGAAGATATGATAGAGTTGATAGGGTTTAAGAAGGGATTGATGCCGACCTTCTAAGACGTGATCTTCAGGACCAACTGAACCATCGGCACAGACATCGCAGACAACTCTGCCATGGATTTCGCCGGTCCAAGCTTTTACAGTCCACGCAGTGAAAAATGTAAAGAGAATGACGGCAATGAAGAGCTTCCCCATTGTTGATTTTGGTCTTTCATGGCTTCATTTCCTTTGTAGCAACTAGCAACACCTTCGTAGAAAGGTCGGGTTGTCGGTCGGTGTTACCCTGGGTCCGATTACAGCCCGTAAGACTACTGGCCCACTTTCATTTGTTTATGTAGCGTTCCGACTGGAGTGAAAACAACATTAGACTTGATGAATTATTAATAGGAATAAAATGATAATATATTTTTTGATTTGTATATATTTAGTTAATGACATTGTTTTCGTATATATTTATCTTTTTAACTCGTTAAACTGTATACATTCAGTCCTGACCGTTTACTTCAGGTTAGCCAAGAAAAATGACTTAATAAGTTAATACTCCCTCCGTCCCAAAATAATTGTCCACCTTACTATTTTAGTTTGTCCCAAAATTATTGTCCACTACCAAAAATAGATATACATTTTTACCATGTTGCCCTTAACATTTAATAAAGTAAACTATAATAATTACAAATACACATTTCCCATTGATTTTAAAAAAGGGCAATGGAGTCATTTTACTCAAAAAAACAAAACTAATTATTGATTTTCTTAATCTGTATGTTTTTTTGTCTGTGGACAATAATTTTGGGACGAAAGGAGTATATTTCTCATTTTTTAAACATTTAATCCTTATTATTTTTTTATACATTTGGTCCTTAAATATTTTTGGGAAATCTGCGAAAAAATCTCAGTATTTTAGGCCAGTTTACGATTTAATCCCAAATTAAATTTTGTTTATAAAAAGGACAGATTACCGGTTAAAACTTCGGATTAACCCTTCGTGGCCGGTTTCACAGATTTAGCCGGTATCTCGTCTTTTTTCGTTAATTAATCAAAATTTTGAGGCTTTTTCATTAATTAATCAAAATTTTAGGGTTTTTTCGTTATTTATTACCAATAAACAAAAATATTCTGACTTTTCTGAAGATTACCTTTAAACTAATATATATTATATGATCTAATTTAATATGTACTATTCCATGTCTTCTTTCTTATGCTCTTCTAGGCTCACGGTGTGTTTTTATCGGTGTCGTCAAACCCAACAACAAAAATCTCACTCACAAGCCTCGTTAACTCCATCGATTTTCCAAAATTATCCATTCACAACTCTATGATCATCTTTCAATCTCCAAATAAAGAATGGAGAAATCCTTGTTGATTACGTGGATGTCCCTATTACCTAACCATGACTTAAACCGTGGTTCCAACACTTGGATGTTCCTATTACCTAACCATGACTTGAATCATTTTTCGAACCCATACACTATTTGCATTGTCCATAGTGTTGTTCACAACAAAATACGAATCCTGCATGGTTTAACCACTCATACCTTGGCTCAAGTCTTACATGACCCTTGTTTCCTTACAATAGGGCTTGAAAACCATGAAGAATGAACCAATAAGCTTAAAAAACTCAACATAGGTAAAAAAATCAACTCGATATTATGTATTGAAAACCATGAAGAATGTTAACTCTAATTGTAAAAAAAATGTCAACAAGCTATCCATCATAAACTATTAAAATATTAATTTGGTATACATACGAGCTACAGTTCTAACACTCGGATGTTCCTATTACCTAACCATGACTCGAACCTTATTTCGAACCCATACACTAATGGCATTGTCCATAGTTTTGTTAACAACAAAATACGAATCCCACATGGTTTAACCACTGATACATTGGCTCAAGTCTTACTTGACCCTTGTTTCCTTACAATAGGTGTAACATCCCGACTCCCAGGTATAATATTTAATTAATTTATATTCTTGTTGTCTGATCAACTTGACGAGTTGGAGGCCCCAACTCGTCGAGTAGAGAGTGTTAATGGTCGCGTAATTTCTAGAGTCTACTCGACAAGTTGGAGGACCCCAACTTGACGAGTAGGAGTTAAGTGTGAAAACCCTAATTTTCAGGGTTTGTGTCCTTTTTAAAGGACCTTAAGCCGTCATTTCCGCCTCCCTTATTATCTTAACACTCTAAGAGAAACCCTAATTGAGCTATATGCTTGTAGGAGAGAAAGAGGGGCTAATATTGCATATTGTAGTGCATTTTCTGGAAGAAGATTGAGGAGAAAAAGGCTTGGGACGAGAAGGAGATCTTGGATCCATCAATAAGATTGTGTTCCGATCTTTATCAAAAAGTTCATCATTTATTGGTTTTTGTCTTGCCAAAAACTAATGCATTATGGAAGCCCCAAATAGACTAAAATGTAATAAGGACAATTGGTGTGATATTACAATAATGGTCATTATTACATTTTAGTCTATTTGGGGCTTCCAAAATGCTTTACTTTTTGACAAAAAAACCAATAAATGATGAACCATGTCGGATTCATCTTATGTTGGGGCTTCTATAGTGTTATAAGGAAACAAGGGTCAAGTTAGACTTGAGCCAATGTATCAGTGGTTGAACATGTGAGATTCGTCTTCTATTGTTAACAACACTATGGACAATGCCATTAGTGTATGGGTTCAAGTCATGGTTAGGTAATAGGAACATCCAAGTGTTGGAACCACGGTTTAAGTCATGGTTAGGTAATAGGGACATCCACGTAATCAACAAGGATTTCTCCGTTCTTTATTTGGAGATTGAAAGATGATCATAGAGTTGTGAATGGATAATTTTGGAAAATCGATGGAGTTAACGAGGCTTTTGAGTGAGATTTTTGTTGTTGGGTTTGACGACACCGATAAAAACACACAGTGAGCCTAGAAGAGCATAAGAAAGAAGACATGGAATAGTACATATTAAATTAGATCATATAATATATATTAGTTTAAAGGTAATCTTCAAAAAAGTCAGAATATTTTGGTTTATTGGGAATAAATAACGAAAAAACCCTAAAATTTTGATTAATTAATGAAAAAGCCCCAAAATTTGGATTAATTAACGAAAAAAGACGAGATACCGGCTAAATCTGTGAAATCGGCCACGAAGGATTAATCTGAAGCTTTAGCAGGTAATCTGTCATTTTTTGTAAACAAAATTTAATTTGGGACTAAATTGTAAACTGACCTAAAATATTGAGACTTTTTCGCAGATTTCCCAATATTTTTTTGTTTCAAAATAAGTCTTTTTTGTTTTTGTACTCATTCAGTACTTATGAATGATTTTTTTAGTTTTTTCTCACGACATCATACGTAAGACAATCATTGATAAGGTGTTTGGGGCTGTTGATGATTATATTCATCGCGATCTCGACTGCTTGGTTGCGTAGGTGTTGTGTTCTGTAACTTCTTCATACGATATAAATTTTAACGATCTGATATCTACATGTTCGTTTTTTGAGTCTACTACAACTTTTGTTAAGATTACTCTCGTTAAAATGTAATATATTTTACTTACACATCCATACAATATGACATATGTCAGCCCATAGGCCTATTTCATCCCAAGTGAATTCAATGGGCCTAATCATAGTTTTACAAACACTCCTGCAATAGCCTATTTCATCCACTGGGCTTATTTCATCCCAATTGAATGCTACAGGCAAATTCGTAGCCTTGCATCACTCCTGCAATTCCCATGGGCTCCCCATGGTCTTTTATACAAACCTATAGCAAGAGTCACAAAGACAACAAACACGAAACGACACCTAATGTCCTACATCGTATAGTGAGAAGACTCACTTGATCGAAGATCTAAAGTCCATTATTTGAAGACCTACATAATCAGTTATATGAACCTCCTAAACCAATCACAAGCTAAACCTCAAACTATAGCTCAAAACCTCTTCAAGTTTAACCAAGATGTCAAACTGGTCAAAATGCAACAGTCAACGGTCAAAGTCAACACTTGGTCAAAAAGTGTGTTGTGCACTTAATAAGCGCCCTGCGCTTTATTGGAAGACACCGGGTTTAAGGCTTAAAACAGACGCGTCCGCAAAAAGTCAGAAAGTGCCCCACGCTTAGGAAAAACGCTCCATGCTTTGGCTTAATTCAAAGGGTAAATTGACTTAATCCATTAATTCAATTCCCCAATTCCAGATCCGAACTCCCATAAGGTCTAAATGGATAAAGTTTCCAACTTTATCCAATAAGCCTATCCAAAACAAACAAGATCTACACTTTTAGTCTCATAAAGTCCAAGAATGCATCTTTCTTGTCTCAATCTAATAAGTCAAAGTTTTCCACTAGCAGATCTAAATCAACATAATGTCTAAATGGATAAAGTTTTCAACTTCACAAACTTCCAATATCTAAACTTTTTGCGCTCAAAATGGCCTAAAGCATCACCAATGCTTGCATGGTTTGAAGAGAGTGTTAAAGGTCTAAACTTTATCAAATCATAAGGTCCTAAAAGCATTATAGAGTGCATGAAAGGTGTTGGAGCCCATCCAACACCAAGATCCCACCCCCAAAGGGCAAAATATGGCATAAAAGGGCATAAGCCAAGATCTAACAAACTAAAGATCAAGATTGAAGCTTTTTACTCATAATAGTCCAAAAATAGAGTAACTTTGCTAGATCCAACCTTGAGCCCTTCACCAAATTACCTTACACAACCTTTTTCTTCAAGCGACACACCAAAGTATGAGAAATAAGCATCCAAAAGTGGTTTAAAGCCCAGAATGAGAGAAGAGAGGCTAGGGTTTCACTTGGGATCGTTCTAGAGGTGATGGAGGCTAAGAAATGGAAAACCCTATGTGTTAATGGCCTTTAAATGCCCTCAAAAACCCTAAAAACGCACAACCCATTGGGTTGGAAGCTCCCCGCGCTTTTAAAAGGTGCTCCGTGCTTTCTGATAAATTCTCGATTTTTTCGGTTTTCAGTTTCAGATTCAAATCGATCATAACTTATTCATTCTAACTCTGTTTTCAGTGATCTTTATATGTACGTGAAGGTACTGACAAGCCACACAATCCAATCTTCTTATTTTTTACTTAAACATACCAAACTAAAATCATTACTAAATGCAAAAAGTCTAGATATTACTTTTCCCATTTTACCCTTTTGCTTCAAAGCATAATACAAGGGCTTAAGTCACTTAACCGACATTATCAACATCCAATAGGGTCTAAACCTTATTCCCTTGAAGCCTAAGACCTTTATTCGGTTAAATTATAGCATGTTATCCCGAAATTAGAAACATTCTGAAACTGGGTGTTACACGAAAGCTTCCAAGGTGTGTCCTAGGACGTCGTGTATGTTGCCTAAGGTCTTTAGGGATATTCAACAATATAGACAACGTCCCAGGACGCTGCCATCATGAGTAGATCACATCATTAAGATAATAGAAAAAAATTAATATACGAACCTGATAAATAATGATGTGATCTACTAAAAAACTTGCAACAACAATAACATGTCGCAACAACATATATGTTACAACAAAACAAAATTCATATAGAATCTGATGTTTTTAATGGGTGGGCCATATCACAATTCACGTCCTTATTCTCTTTTATTTAATATATATATATATATATATATATATATATATATATATATATATATATATATATATATATATATATATTCTCTTTTATTTAATATATATGAGGTGGTAAAAACTAACACAACACGAAATCGATAAGAAATAAACGAGTTTGGGTAAGATATTTCAACTTGTTTAATTAAACGGATTGACACGACACGACACGAAAGTTAAACGGGTAAGGTTAGGGTTGAGAACTTCAACTCGAATATGACTCGAAAATTACCCGTTTATATGTAAGTCTTATAAATATTTTAAATAAGCTAGAAAGACCAAAAACCAAAACAATTTGTAAAAGAAAACCTTTGGGTTGACTTGAATACACTTAGCCGTCTTAGTCAAGACTTTCATTTTCAGTTTTTTAGTTATCGCCCAAATTAAATAGTCCCCTCGACAATTCCCTCATCCTTATGATCCCACCCTCCTCCTTCTAACTCATATTCATTTCGTTTTGCTCTCTAAACTTACTATAAATTTAGTAATTCGGCCTCCCAATTATTACATTAATTTCAACATATCCAAATTATACTCTTTCAATATATTTAGTATTTCAACCTCACATGCCACGACACATTTTAAGGTATACCCCTAACCTGAAACCCGATACGAAAATAAATGGGTTGACACGACACGAAATGTTAATTAAACAGGACGGGTTAGGGTTAAGCATTTTCAACCTATTTATTGTTTTAACACGACACGAAACCGACATGTTTGCCAGATCTAGTGTGTGTGTGTGTGTGTATATATATATATATATATATATATAGGGTTAGGTTATTTTGTTTTCACTATCTATTGTGTGTATGTATGACTGATTCTGGACCAATCATTTTAGTTATTTTAAGAAAGTAATTAATGCATATTACATGTTGAATATATAATAGGTATTAATTACATCTTCAACATTTAATATGCATTAATTACTTTCTTAAAATAACTAAAATGATTGGTCTAGAATCAATCATACGGGCACACAATAGATAGTGAAAACATTTGAACCTAACTCTCTCTCTCTCTCTCTCTCTCTATATATATATATATATATATATATATATATATATATATATATATATATATATATATATACTATCTTATAAAAGATATCTCATTATTTCTATAAATAGATTCAATATAATAATAATATTTTTTAAGACGTTCAAATCATTAAGCTAATGGTACAAGTAGCCATCAATAAAATAATATTAAATTTTAAACTCAATTCTATTTAGATTAAATTGTACAAATAAATAATACATAAGTACAAGTATCCAATCCAGTCATTAAAGATGTTATTTCATTTTTTGACGGGGATCTTTTTCTTTATTATCTCTATTTTATTTACCTGGTCCTCCGCCTTCATCTTCGGAAATGAATGCCAAATTTGAAAACTTCGATTCTCACTCATCCCTTTCATCTTCATCTCTGATAAATTCAAGATATACATTTTTACTTCATCATCTACACTATTCATAGGCTTTCTTGATCTAGGGTTTTTATATCCCTTCTAAAAACCCTAGCCCCAATCTTGCTCATTGTCGTCATCACCAACCATCACTCCTGCTCATTGTCGCCTCCAACAACCACCACTCCTAGCGGTCAAACTGCTAACCACCACTTGGTAACCCTTACAGCTATCCATCATCATCGTTTTAACCATCCATCGTCACCACCTCTATCGAACCATCTACTGTTCGCTGCATTCCTTTCTCGCCATTCAAGAAAAGCTCCAAAATTGTGACATCCCCAAAATCTCGGCCAGAAAATACCGATTTTCATTTATGCTTTTAAATATTTTCAGAGTAAATCCTTTTGATTTGAAAGAGTTGCGGAATTTGTTCCCAAAACAAAACATGATAAAATAATATTTATCAAAGCATTTCATCAAGAGATGCATTTCATTATATAATCAAAACTCGGGATGTCATGTTCCGTACAGACCATAAAGCATAAACGATAAACATTACAAGTCATTCAACAAATATATACATATACAGACTTGTAAACAAAACAACAAGATGATCCATCCATCTTACGCCCTTGTGCCACTTCCTGTAATACAAATAAAACTGAGTGGGTCAGGCTTGGGAGCCTGGTGAGCATATAGGGTTTTCAACCCACAATAAATATCATATTTAATTTTCACCAACCAACAATAACCCAATTACCCATTCCCATTATTCTCACTTTAATGTCCCTAAAACAACTAACATAAGGGACCTAGTCTAAGAATATTTCATCGGGGCGACAACACATGCTTCGGGGGTACCTCAGCAATATAAGTCAAATAAGGCAACCATGAGGGGGATGGAGTACAGCGAATGAACACCCAAGTTCATTAACACCTACAGGTGGCGAACCTGCTAATGTTTCCACAATACTGTCTAGAATAGCCAGTGGTCGTCATCTAAACTCCGCTAGATGACTCAATCAAACAACAACGAGGCCTCTCATCTGTTTATTACACACCAACTGTCTACCCATGTTCTACCCAACATATTAGTAGATAAAAATATACATTTGTATACATAGTTTAAAGAAAACCTGTATAGCATGCTTTAATCAACACATATATCACAAAACAGATGAGGCACACACACACATAACACATATTTCATAAAGAAATAAGCAGATCTATAAGATAGAAGAGAGTGAATACACATTCACACATAACACAACCAAATATATGCACATAGCACGTATTTTTATATAAAATACTTCGTATTATTGTATTAGAAAGAAAATAACTACACACTCACTTGATCAGAAGATGATCGGACAGCACTACGGCTTATAGAAGTAGTAATCCACAGCAGATCTGGAAGATCTCCTCGAAAATCGAACTTCTCGCGGGCAGAGCTTCGACTCGGGAACCACACTTCTCGGGATCTTCGGGGTCTCGGGACTTGCCTCGGGGCTAGAGTATGATACCGGGGCTTCGGGGTATTTCTGGCACGCAAAACGATGCAAAACGGGAGAGAGAAGAGAAGAAATTGGCAATTGGGTCAGCTGCCTTCGGTTCCTATTTATAGGAGGCTGGAGCCTCGGAGTACGCGGGGCGTACTGCGTTACGCAGGGCGTACTGCCCAAAACGTCATTGCTTATGTATCCGAAGTGCTCGAGTGCGAGTGTCGACATCCCTCGGAGTACGCGGGGCGTACTCGAGTACGCGGGGCGTACCTCGGATCAGATCGGTGACTCCTTCGGATAATGCTTCCGAATTTTGATTTAAATTTAAATACAAAATGATTAATAAACTTCGGAAATTCATAACTTCTTCATACGAACTTCGTTTTCGACGTTCTTTATATCCACGGAAAGGTGAGACTACGCTCTACAACTTTCGTTTAGACTCCGTCGGCTAATTTCGACTTTATTTTTATTATTTATTTTTAATAGGCCGCGACAGAAAAACTTCGTTATAAATTCATAACTTCTTCGTTTGACGTCCGTTCTCGCCTAACTTTTTATCGCTTCGATACCAACAACGAGACCTTCGATCCTCGTTTAGATTGCTTCGGCTAACAACCGCTCGATCTCAAATCGAGTAAAACATGCTGTATACTGCTAAGCCGGAACTTCGATAAATCATAACTTCCTCATACGAAGTCAGATTTGGGCGTTCTATATATATTCGGAAACCTCGTTTCAATTACTACAACATTAACCAAAGATATTAAGTTTATTTTACACTTAAATTTTGACGCTTATTTTTATTCTTAATTAATCAAACCACATAATTAAGCAATTAAGCACAAAACACAAAATACTCAAATAATACATTATTATTATAATTTCAAAACGGGTTACAAAGGTTAGCCTAGACTATTACATTGCTACAAATGGCAAGCCCGGAAACACAGGCGTTACAAAAATGTTTAAACGAGAATGGAAAGTTATGGGTTCTGTCAAATCCAAACTTGGTTCCTGGTAAATTTTCTCATTTTCAATAATCGATACAACCTCTAATTTTGTTTTTGTACAATAATTTTGGTTATGTTGTTTCTAATTGGTTTTTGTTGTATGTATGGTTTCTAAAATTCTTCACCTATAAAGGATTAATTTGGTTTTTTGGGATTTTTTCTCCTCTTATAGATAAACCTCTCTCCAAATTCATCATTGTTTCTTCTCAATCTCTCTAAACCCTAACCGCCACCGTTTTCCATCATCCTTATTTCCATCACTTCCTCCCTCGATAAGAAATTGTAAAGTTGTCTCCAATCAACATCGAACTTCGAACATCAAAGACTAACAAGAAGGAGAAAGAGAAATTCAACTATTTTCTGCTTTAGGATCGTAGAGAGTATGTCTCTTATCATTGATCATATATGGGATAGAACCAAATTATATCGATTCAGTTCTCGAAACTATTTGAAAACCTAAATCTTGGTTCAGTATCGCATACGATTCAGTTTTCAAAATGATTTTGAATTCTTTTTCCATTAAATCTTTTTATGTCTCCTTAAGATTTCTCTGTGCGGTCGCTTTTCCCTATCTATTGCTCTTCTCAGGTCGGTTTTTATGGGATTTATGGTTTATTGTTTTATTTTGTTGCGGTTCAATTTGATGTTTATGGTCGGTGTTTGCCTTTACAAGCTTTATAACAATTTGCTAACTTTGTGTTCATTGTATGTTTTAAATCTTATACTTATTTGGGTGTGTATGTCGATTTTGTAGATCTATACACCAACATATTTTTGGCCCAGAGACGCCTCAATCAGAGACAAACAAAAAGTAAGTTTACGTTTGATATATTTTTTTTCAAAAATCTTTTCAAATTTCAAATTTGGGGCATATGATGTTTTTGAGAGTCAAGGGCATAATTGTAACTTGACAAATGTTAATTTTGGTTTTAGTAATGTGCAACTAATTGTTAAATCTAAATTCGAGCATAATGAAATGAAATTGTATGCTTTATTGTTATTATCCATATTGCTCTCAACTTCTAATTGGAAATCCTCATCTTTGCAGTGAACTGATTGTGTCACATATAATTAAAAAGAAAGGTGTGTAATTTATTTGTAATTTTGATTAAATTTTTTTTTTTATCCATTTTTTGTGGAATTTCCATTGTAATTAAAGGTGTGTATTATTTGTAATTTTGATAAAGGTATCTTTTTAATCCATTTTAATATTAGATTTAAGTTCAGTTAATGTTCCAGGCATAAGAAACATGACATGTTTATTGAAGCCTATAGTTACATATGCTAGGTATTTTAGAAAAGAAAAAGGATTAACGCATGACATTTTAGGGTGTAGGGTAACCCCACCATCTTGCTTTAATATGGAGATCATTTGTGGGCTGAAAGGTCAAAAGCCTTATATAAAAAAATGTCATCATAAAAAATAGTGGTTATGTATATCATCATTTATGTTGTTACTCTTAAAATTCGTTTATTTTTATATAGTTTTTGTTTGTTTTCATTTCAAAAAAAATTAAAATAGACAAATAAACATGATTCGAAGATTGATGTAATTATTGTTTTACCCTTCAAGAATGGTTCAAGGTCACACATTTTGAATCTCAATTTTTTTTTTCAGTCCGCGACTGCTGTGGTAGGAGGTGGAATTTTGTGAAAATGGGCAAGCAATGACTATTGGTGATCTGTATATGTTGATTTTCAACATAAGCTTGTTAGAGATGAGATTTTGAATGACCAACATGTTGCTTGAAGTGTAAGTACGTTTCCATTATCGGTAAATGAATATAAAGATCTTGTTATTACGAGTAAAGAGTAAAGTAGATTGTCTATATTGGTAAAAAGAGTAAATCATGTTTTTATTTCTCACAATTTGCCCAATAGGAACTAATATTTAATGTTTGTAACTTACTGTTGAAAGCATTATCATAAGTTAAAATGTTTTTTTTGGGAAAGGATCCAACGATTCTCTTAGAATGAACTTCAAAATGTTTATTTACCATTTTCTCTAAACTGCACAATAAGCTTTTTGTGCCTCTTTTTGCATTTAAATGACTAAACTATTTTATGTGGTTATCAGTATCCTATTTGCTTCAAAAGTCAACATATTTTACTTTTAATTGAGGAACTAATGCATTGTTTTTCGGCTTCAAGGTCTGATATTTAAAGTTGATTTAAAAAAGACAAGAAATCGTTTCAACTTAAGGAAGGTCATTGGATGACCATAACCACAAATTACACAAATAAAGGAGATTTAGAGACTGTATCAACGAGCTACAAAAAAAGTGCAAGTGACTTTTAAAGCTGGGAAACAACATTGAACAATCCTCAGATGCAATGGTAGCGCTTCACTTGATTGGCGTTGCATTTTTCATCAAGATATGTGTAGTTAAGTAAAGATGGGTAGAGTTAGCATGATCCTTCACTTTCACTGCAAAATCAGTTGATTTTTGTTAACTTTCTTGAAAAATGTTAAATTTATGATGTTGATCCTATGTGACAAAATGGAACAATTTAAAAAATTACTTAATGAGCCTTTTATATTAGAATCTTAGCATATATTTTGTTGATCATAATATCTTAATTGTGGCAAACAGGGCTCAAGAGATCTTAACTGGTTTATGTCAACCTAATGTTTAGCATATTTAACTATGTCTAGGCATCTGAACATAGTTAAATTAATTTTCTCACTCCCATTAATTTTTAGACAATATGTATATGGTCATAGCATTTACATATAATTAAGCCATCAAATGGAAGTTGACATTTCTTGTATTTAACCCATGATTTTTAAATCATATATGCTTCATTTAAAAGTAAGAAAACAAGAAAATTGAATGGATTTTTATTTTTATTTTTATTTTTTTGTTTTCATGTTAGTGTTGGGGTAGGATACTTCTAACCTAGCATAACACAAAATCGAAAAATTATTGGCAAATGATGACATCAAATGGAAGTTGACATTTCTTGTATTTAACCCATGATTTTTAGAAATTCAACCCATGCTTTTTACACAACCTAAAAATATACGTACGTTTCATTAGAATTGTGTAGAATTGCGTAAATATGGATGGTAGTTTAACTTTGTTACCCAACCATTTTTTTTGCTCTTCCTATTCTTTAGACTTTTTAAAATATTATTCCTTTATTTTTAGACAATATGATGTTTTTATATAGTTAACAAAATCAAAGGCATTTTCATAATTTTTAAAATTAACGACAATTTTACAACTTTATAATTAAGGAAGCTCAATATGCGAAAAAAATTAGTGACCATTTCGTTTAAGATGAAAAAGAAGTTACATAACAATAAAATTTAGGCTTTAGTTATGTATTTATGAGACCTAACAATTTTTTATCAAGTTATATAAAAAAGTAGGGTTCTTACAAATTTATTCAGTCGTTCTAATTTGTTTTCCCTTTATACAATAAAAATATTTTTCTTATAAAATAAAGATAGCATCTTAACATAAATAAATTCATCTCAATAGTAAATCAATAGTAAAAGTTAAAAGATTTCAACCAGCTCACCTACCCCAACATATACTCTACAATCCAAATATGTCAAAAAAAAAAAAAAAAAATACCATTCATCCTTAAAATCTCCACATTCGCTTCACTGTATTATGTGTTTATATTTTCTGAATATGTCATGTTTTCGAAAAGAAAATAATCAATGAAAGAAAACTAATCATCGTCCGCCGCTGTGCGCGGGTGTCCTGCTAGTGTGTATGTGTGTGTGTGTGTATATATATATATATATATATATATATATATATATATATATATATATATATATATATATATATATATATATATATATATATATATATATATATATATACCTTCAATTTGTGTGGATGGGTCCCGTTGGTGCATCTATGTGGCTATGCCACTTTTTCCAAAACATCCTTAAACACTTTCAATCCATCTTGGATCAATATCAAAGCCTCATTCATTAAGAGTGAAGAATTCCTTCAAGTCACTTTTGGAATCATATTCATCATCAACATCATGTTTGCAGCTTATACAATCATGAACAACTAGTTCCTCTCGTGATCGCAACCGGCCCGGAGTATGTTTTGATTTCTTTTCTTGTATTGTATTTGGGTTTGAACGTTTTAGATTTATAAACAATGTATTTGGATTCTTTTTCTTTTAATCTTATGAATGTTTTATGTTACATTGTTTACTTAATTGATTGATTTAAGTGTAAGACGATTTTATTGTTGTTTTTCCCACGGTGTCAAAACACCAAAAGTGGTGTAGAAGTCTCTCCCGCGGTTTCAGAATTGTCAAAACCTAAAAATATTCCACTTTTTGCATTTAGTTATTGTTTGGTACATTTTTACGCGTTTATTCCAGTTTTGGACATGTTCTACTCCAAAACATTCGTGGGCTTATTAATATACGGGGCTGTTATTCATTGATATCGTGACTTAAGGGACTAAATGTGTAAGGTTATATATATAAAGAGGGGCGGGGGGTAAAGCCGCCAGTCCAAGTTCTTCCCTCGAACACAACCCCTTTCTTCGTTTTAACCGCCATGCCAAATTCCGGCAAAACTCTCGATCATTCTCTGATAAAGAGTCTCGAACTGAGGCTCTAGAGTTCGTTATGCGCAATATATCAAAAACTCCTGACTCCGATCAAAAGTTAGTTTCTCTCTATTTTTCTCGTGTGTGTTTATATGCGAATGTCTTATAAGATCAATTATGAAGATCTTATGTCTGGATAATGCATTAAAATCAATCTTGTTTATCATACTTATATAGTAATCGACTGACTTCATGGCGTCTTTTACTGATTGTGTTATTTACATTTAGTCTCCCAGAAATTTTAGGACAAGTGAATTCAAGAAACTATCAAGCTGTTTGCCAGATCAATGACTCTTCATAAGTTTATTCGCTGTAAGCTGAAGGTAATTTGTACCGATTTTTCTCAAAAGGTGCCTGGTTTGGCCATGAAAGTAATGAAAAGTTCCTAGTTAATTTAAGCCATTATGATCTAGTTGAATTGCTTTTTTTATTTTAACGAATTCAGTTTCTTTGATCATGAAGATGCTAATAATTGACATTTTGCATGTAGTCTGTGTTTCTGAAAACAGGCAAAGGCCACGAACAACATGAAAGTGGTGATACGGTTGATGATATCAGCAATTTACCTGATTGTATTCTTCATCAAATTCTATCTTTTATTCCCACAAAAGAAGTTGTAAAGATGTCCATATTGTCTACAAGATGGAAGAACCTCTGGGCTTCTGCACCTAACATTGATTTTAATGATGGATTGTTGTATGCTAAAACAGTTGATGGTCGGTGTCGGCCTGAGGTGTCTTCCTTCATAAACTTTGTAGACAGAGTCCTCGCGTTGCGGGATCCATCAAATATGGAAAAATTCCATCTATCATGTTTTGTTTGCAACAATGCATCTAAAATACATTCATGGATTTCTTATGCAATCATGCACAATGTTCAGGAGCTTGATTTATGTCTCTTTGGAGTGGACCCATTTGTGATTCCTCGGTGTATGCTTGATAGCACACCATTGGTAAGCCTGAAAATAAAAATGGATTGTGTTATTGAACTCCCATCTCACGTTTCTTTTCCATTCCTCAAAACCTTGCACCTATCTTTAGTTCGGTTCCCAGATGATGCCTCTACAGAAAAACTTTTCTCAGGATGCCCGTTTCTAGAAGAACTGGTTTTATTAGATTGCTACTTGGTGAACTTGAATAACATTGTGATTTCTAGTTCCACCTTAAAGAGCTTGACCATACATGATCTGCCATATTTTGGAGAATTCGACGATACTAGTGGCTGTAATATCAAGATTGATGCAGTAAATCTTACATATTTTAAATATTTTGGAAACCTATTAAATGATATTCTATTGAATAATGCCTTATCCCTAATCGATGCATGCATTCACATTCCTATTCCCCAAGAGAGGGAAACAGAAGTCACATATCGAGCTATTGATCTACTCAAACAACTTCGATATGTTGTGTCTTTGAGGATATCTAATCGCATTATGGAGGTAATTGGCAATCTAATCTACTTCTTGAATGAAACATATTGCTACTTAGTACTCACCTCTTCGTGCAATGTTGTCATACTGACTTTTGTGTTTGCGTGTTTTCTTTCCTATGCAAAGTCTCTTATATTTGCAGATAACATGGTCCACTATTCTCCGGTTTTTTCAAATTTGAGGCATTTAGTGTTGACTATGGAAAGTGGGAAATATCCGTTTGGAGGTCTGATGGATCTGCTTTACTTCTGTCCAATTCTACAATCTATTTGTCTTCTGGAGGTGGATTACTCGATACTCAAAATCGAAACATGTTGCCAAAGATGATGATGATATTAACATAATTATTTTCTAACTGGTGTACAGGGATTCGGGCACCACATGTGCCTTGGTGAAAACGATCCAATTTTGATAGTAGTACCTATATGCATGTTGAGTTGCCTCAAAATAGTGACTTTCAAGAACTTTCATGCTAATGATTCAGAAATATATTTCCTCAAATGCATTTTGAAGTATGCGTGTGTTTTGGAGAGGATGGACATCGTGTGGTCTAAGACTCGGCTACCAGATCTAAAGAAGCAAGCACAAGCCAGGACAGAATTAGAAACAATCCAAAGGAGCTCTACAGCATGTCACGTCAAGTTCTCATGAAATCTCAAGAAAACCGTAAGTACTTTCGTTTTTTTTAGTATTTATTTTGCATCTTCAGAATGTATATATGCTATAGTGGAACACACTAATTTTACCAAAAAGTACACCCAAAAATTCTCTTTTACATAATACAGTTTGTAAATAATACCATCACCGATTAACATCCCACCCCATTAAGAGATACCATAACCAACGAATCAAAACAACCCCACGAGATAATGCCAACAACAACATATCCTCATGCACCCCTTTCAATTATAGGTGGACATTTACATCATGTCAACCTAATTACCTAAGTCAACTTAGGACTTTAATAAGTTTCTTAATACATTTCATCGACAAAATCATTTATTTAAGATTCAAACCTCAAAGCCCACAATTTCCATCTTAAGTCTCTAATGAAGAGGTAACTCCTACTATGGCACAACTATAACAACTTAGCATTATAAGGTCAACACCAAGATTTAGGATCTCATACGACCACTATCACTACCCTTATGTATACTCTACTATCACACTTTTGAACCCTCAACTTCTACATCCTCAAAACATTATCTTAACAATGTCTATTCATCATGATTTCCTTGAATCCATCTGCCAAAAAATCTTCCAGCCTCCAACTTGGAGAGTTCCACTCTCCCCAACATGAAACCCTTGATCAATCAATCTTTCATCACACTATAAAATTAACAAATTCTTCATCAACTTCACCCTACTACATCATAGTCACAACTCTGTCTATTGGTACTGACGGCAATATTTATGAGTACTCTCAATCCACTTCAAGGACCTTTGGTATCCTATTCTCAAACATTAGCTCACTGACAAAAGCTATCAGTCCTATTTTCAAAGTCTCCTGATCATCAAAACCTCATTTTTCAAATAATTAAGTAACACTTTTCACCAATGGGGACAACTCTGAACCACATCAATTCCATCTGTCAATGTTCCCATTGTGACTCGCTAAAGCCACCATTCACTCAATCTCATCATCATTAATTTCCACAAAAAGTGACACCAAAACCCACTATTTGAGTGTCTAACAATCATAAACCCTGCCACTCAATGACTTACCATCACTTCTTACTCCTCAACAAGACACTAAGAAGTCTTACCACAACTACACAATTGACACTAATTAACTTGTGTTCATATGCTCTACATACATAATTTACAGCAGGAAAATTCATCTCATAGTTCAGAAAAATCTCAATCGTTTACGACACTAACAGTCTAACACATGGGGCACACCAAATTTCTGGTTCCCAACTTATATGTCATGCAAACACAACCAATCAGTAACTCACACACAAGATCTTAAATCACCAAATAACCTTAACTATTCAAATCCTTCTGATTATACCTGACATTTGTACTGATACTTAGGTATATAACCTCACTGAAATTCGTAGAACTCTAGAGTTCACCCATTACTTCCAACGACTTTAAATTGCATGTATGTTGCCAAGTATGAAACGAACAACATAAACTCCTATTGTTGATGCATGAAAGACTACCCAATTCCATAACATGTCAACCCAACTTCATTGATCATTTTGAATCTCCGTAACATCACCATTTGGTTAATCGTTAAGACACCAAAAAACTTTGATTTTCTTTATAGAAATCTCGGTCCTCCAAAAATTGTCAAGTTATAAACTTAATTACTCTGAGACACTACACTGACTAAAGGGTATATGGCTTAGCGGTATATGTTGGAAATTTAATTAATGGGTAAAATGCAAGTCGACAAGTTTCCCATTGTCCCACATTGGTGGGAAGAATAAAGTTTTGTGGGTGTCTAAGGCTTTCCTTGCCTTAACTTCAACTGCTTTAGTAGAGGTTGGATGGGCCAAGCCCACACGCACCTATCCAGGCAGAGGCCGGGGACGTGTGGTTCGTAAAATGACGCAATTTAGGCGCACTTTGCACTTCGTATCAGGATCTAAGGAGCTTTTAATTTTTGCAAAGTTCGGTCCGATTGGGTTGGACAGACTCGATCAACGTGTTGACCACACTTTCACTTTGGATGAGCTTCCAGATAACGATGCTAACTCACTAGATTTTATCTAGTTTTGATAGCTTGTGAGAGATGAGAGGCCAGGTGTCGTCATTACACCTGATTTTTTGACTTATAGGCTTTTAGGTTTAGTATAAATAGTTCCTCTCAGGTCTCATTTATTCCACACTTCCAATCCCACTACAACACAAATTTCTTCGATTTGTTTCTGATTAACCTCTTCGCGTTTATCAATTCTTCCATTGTTGTTGGAATAGACGATAACTACTAAATAATGGGGTTCTATGTTGCAACTTACAACAACTAGAGTGCGTAAAAACCTTTAAGGACATGATTCATTTTGTGTGGGTACCAATCAAGATCTGCAATCTTTAGGTTAGTTTTACTTTATCTGTAACGTCTTTTATTTCACTCGACAAAGTGACATTCTAATTCTACCTTACATTAAATACTGATCGTGAATCCAAATTGATTTCTGAACGAAACTTGGTAATTAAATAATAGTAAAATTTATTATTTGTGAGTTAGAATCAACATATAATTTTCAATATTATTATCAATTTGTTTGCTTTGGACATCACTAGTGTTTCGGTATTAGTGCACATTACTAATCACTGGTTTCTTTATCTATCATCCAATAGGTTAAGGGTTCAATGCTCATAGTGGACAATAGTGTAGATTTAGGAGTAGGATTAGTGAGTGTGTGAGTTTGTCGTTCTAAAAAATAGGACACTGAAAGCATAATGATAATCTCAGTTTCGCAAACACAATTACTTGACCCGTATAATGATAAGCTCAGTTTCCCAAATACAGTTAATTGAACTATATAAAATTCTAAGGATGTTACAAATCGATGGCATACCATGTGTAGGATGGTGGAAATTCCATGTATTGCATTTTTTTCTATATGTTGATTTATCTTCTTGTTATTATTACTCGTATTAAACTCACTTGGTCTTCAGGCTTATGTATTGTGTATGTGTGATTATACATCTCAGGTGCAGACCGGATTAATAAGATAATAACAAGGTATTGTGTTGGTATGAATACTCCTTAGGAGAAATAAATTTTGGATATCAACATGTATGGAAAAAAACATATGGATGCCAATGCTATTTTTGGATTTTGGATGCTAATCTTTGGTATAGTAGATGTATGGTTGATAACACTTGATGTTACCGCTAGATTTGATTTTGTATTCCAGCATATAAAACTTGGTTCCTTGGATGACATGTGGATGAAGTTCTTTAAGTATATATTTTTTAAAAATTCAAGTGATACAAGTTCATGAATTGCATTTTCTCAATTAGGATGCCGTGAAAATATCAACGAACTCCATTTCGTTGAATGCAACAAATAAATATAGATAGCAATGTCTAGACATGTGGACTTATGCTTAATCAAACATGAAGATGTTTAGTACAGGTCCCACTGAATATTGATAACACATTTCATGCTTCCAAGATCTTTTGTTGATGGAGATATATCTCAGCTTTGTGAAACATGATTAAATTCACATATTGAGTTCATATAACTCAAGAAAGAGAGAAAATTGTCCGTACAAGAGACAAACCTATACCAACTCATTAGAATGGCTTGGCTAACAGTTAATCTCCTGAAGCATTTGGCTCTATTCTATTTCTATTGGTTTGAAGTGTAGTTGGAAGAATATTTTCTCCATTTCGTTTTTTTTTTTTTTTTTGGATTTATAACAAGGTCTTCGCAGAACGTGTAATGCGTAAGCAAAGGGTCTATTTCAATGCGACCATGGATATTAAGCCACCTCCTAAAATGTGTTTCCTGAAAGGAACATCATATCTCACCCGAGTTTGTAGCTTCACATAATGGTCACACCAAGTTTGGGTCTGTGTAACTACTAGATTTCTCCAACATTTTATACACAAAATACGCGTAAACTTTTTTCAAATATTATACATCAAAACAAAGGATAAGTTAGGTATTTACAAACAAAAGTAATATAAACAGCACACACTAAAACTACACCCAAGATTTGTCTGGTGTTACAAAAGACACTATACTTTTATCTAAATATCTTTTACTTCTCCATGCATGTTATCCCATTGCCTTGATTTGTATTTCCTACTTAACATAATCCAAACTCAAAAAATAAGCACTAGTTTAGTGATTTATTTAACTATAACATTTCTAAACAATTTTTAAAAACTACTCAACAATTATAAAATTTTATCAACGAGGCTTTCCATTTTATTTAGAACTTGTCATCTTACTCATATATGACTTCATTAACATTAATCTTAACATCAAACTCAACATCAATCTCTTGAGACAATTTCATCAATATAGACGCAAACTCTATATAAGTCATATTAATGTACTCTTCATGATACTCCAAAACCCATTTACAACATAAATGTGAATATACCATTCTAATTTGCATAACACAATTTATCTCATGAGTTAAAGTTAAACTACGTACTCATCTTGATTAGGCTAATTAGAGCTTGTTCCAATCCCATGGAATCCCGTCCCAACCCTTCCTTAACCGAAACCTACTCATAAGTAAAAAATTTTAGGTGTTATGACTTATTCGAAATCAATAACACCACATATAGCTCCATAATACTCAATTATGTGCAACACAATTTTCAAATACTCAATTCATTCATATACTTCAAATTAATCATCTATGTACTCTATTACACATATTATAAACTCAATTCATCAAAATCATCAACTTAAATTTTTAGGGTTCATAGCAATTCATCCCCAAGTTCACGTAATTGATTGTTGATATTACTTTATATACTTAGAATCATATAATTACCACCTCTATTTGCTAACAAACACTAGAATTTCAATATAGAAATTGATTATCATCATTTGGGTTATTAAACCCTAAACTCAAATCTGCCCTAATTCGTAAACTAGCTAACACATAAAACTCACTCTTAATTAAACAATAACTTGGTAGCTCCTTCTTAATCTCTCATTTTTTCTCCTTTAAAATTTGATCAAAATATATTTTTCTTCGAGTTTTTCTGTTTTGGAACGAGGTATGAGAAAATGAGAGATAAAAGGAGCTCTCGTTCCTTTTATCATATTTTTATTTACCGCGTCACCACATCGTGGTAATACCCATGTCACGTCGTGGCGTCATTATCTCTCCACGACGTCGATTTCCCATTATTCGTGACATTTTTTCCGTCACTAAAAGTTGTCATGAAAGAACATAACATTCTACTTTCCACCACGGTCTATCCTTCACCACATTGTGGCAATTCAAAATACATTACCCTCACTATCCACTTTACATCAAAAGATTACCGCTTTAGAACCACGTCATGACACCACTTCCACAAGGTCGTGGTTACTGGAATTCATCAATTCTTTAGAATTTTCCTATTTTACCCTTAACTATCATATCCCACTTTTATTACATTAAGTCATTTTTATTAAGAACTTATTTTCACCCCAAAATCATATCATTCATCTATCATACACATAGAAATTTATTAGCAGTTTTGTCTAGTTTTTAATATATACACTTGTATATTGTACACCACTACTACATTACAAACATAATATTTACTTATAGCAAACATAGTTTTCACTAATATTCTCAATTTCATTATATACAGAAAATGACCAAAATACATTTTTTGGCTTAAACACTTCTATTACAAAGATACTCACTTTTAACACATTCACATACAATATTTCACACTATTATTGAGTCACAAATTATAATTTACTCTAACAAAAAAGTGTCACAATCTACATACATATCGTCATGTTAAATGAAAATCTATCAACGTTGTTTTCATTGGAAATGCATTGTGTGGTTTATGTTGGACACCATTTTGGAGTACGACATTTTAGAATTCATGTTCCAGACTTTTCATTGTATTTCAAATTGTTGTTAATATTCCACATTTGATAATCAAATTTCGAACATGTTGAAATGAGGGTTTAAAAGAAGGGACAAGCAATACTAACATCCTATTACTAGTTCTTAATTAAGATATCTAAGGGTAACTAATGACCTACACTATGATTTTTTGTTTTTTATTTGGAAAATGTCGATCGTTCCACACTAGCTAATTGTTATCCAAACTAGGATTATAAATTCCATATTGTGTTTTATAAATTATAACACCATAATAAATAAATAAAAATAATAAAAGAAGCAAGAACCCACCCATAAAGTCCCAATATCTTCATCACAAAATTACAATATCTTCACCATCGGATCCCTTTTTGTCTAATAGCAGAGCTTCCGAATGTTGTTTGGGGAGGTGGTGAGTATCACATTCCAAAAGGTCTTTAAGTTTGGGTGGACCACTAAACGGCTGAGGTAACCCTGGTAACCTTTACCATACCGAATTTAGGTTTGAAATGACCCATTTAGATTAGTTGGTTATTTTCTAATTTATCAAGTTATTTTCATTGGTATTAATGAAGGTTGTAAAGTTTCTAGACGATACTATGCCGGTCGACTAGCGACTAGAGATTAGTCGATCAAGTCAGTCGGTGACCCTAAATTATATATCCATTAAATTTGAAAAAACTAGATATAACTAATATCATAACAAAGCTAGTAAATATCACTAATATCGTAACAAAATAGGTTAATGCAATTAATACAACACTAATAATTTCTCAAATAGTATCTATTGAGATATAACTTTGTTAAAATGTTAGATATTCATTGGCTTCTAAATACTAACTCATTTTACATGTAAGGATTAATCGTTAGACATCATCTAATCGGACTCATATCACCAAAGGACTAATTGGGTACCGATCAGAATATTTACAACTCTTATTAATATAAATTGAGGTCACTTTTGTTAATATTCTAAAATAAAAAGCGGTATAGTATAAGGGTGGTGGGGTTAACCCTTCCACACCAAATTTT